>NC_077229.1:506502046-506817361 GCF_027887165.1 Monodelphis domestica
AGTTTAGAAGAGAAGCTTGGACTGATGATGTAAATGTGAAAATCACTTGCATAAAGATGATAAATGAATCCATGACAGCTAAGACAGTAGAGAACAACAATAGAAGCTCTAGGATAGAGTATTGGGAGGATATCCATTCTTAGTAGTAATGAGGTGGATCAAGAAGCAGCAAGAGACCTAAGAATGGTCAGACAGATAGAGGAAGAACCATGAGAGAGGAGTGTCATGAAAACCTAGAAAAGAGAGTATCTAAGAAGATAAGGTGATCAGTAATATTAAATGCTGCAGAGAGGTGAAGATAGATAAGATAACATCTTAAAGTTCTTAATTTGTCATACATTACTATTGTTGGCCCCAGATAAATATACTGATGTGTAGCTCTATAGGTTGTTAATCCAAACGTGTCTCATAATGCTAGCATTCTCTATTTACTTAGTCTTTCCTGTGTTGGTGGTCAGACAAATACTTCTTAAAGATTACTCATCTATTAGGCAGCAAGTTGGCTCATTGGATTGAGAGCCAGGTCCAAAGATGGGAAGTTCTGGGTTCAAATTTGGCCTGAAACACTACCTAGCTGTGTGACCCTGGGCAAGTCACCTAACCTCCATTGTTTAACCCTTACCAGTCTTCTGCTTTAGAAACAATTCAAAATATTGATTCTAAGGCTGAAGGTAATGGATTTTTAAAAAAATTACTCACCTCTTCCAATATTCCAGGATAAACTTGATATTAACCAGGAGGGGCAGCTAAGCGGGGGATACTTCCTCATTATGTGACCCTGGACAAATCACTTGACCCCAATTGCCTAGTTCTTACTGCACTTTTGCCCTGGAACTGATTGTATCAAATCTGAAATTGAAGATAAGAGTTAAAAAAAAAGAAGAGGAGAACCAATAGCATTTGGAAGACCTCATCATCTGAGGAATCCCTCTGTAACCTGGCTTCAATGCTCAAAGTCCTTCACAATGATGAACACCTTTAATGAGCATATAGCTCCCTACCTTATGTCTCTGTCTGATGTTTATGCTCAGTGGGCTCTTGAACAGTGGTTTTAAATCTTTAAAGGAGTCTTGAATAGTTTTGTCATTTTGCATAAAATATTTATTTCATAATCAACAACAGTAAGTACAGTAGGATCATATATTTTATACATTTTTTCAATTAATTGTGAAATTAAAATGTTGTGCACTGAAGTATATGTCTTAGACAAATCTGCCTGTTCATTACTATTCCCTTCATGAAGATCACATCAAGATTCTGTAAGGTGGAAAAGTTGGTAAGTCAGTCTATAGTTGCTGTTGCTTTTTTAGGAGTCAGCTTTTGGAGGGCAGAATGTGGTAAAGATCAGGGAGTGAAGAGAAAGTGAAGGACGCAGTGTGGCTAAAGCCCTTAAAGATATAGCAGTTCATACTATTGGGCTATAAGGAATGATGAACAGGATGATTTCAGAAAGAGCTGGAAAAACCTATGTGAACTGATGCAGAGTGAAATAAGCAGAACCAGGAAAATAATATACACTGTAACTGAAATATTGTGGGATGATCAAATGTGATAGACTTTTCTACTAAAAGCAACACAATGATCCAGGACAATTTTGAGGGACTTATGACAAAGAATGCTATCCACCTCCAGAGAAAGAACTGTTGGAGTAAAAATGCAGATGAAAACATATGACTCATCATTTGTTTATTTTGGTTTATGTTTTGAGGTTTAAGTTCTACAAGATTATTTGCTTACAAAAATGAATAACATGGAAATGTTTTACATGATAATACACATATAATTCATATTGAATTGCTTGTCAGATCCAGGAGGAGGGAGGGAGATAATATGGATCACATGACTTTGGAAAACATGTGGAAATTTGTTATAAAAATAAAAAATTAATAAAGAAAAAATTAACTCCCCCCCCAAATATAGTAATTTCTAATATACATGACAATCAGCAAGGATACCTGATCATATATATATTATTCGTATGTAAAACTATGCATGTCATGTTTTAGATTTTTCTTCATTATTTTTTTCCTTTAGAGCTTTTCTAAACTAATTTTGATCTTTGGACAAGTCAGTGATCTCAGTATAAACAGAACTGATTCATGGATGATGCTTACATCACTATTATCTCTTCCTATATATTAAAATATTTTTAGTCATGTTACTTGGTGATTGCCAGGTATAGCACTTACCAGTTCTTTTCTCAAAAAAAAAACATTCATGATGGAAAATCATAATTCTGGGGCAGGCTACAGGTCCTCTATTATTTCTTCTTTCTGAACATTCTAATATATATTTCTCATCATTCTCACCTATTCTCACATTTGCATTAAAGCAACCAAGATCTAAATTGGATGGTCTTATCAAATTCCTAATGGATTTTCTCTACCTCTTCATCCTCTGAAACCAACTGCAATTATCTTCATTTTCCAAATACTAATTTTGAATACTTCAATATGAAATGACTCAGTGTTCCACAAATAATATTTTTATTGCCTTTGCATGAACAATAAAAGTAACCTGTCAACTTGTTTATTTTATCTTTAAGGAGTGCATATGAGTCATCTTTTCTTTTAGATATCACTTTCTTGCTTCTTTTGGTCTTCTTTATAGGAAGAATAGGTTTTACCTCTTTCAATAGTCAGTGGATAAGCATCTCACAATTGAGTCAAGTTACAATACGTAAATGGTCTAAAAATTGCTATTTAAGCCTTCTCTTCTCTTTCTATTATTCTGCCACGGCCCCTGCAGAAGTAGAAGGGGAATACATAGGTTGAGATCCATTTTCTGTTTTTTTGTTTCAGGGTATGTCACTGATGAAAATAATTCATCACTATGTGGCCATTTTACTGGTCATGTAACTGTTCTTAGCTAAGGTGGTCTTCAGAAAGCTGACTTTGTCTATTGCTAAGAATGTACTTAAAACCTTGCTAGCATAGAAAAGATGCTGCCAGAATTTAAGTTATGTGGGCATTGCCTTTGAGAATCCATGGTCACTTGAAGTACCAAATGAGGTGTTGGAGTAGGACTGGGAAGGGAGGTAAAGAACATTGTGGAAGGGGAGAGTGGTTTACCTTGACTTCTTTTTTTTAATTGAAGGGAGGGCTAATAGTAGGGTAAGTACATCTGGAAATGACAGATATAAAATCAAAAAGCTTATGAACAAAACTTTATTTTATTTATTTAAACTCTTACCATCTATCTTAGAATTGACACTAAGTATCAATACCAAGGCAGAAGAGGGGTAAGGGCTAGGTAATTGGGGACTTGTCCAGGGTCACACAACTAGGAAGTGTCTGAGGCTTGATTTGAACCCAGGATCCCCTGTCTCCAAGGCTTGCTCTCTATGCACTGAACCATCTTGCTGCCCCTAAACAAAACTTTTCAAAAGAATAATGTTTTTAAACTTCAGCATGTAGTCAGAAGTCTTGCCTCTCAAAATTAAAAGGCTAGAGAAACTGTAGTTTGCATAAAAACTCTTTTTTGTTTCTCTAATGTTTAAATCATCCTTGTTGCAGAGTTGAATAAAAGGGGGAAAAAAGAAGTACCTTCCCATTCTGATGGAATATCTCCTTCTTTGTAGTCTACTTCTTTCATATTTGTTTCTATGACTCTTCTTTCTCTCAAAGTTTGTCCTACAAAATAAACAGTAAATATATTTAGAGCAGGTCTGGGGAATATCTCCATATGACATAATATTGTTAAGTACTGTCATTTAACATATCACCATGTAGGATACTATCTAAAAGTCATACGGTTATCATAAAATCAATAGATAGGTTTTTTCCTATAATTAGGGATACAAATTGGGGTAGTTTCAAATTTCAAAAGGCCACAGAAAAAGACTTCTCTCTTCACAGAGGCAAACAAAAAGTACGAACTTCAGATAGCTACCATGATCAATTTTGACGCCAGAGGACTGTTTGCGAAACATGTCTCTCTTTTAGGTAGAGAGGTGGTAGAGAACAAGGCATATGCTATCAGACATGATCAGTACAAGTTTATTTCATTAAATTTCTTTTCTGTTACAGGAGATGGTCCAGGAGATAGGATGGATTGAAAAGTGAGAGTTAAGAAAAATTTAAAAACCATTAATATAGTATGAAAAAAAAGAAACAAATGGAAATTTTCAAAATGTGGTTTCCAGGAAAGCAATTCATCTAAAAGAATAGTACAGTAAAAAGGGATATTTAGAATATAATAAAATAATTCACTATATATAAACATCTTACAACAATTTTTGTGACAGAGATATTTTAAAAAACACTTTTTTCTGTACTATTATATTTTGAAACTTTTTTTAAATAAGTAAAGTGAAAAATAAAGAGCAAGATAGAGCAGACATTATGCAAAATGTGCCACAAAGCTGTGCATTCTATAATTCTTACTCTATTTTGCCCTTTACTTAAAGAGACACCCCATAGTATAGTGGAAAGTGTGATAAACCTGGAATCAAGAGAGAATGGAATTTGAATGCCAGCCTAATATTAGCTGCATTATCCTGAATATGTCAGAAACTCATTGAGTGTCAGTTTTCTCATACATAAAATAGAGAAACCATTATTAGCACAAGGTATCTGTAGGGAAAATACCTTGCAAATGTTAAAGTGATACACATATAAATTCGAGGTGGCAAGGTGGGCTGACATAAATAAACAAATAGACAAAGGAATGAATGAATGTTGAATGTCTGACCAGAGTAAAGAAAGACCTGAGTTCAAATTTGGGCTCATTATCTATACAAAGCTGGGAAATTCACTTCAGTTCTCTCTCTCTCTCTCTCTCTCTCTCTCTCTCTCTCTCTCTCTCTCTCTCTCTCTCTCTCTCTCTCTCTCTCAGCTACCTCATCAGTGAAACTAGACAATTTCCAGGATTGTTGTGAGGATCCAATAAGATAATATATGTAAAGCACTTTGTAATTATTAAAGTGCTACGTAAGTATTAGCTGCTGCTATTATCGTCATCACTGGAATAATTTAAATGTGAACTCGTCACATTTCTGTCGTTCCAAGCCTATGTCTGTCTCTCTGATGTACTAGGAGTAAAATGAACACAAATTAGGCTGTAAATTGGAAACTGGGTTAGAAAAAGGAACTTACCACATTAAAGCTAACATTTTGTCCATATCTATTATGAACAATTTTCCCTCCTCCATAGTGATTAAATTGGATATTCCAAACCTAAAATTCTGTGACTTTACACAATTACCATGTATTTTTGTTGGTCTGCAAGTATTAACTTTACCAATATACTTGCATAACTCTTGACTTTACTAGCACATCCAAACTTTGCTAACTCTCTATGTTTCCTAGAATCCCACGCAGAGAAATTCAGGTAGTCTAAAGTCTTGTCACTTTTACATATCTCTTCTTGCCATCATTAGTCAAACATAAGAATACAGGAATTAGATCTCTAAGTGACCCTCTAAGTGACTCTCTAACTGGAAGGAATCTATTTTTCTTGAAATTTTAATTTAATTAATTAATTTAGAATATTTTTCCATGGTTACAAGATTCATGTTCTTTTCCCTGCCTTCCCTCAATTCCCCTCCCATAGCCAATGCATAATTCCTCTGGGTTTTACATGTGTCATTGGTCAAGACTCATTTCAAACCATTAATATTTGCACTAGGGTGATCATTTAGAGTCTATATCCCTAATCATAGCCCCAGAGACCCTTGTGATCAAGCAGTTATTTTTCTTCTGTATTTCTACTCCCACAGTCCTTTTTCTGGATGTGAATATCATCTTTCTCATAAGTCCCTCAGAATTGTCCTGGGTCATTGCACTGCTGCTAGTAGAGAAGTCCACTACATTCAATTGTACCACAGTGTGTCAGTCTTTGTATACAATGTTCTCCTGGTTCTGCTCCTCTCACTCTCCATCAATTCCTGGAGGTCATTCCAGTTCACGTGGAATTCCTCCAGCTCATTATTCCTTTGAGCACAATAGTATTCCATCACCAACATATATCATGATTTGTTCAGTCATTCCCTGACTGAAGGGCATCCCCTCATTTTCCATTTTTTTTTTGCCACCACAAAGAGCGCACTTATATTTTGGTACAAATCTTTTTCCTTATGATCTCTTTAGGGTACAAACCCAGCCATAGTATGGATGGATCAAAGGGTAGGCAGTTTTTTAGCGCCCTTTGGGCATAGTTCTAAATTGCCCTCCAAAAGGGTTGGACCAATTCACAACTCCACCAGCAATCTAACTGGAAGCAATTTAGTCTTACCTCTTTTATAAGAACCTACTCAGTGATCCATACTCTTCCCTAAACAGATTTGAAGGCAGTTCATTTCTTTCCAATCACATCAGATATCCAGCATAGGAAGTATGGATATACTTTATTCGAATCCCCTTTTCCCTTTAGTTGATGATTATTTAAAAATTTTTTAATATTGGAAGAGGCCTTACCCCATCCTTCACTGCATAATTTTACTTTATGATTTTAAAACATGTGACATAATTTGCTTCAGCTTATGACCTTCATCTTTTAGGTATTAAGAGATTCAAAGATAAAAACAGTTATTAGAGTAATACTAAAAAACTACCGGGTGAATCTTTTCCTACTTTAACATAATATGGTATTTTGCTTAAAGGTGTCTTTATCTTTAAAAAAAAAAGAGGAAAATATGAGTACAATATAAGGCTAAAAGCAAACACAAATAGTCCTATAAGTTAAGCAATGGAGAGACCACTAAATAAGTGTGTTTATTCTTCCCACACATGGGATGAATAAATGTCTTTATTCCTATTTTCTATCAAAAACATGGGGCTGGTAGTAATGAAAATTACTCAGACTAAAACATTTTCTTAAGGTCTATAGAGTATCTTTGTTGAAAGCAACAAAAACATGTCACATAGTCTATTTCTCTAGAAAGATTTATAATTAAAGCTAAAAAGGGTTTCTGACTGCATTCCAAAGACAAGCATAAAGGATTTAGAAATACTCATTGTTGGATATTATCCATAACCTCCTTCTCCTCCAATAGTGTGGATAATCAAAAGTTGAATATATTTCAGTGCTCTCTTAAGAGATAAAAAGAGAAAACAACTTGAGCACCACATGGAGAATTACCATTTATTCTCTAGAATGCATAGAGATAATGACTGGATCCTTAGAGAAAATATAACTTCCACACTGATCCACAGCAGGTAAGTATGAAAAAGAAAAAAGACAAATTATGGGCAAAAAAGTCATTTGAACTCATAGTAATAAGACGCATCAACTATGGGGAAGTGCAATAACGGCAGCTGTTTAAAATTTTAATTAATGTGCAAAGAATCAGCTTTTGGAAGCAGTATATATTCACCTAACACACATTCTATAATCCTTTGTAGTGAGAGCCTTATCTTCAATTTACAAAGCACATTTCTGAATAAGAACACAAGCCTTCAAAAATGAAATCACAAGAAACAAGCATTATGCAATGTCGTTTTTACTTTCTGTCTGAATCATGACAGATGTGTTTTAACATGTCTTAATTGTTCAATCGAAATGGGCTGAAAACTTTTTGTCCAAATTAAATAGGCTTTAAGATAGATGGCATGGAAAATCCAGGTTTTAAAAAGCCTCTTTTACAATAAGAGGAAATTTAATTACTGTAATTAAAATCTTCCACTTTGCAGTGAAGTTAGCTAACAAAAGCAAACAAATTTGAATCTGGTAAACTACTGGCATAAAAAGAAACAATATTCTTTGAACTCCAAAATAAGCAAACCTCATACATACTGTGGCATGTGCCAATACAATGCTATGTTTATTTTTACTCCCAGTGTACAGCTTGACCATCTAAGGATGAAAAGGTAAAGAGGAACAGAGGGGATAAAAGAAATATGGCAGAAAATCACATTAGCAATAGGGATTTAGACAATTGCAGTATTTGTGAATTAGAGGACAATCTTAAATTTCACTTTATTTTGGCAGAACTGGCTAATATGAATTGACTGATTAACTGACACAAATAGCCTCACAGAAATTTAGAGCTATGTTCAAAAGATTGGTAACATGAGCAAGAAACAAAATAATGGAAAATGTTAAATTCAAAGACTATACTGTTAAATGAATAACTCAAAAACGAACAATAAATAAAATGAATGTGGTACATCTTGTGATATTATTCTTAATTAAATTCAGTAATATACTTTAGTTTATACTATTTAGTTATGCACTAGGATCTTATTTGTCATTGGGGAGGAAAGGTGATTCTATTTTGACCTGTTACCTAATAAAATCCCACCATCTAATGAAATATAATAATTAGAAACCACTCCGAAAACTCCAGCAATTTTACCAGAATCCCCAGTCAGGGTGGTAGAGTTACAAAGTAGTCACATTTGGCAGGAGGCTAATGTGCCAAAGAGCCCATAATACAGCATTTTGCTCATATCAACCCCGTGAAGTTTATGTCATAATAATGACAGTTGATCTTTCTCCAAATGCCATATGGTCTGTTCCACCTAGGCCATCTCACTAGATTCTGAATACAACCTTATAAGTGAGGCAAACCCACCATCCCTTTTATGATTACATTGTTCGGGCACAGACAAATGACCTCCTCATTGTAGGGAATAGAGTGGGGAAAACTGTGTAGTTCTGGGGAGTTAAGTAGCCGATACTGAGTTACACAGACAATATGAGTCAGGGCAAGTCCTGCTGAGCAAAAGGCCAGATCTTTCACTGCCACCTCATACCGTCTCTCTGAAACAAGTTCTATTACTCTCATTTAAAAATGAGCAGTCATTTAAGAAGTTAACCAACTTACCCATCGTCTCACTCTAATTAATGCTAGATAGTCACAGAGGTTCAAATTGAAGCTCTCAAGACATTCTTTCCTGACTACCAGTGTCTGGGATCTTTATATATATATATAGATAGATATAAAGATATATATATATATATAAATAACATGTACCCTCTTTGAGTTGAATTCACTTTCCAATAGAAAGCGAGAATCAACTGTGCAGAACATTTATTTATGAACATTTCCTCTAAAGGACAAAAAGCAAGGAAGATTAGTCACATGGTACAGTGAATCACAAATACCTTAACAGTTTATGTGGCAGATTGGGTTTTCCATGTAACTGTCCATCTGTGATCACTAAGCATCAATCTAGTACTATGGATTCATTTCAGAACTGAAGCCAGGACTTCCTTCAGATGTAAATGGTTTGCTGTTTTAGGCTTCTTTAAAATAGTTGCTTGCTCCCTCCTTCTCCGTTATTCTTTTTAAAAAGCCTACCATAGGGCAGCTAGGTGGCTCAGTGGAAAAGAGAGCCAGACCTACAACTGGGAGCTCCTGGGTTCAAATTTGACCTCAGATACTGCCTAGATGTGTGACTTTAGTAAAGTCATTTAACCCCAAGTGACTAGCCCTTAGCACTCTTTCTGATTCTTAGAAAGAAGCTAAGGGTTTTTTTTTTTGTTTTCTGTGTTTTTGTTTTTAAAGAACTACCCTCATGCCCCACAACAATTTCATCCGAAGTCAACCTTTTCTAGGCATGCTATTGCAGGTTTATAAATTTATAAGTGCTACAGATTTAAATATGTGAAGTATTACTCTGAATGGAAATTTAGGGATAGAAAGCAGAAAAGCAATTAAATCCCCTAGGTATTGCATAATCAACAGAATTTGGAACTGAAGGTTCCTTAAGTGGTCATCTAGTTCAACTCAAGTCCAAAAGTGAAGCCTACTGGAACATATCCAAGCAGCTGTACTTTCTTTTAGGCACTATCTTCTATAATTAGAACGAGAGCTCCTTTATAGCAAGAATTGTTTTGCTCTTTCTTTTCAGACCTGTTAGTAAGGGGAAAATTTATTAACAAAAGCAAAAGGAGAAAAAGTCATTTGTAATTTCCTGTTACATAAACCATGTAAAAATAGAAGTCACTTTATTTCATTCCTTCTATAAGCCAAACAAGAGGGATAAAGCAGAAAAAGAAAATTATGCATGAATATTAAAGAGAACACTGATGTAAAATTACTAAGTATTAGAGAACTATAGCAGCACACTAAAAAATGGTCTTCATAATCCACTCACCTCTCCTCCCTCTATCTCAATAAAGACTCACCTTACATTGAAAAACCAAGGCTGTCCAATAAACAACTCCTCTTAAATTTTACCATTCATATTATCTGGCCCTAATGTCTGTCCCTCATCCTTTCCTCTTTTGTTACACTCTCAGAGGATGGGGAGGGAGTTTCCTGCCATTCTAACCCTTTCCTTGTGTCATTTACATCAGGAGCTTGTCTCTTTAATCATCTTTTGTGATTCCTTCATTTTCAGCCTCATTTTACCCATTTCCTGGCTGCTTATAAGCAAAGCCAGATCTTGTAAAAAATATGGGAGATAAAACAACCCCTTCTCTAGTGTTATTTGATAGCAAGGCTTGATGATGAAAGAGCCTAGCTGAGCTGTCTTCCTTACAGACCAGAGGGTCTCAAGGGTATTCCCCTGTGATGAAATTCAGTACAGGGAGGGACAGGATCTAGTACTCAGATAAAGACAACTAAAGGGCAAGGTATGGACATTTTGCTTGGACTTAGCGAAATGCCAAGCACCCTTTGATGATTTTCTGATACCAGCCTGTCAGGAAGTCAGCAATTGCGGATGACCCTGGACCTTTTGTTCAACTGGAGTCTCTTAGAGCTGACACCCTAAAATACCCCATCACCCTCTATCTCTTTGAGATATTTCAAAGACTTATCTGACTGAGTATTAGGTGGAAACAACAGTGGTTTATTACTAAGACAAGTTAAGGACAGGTATGGGAAAGAGGTTATCAGAATATCCCATGTTATTCCCTTCAGATTGATGTTGAGTTCTTAGCTGTAGCCATCAGATGGGATCAGTCTTACCAGAAATTCTTCTCCTCCTAATCTAAAATATAATATACCTAAGCACCCAAATAAACAGTTGAGTCTAGAGAAGTAGTAGTTAGTTAAATCTTCTGGTCAGACACACAGATAGCCCTCCTAGGAAAAAATCCTGTTTGTTTCAATCTCCAAAGTCTTGTCTGATTCCAATATTCACAAGAAGATCACAGCCATCGCTTTGGGACACTTCAGACTATTTGATGATATTGATTTCACACCAGAGTTCAGGATACACCTTCACTCTCTTCAGGGTTCAAGAGACTCTCTCCCCTTTGTCCATTGAAAACTCTCCCAGCATTACCTCTGTGCATTGTCTCTTTGTCCCTCCATCATCTTTCTTCCTGAATGTTCTATCTCTGTTCTTCATTTCCATCCATTCCTACAATCACCAACCCCTTAAAATAAAACCTCACCTATAATTTCACCTTACTTTTGCCTCAAATTATCACTCTATATGATTTTCCAAGCAAATTCCTGGGGAAAGTTATTTTCATTCAATTACTACACTCTCCCCTCAAACTTATTCCCAACTCCTTGTAATCCAGCTTGCAAATCTATGACACTATTAAAGGCTATGTGTTCCTTTTACTTCTAAATCCAATAGCCTTTTCTCAGTGTGCATCTTTCTTGACCTCTCTGAAACATCTGACACAATTTACCACTCCCTTTGTACTGAGATTTTCCTGATACTCTGTTCTGGTTCATCTCTTTCTTGCCTATCTGATCCTTTTCAGCCTCCTTTGAAGGATCATCCACTATTATCTTCGATGTAAAGTAAACTGCATATTTTTCTTCTATGCCTCCTCCATTTAGCTGCCAAAGTGATTTTGCTAAGGGGCAGGTCTATACATGTCACTCCTGTGTTCAAAAAATTTCAATGGCTCCCTAATGCTTCAACAAACTCCAATAGCTCCCTATCAGCTCCAAGATCAAATATAAATCCTCTGCTTGTCATTCTTAGCCATAACCAACCGCTACCCAACCTTTCCAGGTTTCTTACAGTTTTGCTGCTAGCAGTGACAAAAAGGAAACCTCAAAGAAGTGAGGAGAGTATACTTTAATGTTTCAAGTGGCAGAAAGACAGATTGGCATGATGTTGCCAAAATTGGTCAGTCACGTAAAGGATGTGTTATAGACAACAATTCAGTAGGGTGTTCAGAAGGCTAGTAGCAATCCTTCTCAACATTCCTCTGTTCCTAGGTGATAGTAACATTTTGTCACAAGCCTCCCCTCCTCTCCCAGTCCACGGATGTGATGCCATTTTGGTGACAATGGGAGACAGGTTCCTAAGATGATTCACTTCCTCTCTTGTGTAATAATAATAATTTCAAAAAGTTCCATTGTTTCAGTCATAACTGATTCTTTGTGAACCCAAATTGGGAACTTTTCTTCGGCAAAGATACTGAAATGGTTTGCCAGTTCCTTCTCCAGCTCATTTTACAGAGGAGGAAACTGAACAGGATTAAGTGAGACTAACCCAGGGTCACACAGGTAGTTTCTGAGGCTAAATTTGAACCTGGGTCTTCCTGACTCCAAGTCTGGCAGTCTATCAGCCACACCAACTCCTTACCAAATACTCTTGATTCAGGGACACCAGTTTCCTTGCTCACCAAACAAGAAACTTAGGGCTCTGAGAATGTTCTCTGGTTAGTTTGCCATTGCTGGAATGATCTTGTTTCTTTCAAGTCCTAAAGCAATGTCATCTCCTAAAAGAAGCCTTTCCTAGCTCCTCTTAATTCCGGTGCTTTCTCTGTCTTAATCATTTCCTATTTATCCTGAAAATAGCATTTTTGGTACATGTTTATTTGTTTACTGTCTCCCCTACAATCCCATAGATTGTGAGCTCCTTGTGGGCAGGGACTGCTCTGTCTCCTTTTGTATCATAGTGATGAGCACAGTGCCTGGCAAGCATAAAGTAGGTGCTTAATCAATGCTTATTGCCTATCTGACATTAACTGCTTGAAAAACTTTTCCACATGCTCACAAGCATCTCAAACAAAATGTCCAAAACTTGATCTGTAATCTCCCCCCCCCCCCTAAAGTCCTCCTTAACTTTCTTATTTTCATTGAAGTCACCATCATTCTAATCAGGTTAGTTTACAATATAGGCGGAATATGCACTTATTCAACTCTCCTACTGAGTTGAATCTAATCTGTTGAAAAGTGTGGAATAAAGACCAACCTCTTCAACATCTCACATATTTGTCTTCCTTTCCTCCACTTATACCACAATAAATAGAATTCAGTCCCTCATCCTCTCCCTTGGACTATTACCATTGCCTCTTAATGGGTCTTATTGCATACAGTTCTTCTCTTTCCAATTCATCCCCACACAATTGTCAAACCGATACCTAGATTTTATGAAGTTACTGTCTGCTCTGAAAACCTCTTAGATAAAGCACAAAAATTCTCTATTTTGCATTGGAAGTTCTTCCGAGTCTGATTCTAATCTACTTTTAGAGTCCTGAACATATTATTTCATTTAACACACTCTTCAACTTAACTAAATGGTCTAATGGCTATTCCCTACACATGATATCCAATATCCTTTGAACAAGCTGTTCTCGATAACTGAAATGTTCTCCCTTCTTACCTCTACCTCCTAGAACACACAAGTTGTTTCTAGTGCCATCTCCTTCAAGAACATTTGCCCAGATATTATTGCTGAACCGAACCTATCCATTTTGTTTATAACATATATGCATATGTATATATGTATCTGTGGGAATGCTTTGTTATCTCAGTAAATCATTAAATCTTATTTTATTTCTTTGAAAATTTTTATTTAATTAATTAATTTAGAGGATTTTTCCATGGTTACATAATTCATTTTCTTTCCCTCCCCTCCCCCAAGTTCCTCTCCTATAGCCAACAAGCAATTCCACTTGGTTTTACATGTGTCATAATCGTAAACTTTTAAAAGAGAAGAATAATTTCATTTATGGTATTTTAATTTCCCCCCTCCACAACATAGCACCTGGCACAAGGCAAATGCTTGTTGACTATTGGAAATGTTAACTCTAGCATTAAGAAAAAGAACTTGAGGGAATTAACTTGAGCAAAAGAATGTAATGTTATTTTTATTTTCAGTCTAAATGATGGTTTACATATATATAGAATCTCAGTAATTCAACTAAAAACTTTAGTGAGGTAGCAAGATACAAACAGCCTCCCAGTCTTTCTTTCACTAACAAAGCTCAGAGGAAGGATAAAAGAAATTTCATTTAAAATAACTAAAAAATGTCTAATGTACCTAAGTTTATGTATACAGCACTTATATAAATACAACTACAAAGTACTCTTCAGAGAAATAAAGGCCAACTAACTGAAGAGATATTCAGTGTCCAAGACTAGACTGAACCAATATAATAAAAATATTATCTAAATGAATTTGTACATTTAGAACTAAAACAAACTATCCAAGGACTATGCTACAAAAACAGATAAATTTAACTAAATCCTTCAAGGTCAAAAATCTCAAGTGGAATAATGAAAAAATGCAAGACTGAAGGAGGTCCAGATCTCAAATTATACTACAAAATAGTAATCATGAAAACAATGGAACAGAATAAATAAGTAAAATCTAGAAGTAAATGAACATAGTAGTTCAGGGCTTGATAAATCCCCAAACACAAACTAACTACGCTGGAAGTAATAGATTCTTTCACTTTAGGACATTTTCTCCGGTCTACATTTTCAGTATTCTGCTCTCTCTTGTACTTCCTATCTTTTGGAACACTCTAAAGTTTTCTTTGCTAGAGCAATGCCTTTATCCGATGTGAGTCTGGTCTTCTCAAACTCTTCTTTCTCTATATACCTTTTCTTGATGATCATATAGATGCTGGGAAATATTATTTACTTTATTAAAAAGCAGTAAACTGTTTTTGCATTGATTTTTAGTAAAAACCTATGAATAGCTAATTCATTATAGTCCAATTATATAATAAAACAAAAACATGTATTTAAGTTAATCAACAAACATTTATTAGGTGTTTACTATGTGACAGACACTTTGCTAAGCACTGAGGACACAAAGACAAAAACTAAATAGTATCTTCCCTCACTGAGCTTATATTCTATTGAAGGAGAGAGCATGTCCATAAAAATATGATATATGTATATATAAAATCAAAATAGAATTTTTATGGAGAAAGGCACTAGTAGTTGGGAAAGGAATCAATAAAGAATTCATGTGGAAGGAGTCATCTGAGTAGAGTTTTGAAGAAATAAGAGATTGTAATATGTAAAAGTGAAGTGAGAATGCATTTTGGGTATGGAAGGCAGTCAAGAAAAGGCAGAAAATGATGAGGAATAGCAAGAAGGCAATCACATGTGTGTATGTGTGTGGGAAGGTTATAGAGTGGGAAGGGAAATATTTGTTACTGAACAAAAATATCCAGAATATAGTACTATTGTTAAAAAAATAATTCATATTTTAATATAATTTTACTCATAACCCTTTTCATCATCTATAATTCCCACTATATTCCTTCACTTATTCTTTCCCAGAAAGCCACTTTAAATGATTGCTGTTTTCATTTTAATTGTTGTCTTCACATTACACCATGACAAAAACATCCCCCAAATGGCCACAGGATTATCCTGCTTAATCAATAAGTGTTTTTCTCAATGAGTTCACAAGTAACTGTTTTACTGAGCTTTGATAAGTCAACATCATCATCATAATTATCTCTCTCTTTCTTTCTCTCTCATTATTTTTATGTAAATTTATCTACAGTTGTTAAACAATCCATTTGGGAAGAAAAATTCTACTTGATATAGAAACTACATGTCATTTTTTTCCCCCTCAAGTAACTTTCTGACTAAGTAACAGCTTCCAATGAGCATAGTGATTTTCTCAAATTTTTTAAAATAGAGATACCACTACAAACTCAATAAACTTGGGGCCTTAATATATTTCATAGACTGTTGTCACTAAGGTCACATGAAAAAGCTGACCTATTACACATATAACTTCTAGTTCATGAGGATAATGCTTAAGCGTTAATATATAAAATTATAGGTTCATATAATGAAAAAAAGTTTTAACAAAAAAGCTTAAAATTTGATTTTAACCCCAAAAATGTGAATTTGTGAATTTAAGTAAAATATTAAGTGCCTGAAAAACAGCTGAAAAAAACTATGGTATATGAATGGAATGAAATATTACTAAGCAGGAAGAAATTTATAAGTCTGTGGAATTCAGAGAAACACTGCCTTCTTTAAACTGATTTAGTAAAATAAATAGAACCAAGAAAAACAATATTTACAATGACTAAAACAATGCAAATGAACAAATTACTAAAAAGAAAGAGAATTCTGCATAATGGGAAAATCACTAAAAATATGGAAGAATCCTAGGAGAAAATAGTATATGTACTTAATTATGTATGTAAATGTATAGTATGCTCATATATTATACACATATATACATGTATATGTGAGGCTTTCTATATTGGATGATTTTGCTTAACTTTTTCTTTGTCAAAGGGGAAAGTTCAATCTTGAGACAGTGAAGATAACAAATGATTGTGACACAAAGACAAAAGATATCAATAAAATATGATTTTTTAAGCACTAATATTTACTTTGCTTCTACCAGACAGATAACATATAGTTAAATAAAGCCTAAGTCTGCATCAGATCAACTGGGTATACAAAATGAGCCTTGAGAGTGGGGTCCACTTTAAGTATTCTTCTGCTTCTTTTAAACTCTCCCTAAAGTCAACTCTAGTCAGAACCTAAGTTTGCATGTGGCTCCCAAATTGGTCTTTTCACCACTAAGTACTTTCTTATTGGAAGGTGTCATCTCTAAGAGAAGGCAAGGAGGACATTTTATCATTATAAATTCTCCAAGAAATTACATGGGAATGACAAAAAGAGCCCATACTGAAATACAGAACTCACATTCATCTACGGTTTAATTAGCCCAAGCATAATTGTTTAATAAGAGTCACCTGGGAACCTACTTTTGAAAACAAATTTCCCCAATGTAAATATACTAGACTTTGTCATTCTCACCTATCATTTAAGAAAATGTGCTCATGAAAGAACATTTAATTTGGCAATTTCAATTTCTTACCCTTAATTGATTAAAAATGACAAATGTCATTTTTGTTTCCAATAGCTTTGTGTATCCCATTTGATTAAACAGCTTTCACGATTTCAGGCCAGCCCAGTTCTCTTAATTGAAATGATCTGAGTAAGAACTACACAGGGAATAAGGGAACAAGTTGACAACCAAGTCACTAGGAAAGATGCATCTAAGCATTGATCTATTTGTTTTTCTAAAATTTTAAAGGGGAAAATAAGCATGCATATCTCCTCAGTGAGAATCATCCAATATTATTTTGAAGTTATCTAATAGTAAAAGGAAGAAGTAGCCAAGGAAACAAATTCTTTAACTCATTGTCAGCATGAATGAAGACTTTTTTTAAAAATATGGAGCATTGGACCTTATTGAGAGACCCACTTAAATTGGTGATATAGAAGAAAAATGAACTCATTCAAGTCCCTCATATAGCATGTTACAATCAATAATAAGGCAATTTTGAAGAACAAAATTCAAAAGGAAACAAGTCTATTCTGATTTTTTTTTCACTTCACATTTAATAAATTGCTCTTGAAGCAAACTTTCTCTGCTCTTTTGTTCCATCTGCTCTGGAATGAAAACTTCACATTCTTTGATGAATGGTTAGAAAGGATCCATTTTTACAGTCATGCTCATATATAATCCTAAATAAATGGCACTTAAACGAACTCTAGCCAGGCATGGCTTTTTTTTTTTTTTAAATGTCAGATGGTGGTTTAGGAATCACTATATAATCCCAGATGGCTTCAAATGATTTAGATTGAAGTTTGGAGGGTTCTTCTTCTAAAGTTATGAAAGCTATGGAAGGTTACTCCTAATTAACAAAAGCATGAACCTAATTTTGGCTTATAAGGGCATTTTGGTAAAAAAGGGAAGTGTGATTCTATTAATATTCAGGTCAGTGGGAAGACTCTAATTGTCCTCAACAGTTTGCTTCAGCAATCATTACAGTAAGTATCCATATGTTAAACACTCTACTTCCTAGACTACAGCCAGGAACCCAGGTACTTCTGTGTCTGCCTACAGATATGAATGAAGCTGATAAAAATTTATGCTTACTCATACTAATAATAGTGACTTTCCTGTTTATTTGTTGATTCAGTTATACTATATGTAACATACTGACAACAAGATGAAAATAACTTAGTATTGAATATTCTTTAAGACCACAAAGACCCAACCAAGAGCTTGGTACAGAGTACATTAGTAACAGTTTGTCAATTAGCAAGGAAGGCATTTCTAGAATCAGAGATTTAGACCCAGGAGACCCTTAGAAGTTAAGAACCATGTCCTCATTTTAAATATTAGGAACCTAAGGCCCAGAGGGGTTAACTGATTTGCTGAGGGTCATTCAATCAGTAAATGTCCGAGGTCTTTCTGATTTCAAGATCATTATTCTATCGCTATACCACACTGCCTCTTCAAACAAATGAACATTTACCAAGAGCCTATAATATGTCAGATGGTGAGATCATGTTTAACACTCGACTTACCTGTGTAGAAGGGGGAAAGCATGATGGAGAGGGGAGACAAATATAAGACAATAGTGGTATCTGCCTATAAAAGGGGGAATTACTCTGTAGTCTGCATGATCTCAATGCCACAAAAGTTACAGAAACCTGACTTCTTCTACATAGGGAGGAATATATATCTGTAAAAGAGAAACCTTGGAAGCAAACATTCCTTTTGGATTCAAAGAGAGAGAATAAGGTGAGACAATAGGTAGGGTCTATATCTAACCCTTACCTAAAGTAAAATCTGTATCATTTGCCTTAAGAACTGAATGAATTTGAATTGAGGTTTCTACCTGGAGAATATTCCAAATGGGATTTGCTGATTGAGGACAACTAAAAAGCTATTAGGGAATGAATGAATGGGAAGCCAATGGAAAGAGCAGGTATCAAAGTAATTTAAGTCAGAATCTTATTATCCCGAGCATTTATCCAAGTCTCAGGTTTTTCTAGGATATATTCTTCTAGAACTAGTTACAAAGGACTAGTTTGTTGTTTTAAAAAAAAATTCATCTTAAAATTCCTTTCCTAAACTCAACATCTCTTTTTTGTCCTTGGTGGAATCATTTGAGAAAAGTTGTCATTAACTTTTATAGCAGCTATCTGGGGGAAAAAAGGGATAGGGGAGGGAAAAGCGTACCTGATATAGTGAACAGATTGGGAAACATGGGATCAATAAAGATCTAGGTTTCAAGCTCAAATAAGACACTTAATAAGTGACCATGACATACAATTTAACTTTGCTAACCTTTAATTTACTCATTCATAAAATGGCGATGACATCTACAGTTGCTGCCACATTAGGTAACTGTGCTATATGAATGCCAGCTATTATTATTAGGAATTGTGTCCCAAATGTTGTTAACTAGCAACCCATAAAACACTTCAAAAGGGAACACTGCTATTTACCCTAACCCCTTTCATCTAGTCTGATGGTGATCTCTGTGGTTCAAAAAAGAAATGCAAATATAGTTTGCCTTTCTCTAATGATTCTTATGACAATTCATTTGGATTTTTCTAGAATATGTTCCCCAGCAATTAGAATTCTTCCCCTGCAATATCAGGAGCATTTTTAGATGAAGACACTGAGGCTTAGAGAAGTTAGTGACTTGTCCAGGATCACACAGCTACTATTTCTAATATCCTCCATACTTGCCCCTAACATGTCTTTTGAAGTTTGTAGTTTTTCATTCATCAGTTGAAAATTTGTGAAGATCTGAGCACAACCACTGAAAATTATTCAATCAAGGCTTCCATCCCATGAATGATAGCTCCCGATTAAATGAATAGCCAGAGGTAGCTGCCTGAATAAAAAAATTGAATGTCAAACTCATTCTCTGCCAGTTCTTTTTATTTTTACAAGTTTATATTTTGCATTTGAGTTTTTCTGAAAGCAAAACATCAGCATACTTTTCCGGCAAAAATTTAATAGGAAAATGAACAAATTATGTCAATAATAATGCAATAAATTTCAAGATGAAAAGGTAATGGTTTTTCCAAGGATAAGCCACTGCTATCACCCTTATTCCATCCAAGCAAATATTTTGAATGTTGGTTTTCTGACAGAACTAGATAGTAAGCTCCTTTGAAGGTAGAGGATGTATCTTAATCTTTCTACCTTAAGACCCACCTAGCACACAGACACAATTTGCAGAATGAATGAAATTGGGTCAACCTACAATAAATTCAAATTTTTAAATAAGATTTGTAACATTAATGAAAATCCTATTTGTGAACCCACTCCTAGACTTTTAATGTGAAATGACAAGGTTTCCAATTATCCAAATTTATGACTATATGAAGAAAATTGTCAGGATTTAGGAACATAACTGGTTTGTCCATGGTGGTCTCAGAAATTTTTTATTTTGATTAATGGTATAAGAAAACATCACTGGTATGTAAATAAGCAATTAAGAAATAGTCTCTAAACCCTCTCTTCACCCCATCTTTGGGAGAAGTGTATATGTGGGGGTCAGAGTGGTTTACAGAGGGGGAACACTGCATGTAATATCAGACTTTTTTAATATATTAATCAGTTTTGCTATATTTTTCTTTTTTAAAAATTTTCATTATAAGAGATGGCTTTCAGAAATAAGAAAGGGAGTAAATGATATAGGGGAAAACTTAGGTAATATAAATACAAAGATAATCACAAAAAAAAAAATCCATCCACTTAATAAGAAAAAAAAGAAACAGTCTCCAAAATCATCTTTTCCTGTGGAGAAGCAAGGAGAAAGATATTTTGAAAGAATTTGACTTAAATCTAAGACAATACATATATTCTTTATTAGCAGCATATAACTGAAGTGTGTCATGGACAAAAAAAATTAACAAACAAAAGTGGTGATCCTAAGTTTTAAAGAAGCTTTTTTCCCCACTTACGATTGATACTCACATATTCAAGCAGTTTGCTGAGCTTTAAATTTGGGGTCCTTTCTATTCTATATTTAGTTCATTTCCTTTATCAAATTAAACATTTAAAATTTCTTACCTAGTCTTCCCAAAAAGGGCAAAGCAATTTTGAATTGAGGATTCTATTAAAATTCATGAAAAAATTATGAAACAGGAAGAAAAAAGGAGCTTTCTACAGAACTACTTCTGAACATTGCAACAAATTCCCTTTCTTTGGTACTCCTATTTCACCTCTTTGCTAAACAGTATTTAGTGAAGCATTATAAAACTAGTTCCACCTTTAAGACAGATCAAAATGACTGGAGATAATGGAAAATATGTTTATATAAATACATACACACAGAAAAGCTGATCATTAATCATAGCCAATACATTCAAGAAACAAGCAGCCAATGTTTTAACCATTTAATATCTAAAAAATATCTTCCCACTTCCACTTATATATTCTTATCAAATATCAGCTCCCTGTGAATATAAACCTGAATATTGGGTCTAATTGTAACAAAAATTGTAACCAGGAGTTTTTAGAATCTTTGTTGAAAATACCAGAACGCTGCTTCAAGGAATCTTGTTCACATCTGTTAATTTTTCAGCCATTTTATATGACAAAATCAAGACATTAACTAATTTTTCTTCACTATGACCTCCACATCTCTCCATCCCTCAGTTCTTTACCAGGCTAGGATCAACCCTAAACTGGCTATACTCTCTTTCCTGTCTTTCCAGTTGCCCCCTTTTAATGAACCAGTTCAACTCTATACCGTTCCCTACTTGAATCCTTTGCTCCTTTATCCTTTAGCTGATCATGCTTTGCCAAACCCCAACCCTAAACTCCTCCCACCATCTGGCTTCTTTGCTCCTACTCACCTGCTGCTTGAGAAAGTAACTAAACCAAGCTAATTTGGCACATTACTTTTAATGTTAGCAAATCTCAACTGGGAGCTCATTGAAACAAATTAAACTCTCTACTTCCCCCTAATTGATTCTCTCGCCCACTCATGGCAGCGGCTGTTGTTACAAATTTTCTCTTCTTTCTTCAAAACTTTCATGGCATTACTCCCCAAAGACTTGTAACTGAGGACTTCAACTCAAACTTCACCAAACAACAACAAAAAAAGAGGCCATTTGCAATGAACTATCTTCTTTCCTCAATTCATATCTCCTTAATAACATTTCCAGTCTTCTCTTTTCAAGTAAAGAAACCTGGGATCTCTGATGGAGGAGGGCCTTTCTACTGGTCAAAGTCAACTCCTCAAAATGTTCCTGTTTCTTCTTCTTACCTCTGATCTTCCAAAGCAAACTATCATTGCCACTCCCTGACCTTCAACCCTGTGATGCTGTCTACAAATCCACCCAAATCTGTTTGATCCTTATAAAATTCCTATTAGAACCTACCATTGCTACCAGATTCATCTCCTATTTCCTGGTAAATTCCTTGGAAAAAACTATCAATATTCTATATGAATTTAATATAAATGACTAGGCCGAATACAGTAGCTACTTCATCTATAGCAGAGAGATTTTTCTGGGCTACTATATCTACTTTTGGGATAATGGCAATAATAGATTCTATTAGGAATATCTCAGTTAAGTAAGGTTGAGAAATTGGCTTGGGATACACAGTTCAAGCCATCTCCTGAACTTCTCAGGCTATCCCCTTTCTTTAGGAGGAGTTAGCCAAGACAAGTCATACAAAACTAGCTAGCCCTTGATATGCTGATGACTGCTTCTGGGGGTGCTTGTGCTTTTATTAATTAATTCTGTTGTTCTTACATAAATAGATCTGATAAAATTGTTACTAATGCCCATGAACCTCAAAGAATATGAATGATACTTGGCAAATTGCTTTAGAGACCCATGTGACATCTGATGGTACATGGTGGAACCTCTCATGGCTACAAGGCACAGATTTGTCAGCAAGTGTGGCCAAATAGTTCTTTTTAATCCTAGGAATTTGTATTTTTCATATTTTGCCTTATTTGTTGTATTAACACCTATGCTGAGCTTTCACAAGGAGAAAAACTTATGTATATGCGTACTGAGGACCATGACCACATCAGAGATATAAGAGGTTTAACTTTTAAATAATCAATCTGTATTTTTTAAAATGCAGTTTAACTGTTACACTGTTTAATGGGGTTTGAGAGATGGCCTTTAAATTTTTTTTCTTCCTCATTTTTGTATGATTTTAAAAAAACCTTCAGTTAATGGAATTATGATATTTGGTATTGAAGAATCAGTTTACAATGTCTAACAGCCCTGACAGCATTGCATAGCCCCAAAACTTAGACTACTGAAACCTGCCATTGTTATTACTTTGAGCCTGATTCTAGGAAAACTACAATGAGACTGCTAACAAGCCACTGACCAGTGTTGATGAGCAGATCATCACAAATGTCATCAACCCCTGTGGGCATGTAGTGTGGTAAATATCAGTGCCAAAGTGGGAGAGCTGTCTCAGAGGACAACTGGAGAAGTTCAGTAAAGTTCTGACATTGGCCTTCTCTGATTCAGTCTGTAAGACATGAGACTATAAGACAGTGATGGTGAACCTATGGCACGGGTATCAAAGACAGCATACAGAGTGCTCTTTGTGGGCACTCACCACCCCCCCCAGCCCCCAGAGTTCATTACTACAAAGGCAAAGGTACCTAGGTGAAGCTACTGCTACCCTCCCCCTCTCCATCATGCCTGATGACATTTTTTTCACATGATCTGCCCCTCTGCCCAGGAGCCCAATGGGAGCTCATAGGGGGTAAGGTGGTTGGTTCACAGGCAACAGAGTTGGATGGAAGCAGAGTGCTCAAGCCACACTCCTCTCCCTCTCTGCACTTGCTGAGGACATTCCTCCCTCCCCTGTGTGAGGTATGGGGCAAGGGGAAGTGTGTGTTGTCAGCATGGCACTTGGTCTGGGAGAGTGGTGGGTGGGTACCGGTCTGGCACTCCATCTCTAAAAGGTTTGCCATCACTGCTGTAAGATAGCTTTATTTGGCTCTAACCCCAGCTTGCTATCCCTATGATGGAGTAGAAATTTGACTAAGGGCTCACATTTCCCTTTCTGTCAAGATTTCTGTCCTTTTTTATTTTTGGCATGGCAACTTTCTTTATCATAACAGATGGTGGATAGCTGCAATATTGTTGCAACTGACCTACATGCTTATAGGACATAAACTACCTCTACTAAATCTTAAATATGTATCAAGAACTTTTGATTTTAATCTATTTTTTATCTCCTCTTGTTTTTGGAAGAGGTGATCCATATATTATTTAAAGCTTTCTTAAATCCATAAACTTGTAGCCTAGTCATACATCCTTTACCAGGTCTATTGCTATTATAAATGAATATTCACCACATTGGAATATTATTTTGTGTTAGGTTATGTTAAAATTAGATTTTGGGCAGTATCTCATCCTTTTAAAGGGGGACTATGAAGTTATCTTAAAGGTCCATAGACTAAAATCTTTTTCAAGCAATTTTAGGGGAAAATACCCCCAATAACCTGGACTATGAAAGAAGATTCCCTGGAGATGATGATGTAAGCACTATCATGATTCCAGACTGACTAAAAAGATGACAACAATAAAGGATGTCCCCAGAAATCAAACACTACATCATGAGACTCTGAGTAAGCCTTTGGATATAAGGAACTGAACTGTGAGGGCTGGGTCCTCCATTTACTTTTGTTCTTCCTATGTACCATTATTTTAGAGTCTAACTGTAAAACCCTTGTGCCAAATGAAGGAGAATGCCTCCTACTGGCTTCTTGTCAATGCATGTCTCAAACATTTTTTTTAATATGCTAGGTGTGAATCTTAAAATTTCTCAGACTTGTGAACGTTAAAAAAATTCCCCATTGGGGAATTTTTCATTGGGACTATTCCCCATTTTAAACGGTGAAGCTACTTAGATCTAAAATGTGAGAACTCTACTTAGATCAGAAATGTGAGACCTCCAGTCCACCCGTACTTAAGCCTGCTTTAGGGGAGAAAACTCCTTGCTGAACAATGAAAAGTACTTAAACCCATACTTAAGCCATGCCTGTTTTTAGAACTAATACAAAGGGGTGCTAAGTACCTATAAAGGTCAAGCAACTTGTAAACTTACATGGAACAAAGAGGTGAAAACTTACTCAAAGATTCGAGTCTACTCAGGTGTGAATTACTCAAAAGATTAGTCTACTCAGGTGTGAACTAAGAATGGTCTGTCCTTTGAAAAACATCTACTGTGATTGGTAGATGTAAGGACTTAGGGGAGGTGACATAGGAGAAAATGCCCTTTAAACAGGAGCTCAGATAGGAGCTCGAAGACATTCTGAAACATTCAGATTGAGGATTGAGCTGGTGAAGTCAGCTGAGATGGAGCTGGCCTGGTGTCACTAGAATCCTTGCTTGGACAGATCTTGTGGTGAGTGATTAAGGACTGACTGATCTTTTCTCTTAGGGCTTAGGCCTGGGTTGGCCAGGACTGACCAGGGCTGGCTTATCCTTTTCTCATTATTCCCCTTTTTCTCTCTTTCTCTCCTTTTCTTTAATTCCTCATTTGTATTAATTAAAATCTCTATAAAACCCAGCTGACTTGGGTATATTTGAATAATTGGGAATATTTCCCTGGCGACCACCTTATATTTTATTTAAAAAACAAAACACTGTAGTGAAAACATATTTCCTGCATTCACAACTTACTCATCTATTCTTTATATCTATCACAATTTATATCTTCCACTATTTTAATCACTACAGTTTATGGCATATACTATTTTAATTCTTACATAGGAAACACCCAAAATATAGTTAGACCCTCCTTGAAATGTATAATATCTTACAACACTAAAATATATAGATATTACATATCTATATAATAGACTGGCATGTTAATCTCCCAAAGAATCAGGGTGTGAAGACTAATCTGTTAACCTCCAAAAGAATCAGTGAATCAGTGAATTTAATATAAATTCTACAATTTTGTTTGAAAACCCATTTTGGTCTATATCAGCCCCACCCTTTGACTGGGTGCACGTGTGTACTATGGGAGGATCTCAGAGGCCTACGGCTCCCAGAAGAGGCTGGCCCCCAGTCTCTTGTGATTCCTAGCATCTGGAAGACTAGGCTCTGACCTGAACTGACATCAAGTACGTCCAAACAGAAAGATCCAAGAGTGTTGTCAATGGCTTTATAAGAGAAGGGACTGAGGAAGCCTGGTAGAGGTCTTTTTTCCCCTTTTTTCTGGGCTATCCTTTTGGTTCAGTTAGGCTGGAGACTTGCTGGCATGGCAGCTTTTGGCTAGCAAATGGAGACAGTGTAGCAAACTCAGATTAATTAGGTAGACTCAACTAGGTGATCATGTCATTCTCTCTCTATCTAACTTTTACTAATAAATAATTATAAAGTAATACATAGTCTCCAAAGAATTGTAACCATAACAATTCAATGGCTCTACTTCTTACTGTACTAAAATGTCTGTAATTTAGATCTGTAACCTCATCATTCTTTTGAAACTACTCTTCAAAGTTATCGATAATCTCTCAAATGTCAAATGTAATGGCCTTTTTGGGTTCCTCAGTCATCTAGACTGCCTTCTCTTCCTGCAAACTCTCTTCTCTGGTTTTCATGACACTATTCAGATTTGCTCCTACTCTTGTCTGGCTATTCCTCAGCATCCTTTCCTGAATCTCTATCTGTGTCATATTTATAAACGTAAGTGCATGCTAAGGCCCTATGTTGGGCCCTCTTGTAGTTTCTTCCAACTCTCTAAGTGACCTCAGGTCCCTGAAAGTTTAATTGTCAATCTTTGCAGATGACTTAGATCTAAATATCCAACCCTAGTTTCTCTCCTGAGCTGCAGTAGTACATCCTCAACTGCATGCCAGACTTTTGAACTACTGGATATCTTATAAGTATCTCAACCTCGGCATGACCAAAATAAAACTTATCTTTCCCCCAAAACCTACCCCTCTTTCGAATTTCCTTGTTCCAGTCTAGGGTACTAACATTCCTTCTCTCACAAAAGTTTGTTGATATCATTCTAAACTAGACAGTTGCCAGATTTTGATTTTTGGCTCAACATCTCACATCCATCTATTCCTTCCTCTCTACTCACATAGCCTCCATCTTAGTTAAAGTTATTGTTACTGCAAAGGCCTTCTAATTGGCCTCTCTGCATCATCACTTTACTCCATCCTCTACACAGCTGCTAAAGTGATTTTCCTAACATACGTGTGTCTGACCATGTTACAGTTTTATTCAAACTTAGTGGCTTTCTATTATTTCTAGGATCATATGGAAAGCTCTCTGATATTTAAGGTTCCTTACACTTCTCCTTAGCTTATATTTTCCCTTTTCTTATGCTTTATGCTCCTCTTTACATTCTACAATCTGGCCATATTGGTCTATTTACTGTTTTTGACATAAAATAATCTGCATCTTATCTCCGGGCCTGTCCCCCGATCCTGGAATGCTCTCCCTCTGTACTGCCACCTCTTAGCTTCCTTTATGACAGTTCAAAAAACTATTGGAGGCCTTTCCTGATCCCCTCAAATGCTAATGCTTTCATTTCTGAGGTCATCTTGGGTCTATTTTGTATGTATCTTAACATATTATTTCCCCCATTGTAAAGTTAAGTGCCTCAAAGGCAGGAACTGTTTTTGCTTTGAGGGTTTATTCTCAGCATTTAGCACACTGTCTGATGCACAGTAAGGGATAGGGGCTGAATATGTAATTTGACTGATATAGAGAATTCTCAAATAAGGAAATTCCCATTACCAGTACAGGTCAACACCTTCTTTATAATTTATAGTCTTAGTAATGAGAGGCTAAGAGATTCACCCAGGGTTATAGATATAACATATGTCAGAATTAGTACCTAGTTTTTCCTGGTTTTGACGCTAGCTCTCTAACCATTATTCCACACTGCCAGCATTTTAAAAAATGCTTGTCATTGGAGTGCCTTCAAGCCAGTACAGCTGGGTTCAAATATTGTCTCATATGCTTACTAGCTTTGTGACCATGGGAAAGTCTTTAACTTGTGTCCCAAACTCCCCACCTATAAAAGAGGGACAATGTAGCTATAATACCCACCTTACAGTGTTGTAGAAGTCAAATGAAATAATTTATGTAAAAAATATTTTCCGACCTGAAATGCCACTTTGTGGGTTCCTGTTCTAGCTAACATCAACCCAATGAATCCTGTATCAATTATTTATGAAATGGTAGGCAAAAAAAATTTTAGGGCACTACACATCACCTATATTTTGAGAGAGAAAGAGACAGAGACAAAAAGAGACAGACAGACAGACAGAGATAAAGACAGAGAGTTAGAGAGAAGACAAGTTGAATATCTTTTGGAATTTCTGGGTCCTCTGTCACTCTCTAGTAGAGCTATCAAACATAATGTAGCAAGTACAGTATAACAACCAATTAAAATTACAACAGACTGGCATGATGCCAACTGATAGCTGTGCTAGCCACTGACACTCATGGAAAGAGGGACACCAAAGAGTACTCTCCTCCCTTTACAATTTTATTTGTCCCATATCTACTACACAATTACTACATACAAGCCTACTGGGATCTGAAAAAAAAAAACCTAAATATTTCTTGGTAAAACATAGAGCCTGAGGTTTATCATAGTTATATTTCTTTCAAACAATATCCTAAGCCAGAGGGAGAGAATACTTGTGGTTATCTGGTACTTCAGTCACCCACAAAGGTAGGGAAAAATACATACACACAATTTTTTTCACTTGGTACAAATGGAAAGAAGTAACAATTAGATTTAGATTTGATATAAGGAAACATATTCAAAAATAGAGCTATTACAGAGTACAATAGATTGCTTCAGGATATAATAGGCTCTTTCAAATTAGAAATGTTCAAGAAAAATCTGGAAAACTACATAGAATGTTGCACAGAGATTTCTAGTACACAGGCTACAAACCCAGAGTATAATCAGAACCAGATTAAAATGTAACTGGGAAGTGCTTGATAAAATAAATAAAAACAATACAATACAGATGTTAATTTATAGTTTTCTAAGTCAATATGCAGCCATGCATGATGGGTATCTATTTCTATTCCTGTTTGACACCTCTGTGTACACGGCATCTCTATTCAGATACACAGAAGGAATCCCTTTATAAGGAATATGTAATACACATATGAGAGTAACCAGTGAATAGTAGAGAGTTGGCTTCAATGAGAGAAAGACTTGAATTCAATCCCACCTCTGACACATACTGCCTATGTGACCTTCATAAGCCACCTCTAAGCCCTCTGGGCAATTCTATAAGACTATAAATTAGATGCTGACCTGTATTAATAAGGGGAGTTCCCTTTGAAAATGAACCCAAAGGTCTAGTTCCTATTCTTAGGTGCCTAAGAAAGCACTGATTAAAGTGTTTAATAAATACCCCGCCCCACCTTCCCTGCCCCCAAAACTCATCTTCCTCTTTCCTGGGACATACAAAGGTCAGGTTTGGAATTACTAGAACTAATAAAGTTCTTAGCAATTCAGTAATCTTCTAGAAGTTCTTGAAATCTTCAGTTTTAGAAAATTCTCAATTAATCTGTGAATTGGAGTAGTTTAGATATACGGACTCAAAGTGCTCGTAAAGTCACCAAGATATGAACTACAAATATTTATAGCCTGATCATGGACAGCAATTCCTACTGGAGCTCCAAGTAATAAAAAGCTGCTCTGCATTAAGCAGAAGGTGGATATGGTCAGCAAGACACATAGAATAAAGGATGGCAGTGCCAGGAAGGTAGTGAACAACTTTAATTGTCATAGCCCCAGAAAGCTAAGTAAGGAATACATCGATGGAGGTAATACAGAGGCAGATTTAGGTTTATGTAAGGAAAAACTTGCTGACAAATTAGAGCTACTGCAAAGTGGACTAGACTGCCTTAGCAGGTAAGAGGCTCCCCTCTCATTAGGGGTTAACCTCTTGTGTGGTAGGTTTTAGAGGACATCCTTGCTCAGGTTTAAATTAAAGGTATAAGTTAAGGCAGATGACCTCTGAGGTCTCTTCTAACAATGTGATTCTGTGATCTTGCCAAACTAGCTTCATTCCTTTAGTTCACTTTAGCATTCTCCTCCTCTCCTCCCTAGGCCCCTCCAACTATGTTTACTTACCTTGTTAACGACCTTACTTTGTTGGACCTAGGTAACAATAAAGACCCAAATTTGATATATTCTTGTTCCATCCCTAGTCCCTTGCTGGCCCTACTCACCCCCACTCTGGAAAAGATTAAACTGGTTAGTTAAGTGAATTTTTTTTTTCAGTTCATGGACAATTTGTTAGGACAAAAAAACAAAAATAAATAATCACCCATGGACTAACCATCTATGTTAGTGTGCTGTAAGTTAGCAGGAAAATCTCACCAAAATTAGGAGTAATACTGGAACTCCTTATAATGAAACCTCATTGAGGTGATGAGTTATTAAATAAAAACCAGATGAGTAAAGTGATCATTCTAAAGAGACCAAGAGCCTGCCATTTTCAGGACATTAATAACACTGGAAGAAGTCAGGTCTCCCGTCTGTTGAAGCAGCTACAAGCAAGGATCCCTAGCTGTCTCCAAGATCATAGTCTGAGAACCATGGTCAGTGCTAATAGGCTCTCAGTGCAGTTAATCAAGTTTTCTTTTCTTTTTCCTACCATGTCCTAAGTAGAGATTTCTTTTTTGGGCCAAGACATTAAGAATTAAGAACAATTTTACTGAACATTTAGCAATATTGGCTATCTTCTGCACTGTAGGGATTTCCCCTCTTAAATGAATGGGAATGTGTACATTTGTGTGTTAGCAGAGTATTGACTGTTTCCTGATCTTTTTGAAAAGCTATCTTTAAAAAATAAAAGTAAAGCTAATAGATGCTTTTCCATAAAGATGACTATTTAAAAAATGAATTTCATAATATACTTGCTACAGATATATTCTCTTCCAATTCTTCTTCCCCCCTTTTTTTTCAACAGAGGCTTAAATAATGCAGGTACAAATGCCACTTCTTTAACTATCTGATGGCTCCTCAGCCTTCTGGCATGTGGTAGCTTTGTCCCCATTGCCTTTTTTTCTTGGCCTGTCAGCGGTGAGAAACAGTTTTCTACCAATTACTGTCACATTGTGAATAAATTCAAACCTGGAAATACAAGTACTGAATATTTTCTTTAAATTTGTCCGCCCAAAGCTGCATAAAGCAAGGATTTAGCATGTATAAAAAGAATTTAGCAAGCAATGAAAAAGAAGCAGCACATTGTACTTTCTGTTCTATAAATAAAAACATAATGTAAGAAGGTAAACAAAAAGGCATTCATGCAGAGAAGAGAAATGGGCAAATGACACCAAGAGTATGAAATGTAAATTTAATAAAAAGAAAGGTACAGCTGCAGAGAACATCAATTAAGCAATGTGACCCAAAAATAACAGTGTTATGGGCTTTTCTGGGTGATTAATTATAAATCATTTAAAGGGATTCATTTAGCATTTTACTTCTTCCTTAACATCAATCAGGTAATTTTAGTTTGCAGCCCTAAACAAACATTTAGGTTTTCCAGCTGGGTGCCAACATAGTTTTGGCTTAAAAGTTGTTTAAAAAGATACTGGTAAAAGAATGGGCAATGTTCTTGGGTTATTACTATCACTCAACATTTACTAACTCCTTATCTGTAAAGGAAATACTTATCCCTATTTTTAAAATATTGCTTAAACAGAACGCATACACATTTTCTTTCTTTCTTTCTTTCTTTCTTTCTTTCTTTCTTTCTTTCTTTCTTTCTTTCTTTCTTTCTTTCTTTCTTTCTTTCTTTCTTTCTTTCTTTCTTTCTTTCTTTCTTTCTTTCTTTTTTGGAAACCTCATATTCAGAAGCAATAGGGATGGTCTAAAACCACATGGTCTGTATTACTTTTCCCTCAATGTCAAATACGAAGCACATGGGCTACCCAAGGCTGAAAACATAATAACTATAATTGGGAAATATTTAACAAAATAAATAAAAATACCAAAACTATATATAGACAACATTAATAGGTGATTTTCTATATGTGGCCTGCCAGGTTCCTTCGAGTAGTTTATTTTGTATCTGAGTTTGGTACCATTGGTCTAGTCTATCCCCAAGCCAGGACAGAGAAGTGACCTCACCACTGGTTGACTAATAATAGCTAACATTTACATAGAGCTTAATGTTTGCTAGGTACTATGCTAAGCATGCTATAATTATTATCTCATTTGGTCCTCACAACCACCCTGGAAAGGATGTGCAAGTATTATATTCCCCTTTTGCAGATGGGAAAATTGGGGCACAGGTTAAATGACATAACAGGGTCACAGTTAGTATCTGAGGCTGGCTATAAACTCAGATCTTTTTGTCTCTTGGTCCAGAGCTCCATCTACTGCAGCTTCTAACAAAAGGGGTAGTTGTCATTGGGTTGTTTTTTCTTTTCTTCATTTTTAAAAATTATTTTTAGGTTGTTTTTCCTTAAAATGTAATTAGTTTTACTTTTTTTTAGCCTGGTACATTTATGCCTTTTCCACAGTTTTATTATCTCCCTCAGTTTTATCATCAATTCCTTTAATTCATAAATTATATTTGTATATTAGAAAGTAATATAAAACTATTAGGTCTAGGCTAAAAAAGAAAATGTCTTAGAACTTGGAAGTCCTTCAACCACTTCTTCTCTCCTATTTCCTATTGCCAGTTACGCATCAAAATCTGCAAACTTTCTACATCTTCTCACATGTTACCTGTCCAGTCCTACTATCCTGGTGGAGGCCCATTAGTTCATCTGATGCCTTCAATGACAGCAAAAGTCTCTTGATTGGAAACTGTGCCATGAGTCTTGCCCCACTCCAATTTGTCTTGTACAACACTACCAGATTAATTTGCCTGAAATATTAATCTAGCAGTGTTGTATATGACAGGTGTGTGGGGGGAGACTTAAGGCAGGCCCACCAATTAGGTTCTTACAACAAAAATGGCATGCTATTCTTTTCAGAAATGTTCAATAGCTCCTTATGATCTAAATTCTATTTGAAATGTCATTTTGTAGTTTTAATAAAATTATTTCTGCTGAAAAAGTATTGACATTTTGTTCTGTTTTCAGAAAACCTCAAATATTGAAAGAAAGAATAATTATTATTTGCACTAATCCTGATTTAGTGAGCTATTTATCCCTGGAAAATGGTCCACAGGGGAGAAGTCTTAATTTCTTTTTTCAGGAAAAATCATCAGGCTCAATGGCATAAGTTCCTTTTTTAATATGGACCCCATCTAATTAGAATAATTGGTTCATATTTGTTTCTATCAAAAATATGTTGGCAAAAGAATAGATAGGAAAACCTGAACTGCATTAAAAGGTCTACCTAAAATCAGACTCTAACCTACTTTTCAAATTTATTTTCCATCAGTATCATACATCAAAGCTGCTCTAGTTGGCTTGGTATATCCACTTCTGAAACTAGCAAATACATTTATATCCCTGAACTGCTACTCATGTCACTGGCTTCATTCTTCCATTGCAGTCTTCAACTATCCCAATTATTTACTTCATCATCCAACTCAAGTTCTATTTTCTTTAGGAAGTCCTTCCTGATCCCTTCAGCCTATTGTGATCTCTTTTCTTCTCTTAAGGTCAAATAGAATATTTTAAATCTTAGTATTATCATTTACCATATGTGTCTAGAGAGCTTTTTCTCTACACAGTCAACAACAGAGATCATGTATTATAATTCTATGCTTCACAGAATATAGCATAACACAATGCATATAATATGTAACAAATTCTCAAAAAACTCCCAACCACAAAGAGTGAATTAGTGAATCAAATTGGATGCATTTGTTTAGGTATATCCCATCAAGGAATCTCAGAGATGGAAGAACCCTTAACAACCACTTATCTAATTTAAGATTCTTTCCAAAACTCACCTAATGGTGATCCTCTAGATTCTGCTGAAAAATCTCTGATAAAGGGGCATTCAATGCCTCCGGAGCAGCCCATTCCACTTTTAGGAAATTTCCCCTCACCACCCTAAAGAAATCTCTTTGTAACTCATAGATTTAAGCAATCAATTAACAAACACTTAATAAGGTTCTATGTCCCAGGAATTGTGCTACAAATGAATCAGACCTTGACCTGAAGGACCTTATATTCTATCTAGGGAAACAAAATAAGCACATGTAATTATATACAAAACACCTACAAAGGTAATAAAAGGTTACTGAGGAAGGGGGTTATTGGTTGCAGGAAGCAGGCAAGATTTTCTGTAGAAGGGAGTATATATGTTTTGAAGAAAGCCAAGGAAGTAAAGGGCAAAGGATTCTACACACAGGCATGGACAGTGCAAAAGAATAAAGTTGGGAGATGGAGTATGGTAAGGAATATAAAACAAACCAGCGTCACTGGTTCATAAAAGTTATGAAGGGAGTACAATTTAAGAAGCTTGCAAAAATAAAAAAGGCAGATTGTGGAAAACCATGAAAGCAAATGATGGTGTTTACATTTTGGTTACAGAGGTAACAGACAGTTACTAGGACTCATTAAGCAGGGACAAGGTTATACTGTAAGACACTACACTTTGGAAAAGTAGATTGAGCAGCTAAGTACTTGGAAGACTAGTAGGAGTGGGGAGAGACTTGAAACAGGAAGACCAATTAGAAGATTTTTGCAGTGGTCCAGGCAAGATGTGACAGATTGAAGGCAAGTTCTAAATGGTTTTGTTTTTATTATTATTATTTATTACAAATTATATGTAATAATTTCCACATAAGTTTTCTGAAGTTGAAGGATCCAAATTTTCTCCCTCCCTTTTTCCCTCTTCCCTCCAGGAGCTGGCAAACAAGTCAATATGGGTTATACATGTATTATCAGGCAAAATATATTTCTATATTATTCTTCATTTTTGTAAGTGAATAATCTTTTAAGACCAAACCCCAAAACATAAACGCAAATAATCAAATAGTAAATCATGTGCTTTCATCTGCATTCCTACTCCAACAGTTCTTTCTCTGGAGGTGGATAGCATTCTTTTTCAGATATCCCTTAGAACTGTCCGGGATCATTGTAGTGCAGTTAATAGCAAAGTCTGTCACATTTGATTGTTCCACAGTATTATATGCTGTGTATGGTATTCTGATTCTGCTTAATTCACTCTGCATCAGTTCATGTAGATTTTTTCCAGTTCTTTCTGAAATCATCCTGTTCATCATTCCTTATAGCATGATACTATACCACCACTATCACATAACACAATTTGTTCAGCAGTTCCCCAATTGAGGGTCATCCCTTTAGTTTCCAATTCTTTGCAAAAAGAGAAACTATAAATATTTTTGTATAAGGAGGTCCTTTCTCATTTTTGTTTTTATCTCCTTGGGATACAGACCTAGTAGTGCTATTACTGGATCAAAGGGTATGAATTGTTTTACAGCCCTTTGGGCATAATTCCAAATTACTCTCCAGAATGGTTGGATCAGTTCACAGCTCCACCAGCAATACCTTAGTATTCCAATTGTGACACATCCCCTCCAAAATTTCTCATTTTCCTTTACTGTCATATTGGTCAATCTGATAAGTGGTATTCTAAGAATTTTTTTTTAATTTGCATTTCGCTATCAAAAAGGGATTTGGAACATTTTTCTATAATATTGATAGCTTTGATTTCTTCATCTGAAAACTGCCTATTCATATACTTTGACCATTTTTCAATTGGGGAATTATTTGTATTCCTATAAATTTGACATAGTTCTTCATGTATTTGAGAAATGAGACCTTTATCAGAGAAATTTGTTATAAACTATTCCCCCAGTTTGCTGTTTCCTTTCTAATCTTGGTTGCATTGGTTTTGTTTGTACAAATCCTTTTAATTTAATATAACAAAAATTAATCATTTTATGTCTTGTAATGTTCTCTATTTTTTGTTTGGTCATAAATTCTTCCCTTCTCCATAGATCTGGCTGGTAAACTATTCTGTTTCCTTAATTTACTTATAATATATTTAGCATTTAAATCATATGCTCATTTTGACCTTATCATGGTATACTGTGTGAAATATTGATTTAAATTTAATTTTTGCAATACTGTTTTCTAACTTTCCCAACAGTTTTTGTCAAATAATGTCAAATAAACCTTATCCCCAAAACTGAGTTCTTTGGGTTTATCAAACACTAGATTTCTGAGGTAATTTACCGCAAATCTATTCCATTGCACTCCTCTATTTCTTAGCCAGTACCAGATTGTTTTGAGGATTACTGTTTTATAGTTAAGATCTGGTACTACTAAGCCACCATCCTTCACATTTTTTTTCATTAGTTCCCTTGATATTTTTGATCTTTTGTTCTTCCAGATAAATTTAGTTATTTTTTCTAGTTCTATAGAATAATGGTTTGGTAGTTTGATTGGTTTGGCCCTGTAAAAGTGAATTCATTTAGGCAGTATTGTAATTTTTATTATATTAACTTGGCCTACCCAAGAGCAATTAATGTTTTTCCAATTGTTTACATCCAACTATATTTGTGTGGAAAGTGTTTTGTAATTGTGTTTATAATTCCTGCATTTGTCTTGGCAAATAGTATTTGATATTATCTAGAGTGATATTGAAATGGAATTTCTCTTTTTAACTCTTGTTGGGATTTATTGGAAATATAAAGAAATGCTGATGATTTATGCAGGTCTATTTTGTATTCTGTTATTTTGCTAAAGTTATTAATTATTTCAACTAGTTTTTAATTGATTTTCTAGATTCTCTAAGTATACCATCATATCATCTGCGAAGAGTGATAATGTAGTTTTCTCATTGCCTACTTTAATTCCTTCCATTTCTTTTTTCTGCTCTTGTATAATATCAAACAATAGTGGTAATAATGGGCATCCTTAATTCACTCCAGATCTTACTGGGAAGGCTTCTAACTTATCTCCATTGCAAATGATACTTGGTGATGGTTTTAAATAAATAAAGATATGGAATGCTTCGTAGACTTTCATGCCATCCTTGTGCAAGGACCATGGTAATCTTCTCTGTATCATTCCAATTCTAGTAGATGTGCTGTTGAAGCAAGCACTGTAAAGGGCTTTAAATGATATTCAGATGCAGTTCTATTTGATCCTCTACTGGAGAAAGGTTTTAGAGATTATTTAGCAGGGAACTGTCTTGCTCAGGCTGTACTTTAGCAATAAACACTGTGGCAGGAAGTTTAGAAGACAGGGATTTGGGGCACTGAGGAAAATAAGGGATTTCCTGCAATATTACAGGTGAGAAATAATGAGGGCCTGAACTAAAATGATGATCATAAGAATGGAGAGTTTTGGCTTGGTTATGCTATGGAAGTAGAAATGGCAGGATTTGGGCAAATGATTATATATGTGGAGGAAAAGGGAAAGATTGAAAATAATTCCAAGATTAATAAACTCGATAAACAAAGGATGGTGGTATCTTCCAGGGAAATAAGGAAATTCTGAATTAGTGGTATGTTTGGCTAAAAAAGGAATGATTTCTATATTGGACACATTGAACTCGAGAAGTCTATGGGAGTAAGTTGGAAAGATTCAATAGAAAGGGAGTGGTACTGTTATGAGGCTCAGGAAAGGGACCAGAACTGGACATATTATAGACTCCAAGGCCCTCACCAAATTTTCCTTTTATTTCTTGTGTCTATGTGATTCTGAAAACGGGATGCTCAGAATTAAAGTTGAACTTTTTATGTGATCTGAGCAGAGGATGAAATGGGGCATTTCCCCATGCAGTTAAAATGCTATAAGAAAAGTTGGTTTGAGGCTCAGCAACCCAGGCTTGTTGTGAAGGAAGCCCTCTGTAATCTGGAAAATGCTGAAGACATTACCCAACACCTTTTACATAATTATCTGCTTCTCTTCTAATTGTAGCTGCATTGGTTTGGTTTGACCAAAAATGTTTCTAATTTGTGAAATAAAAAACTGTCTCCACAAGGTTCATACCCTTCAGTCCAATTGTGAGTCTCAATTGACTCCCTGTAGTCTCTTGCTTTTTTACCAAGCCACCAGAGAGATATGAGGGAATCTTTGAACAGTCCACAGTTAGCTGCCCTTTAAATTAATCAAATCTGATTCAATTGTTCATGCTTGCTCTGACCAAAGCCACTTAATAAATCATACAACCAATTTGATGTCTTTTACCTGAAAATTTAGGTTTATGAAATTCATCTGAGACCATAAATGACTTTGGGTTTTGTGACTGATTACAAAATCGTGGTATATTCTGACTACCTCACTTAATGATTATACAAGAGTTCTGAGTATTTTCAGTTCTGATGGTTTTTATTTTGGAACTCAAGAGCCAAGGGGTATGCTATCAGAATAGCAGGAACTATTAAGTCCTTGTTAAATCAACACTGTTGAATGGGTGAAAAGAATTGGCAGCATGAAAATTTTGGTTCAAAAGGCAAGAAAGCACGAATTCTGCATAACAAGTGATTTTTTTCCAATAAACTCTCTTTAAAAAAGAACTCCACTGGCATTTCACTTCAAGAAATTTTCGTTTGAAAAAATAAGTTGAGGTTTATTTTCTGATCTGTTTTAGCTCCAACTGTTTACAGAGCTTTTCTGGTTTTTATTATTTCATTAAACAAAAGATCTTTCACAAATGGCACACAGCAATCTTGATGAACTCCCTTCTGATTTAGGCCAAAAAAAAAGGAGACCAACTTTTAAATAATCAGCATTATCCTCTGGATAAGACACAATTTTTTCTTCTCCAGACCGATAATCAAATTAGTTTTTTATTGTCAACTGTGCAGATTAATTCAATTAATTAGATGTATTATGATTTTTTTTTTTGCAAAAGAAACCAAGCAAGATTTTTTTTTATTTTTTCCACCACCCAAATGAAAAATTGCCCTGCAATTTTGGTAGCATTTACCCCTGTCCAAAAGAGTGCAATGGACACATTTAAAATATAAAATTGATTACAATAATTAAAACCACAGTACAACTCAATGAAAAAATCAAGAGTTCCAAGTACAGTCGTCCCTCATTTTATTGTGGTTCACTTATCTGGCTTCACCCTATCACAGATTTTAAAAAAATCTAATTCTGAATCTGGAGTTATATTTATCAAGGCACACTATTGGCTGATGGAATGAAAGGCAACCAACTACAGCTCTCTGTTCTATATCCTGGACACTGATTGGCTCAGTGACTGTAGGTTAATAAGAGTGTGGAAAAGGTTTATAGAAGAGTGGGGAGGGTTTATAAGGCCTTTAAAATATATAAATAATAAAATAAATATAACTGCTACTTAAAGGATTTTCACCTATCACAGGGATCTCTGGAACGTAAATCCCGTGACAGGTGAGGGATCACTGTATTTGCTATCTGATGATTATACATTGCAAGGCTATCTATTGTGCAGATGAGGAAATGACCCTTCCTACTCAAATGTCACACCACCAGGACCCAAAAATTAACTGAGAGTCAGTCTATTGATAATGATGAAATCCAATTCACCATGTTTAGCAAGAAAAAGACGCCTCTCCCAACTTAGCAGCGTTAAAATGTAAGGACTTTAGCTGCTAGTCAATATTGTACAGACTGTTAAAAAACTGTTGTAGACTAATACAAATTCACAGATTGATAATTGAGAAATACTGATCTATTTCAAAGCCCTCATTTCAGGCCTCGGTATCTTATTCTATTCAAAGTTATGCAACTAACTCATGTCAAAAGAGAAGTCAGAACTCTGATCTTCTGATTCTTAATAGTGTTTTATTACAGTAAGTAGTCTACCAGTTTTTTGTGTACTGCTAGCAGTAAAATATCATATATAATATTTATTTATAAAATTCATAAATGTACTATCATGTTAATACTATTTATAATAAAAAGGTTGTTTTAAAAATAAACATTTTTTAAAAGGGTGAGATAGATGTGAAATAATTCATTCTAGACTTAATAGGAAGCCACTCAAGTTTACTGAGTAAGGGAGGGACAAGATTAGCTTTCTGCCTAAGGCAAAATCACTTTAACTGCTTTGGGAAAGGATGAATTGGAGACAAGAAGGAAATAATTAGGAGGCTATTCTAACAGTCCAGTTGAGAGGTGCTGAGTGCTTGAACTAGGGTGGTACAAGTAAAGACAATGGTTGCAATAAATGTGGTGTCAGAAACAGTGATATTTGGCAATTGACTGAATATGTCATGTAATGAGACCTTTGAGAAGACACTGAGGTGGTGAATACAGGGAATGGAAGAGGGAAGTTTGGAAGGGGGCTGGGGATCTGAGCATAAAAATTATAAGATGGATTCTGGAAGGCAGATCACAGCACATCCATGCTTGCTCATTCTGTGTGACTCACTCTGTTCCACTCAAAATGGAAAGGGGTTATGTGGGCTCTTATATACTTGTCACTACCAGAATGCACAGCCAGGCCTGCCCCTCCCTACCCTCTAGGGGCTCTTGCCACAGTCACAAAGTGATCTAGGGAGCAGGAAGTGGTGATGCTGGGGATGAGATGAAGGAAAGTTATGGGATTTTTTCAAGGACACTTACTCATTGGCTAATGTAAGTATATGGGGGATGTTTAGGTTTTGACTGACATAAGTGGTTGATGTCCACTTCACAGAGGGAGAAGAGGAATACTTCAGGATAAAGTTAAATGTGGTTCTGTTGGAAACAATTCCCACTATTTGCTATCAAGAGGAAAGTGAAATATATCTCATATTCTCACCATTTGGTTGGCTGGACATACAGCTTGTGGTGTGTGGCAGTAGATCATCAGGGCTACATCAGGGCTTCCACCCTCAGAGCTATGAAGACCCTGGTTCTATTATATAACATTGATATGGAATTAATCTATGTTATAACTTTACAAGTACAAAAAAATTCTCAAAAAGATTCTCCATCTCAAAGTTCATTAATACTTAACAAAGGAAGTAAGTGACAATCTTTAAAAGTTAATGTGAATGGGCATCTGGGTGGCACAGTGGATAGAGTACCAGGCCTGGGAACAAGAGATCCTGGGTTGAAATCTGGCCTCAGACCCTTCCAAGCTGTGTGACCTTGGGCAAGGCACTTAGCCCCAATTGTCTAGCCCTTATCACTATTTTGTCTTAGAACCAATACTGAATCTTGGTTCTATAACAGAAGGTAAGTGTGAACCAATAAATCCTGGCAAAGGTATATGATTTCTTCTCTTCTAATTTTTTGAAGATATTATTCAGCCCACATATCCAGTTATCAATGACTTAGATAAATATCATATGGCATTTATTTTGGCATAATAGTGCAAAAATGTCAGTCTACGCCTAATTTCTGCTAAACTTTTTCAGTTTTTCAAATAATTCCTATCAATTTGGGAATACTTTCCTAAATAATTTATGTTACCAGGTTTGTTATACATTGTTATTCAGCTCAACTATTCAATTATTCTTTGTCTAATTTATTCTACTGATATATTTTTTCTATTTTTTAAACCAGTAGCATTGTTTTGATGACTGCTGCTTTAAAATACAATTTGAGATCTGGAAGTATAATTGTCATTTTTTAATGATTTCCCATGATATTCTACATCCTTTGTTTCCCTAAATAAATGTTATTATTTTGACTAGTTCTGTAAAGTGACTCTTTGGTGGTATGATTGGTATAACACTAAATTTGTAAGGTAACCTTGGTAGGATTGTCATGTTATTATATTGCATGTCCTAGTCATGAACAGTGAATGCTACCCTAGCTACTTTTATCTTTATAGAGTATTTTGTAATTGAATGTAGTGAGTATGTTTTGTAGATGGACTCCCAAAAATGTTTTTTGTAGTTATTTTGAATGGAATTTTCCTTTCTGTTACCATCCTCTGTTGTTATCCAAAATGGTGTTAATTTTTGTGGCTTTATTTTGTAGCCTCCCACTTTGTTCAAGTTGTTACAATCTGATTTAATTTGATGATTACCTGAGATTTCCTAAGTAAATAATCATGTCATTAGCAAATAAGGATAATTATGTCTCTTCTTTGCCTCTCTTTACATCTTGAACTTCTTTTTCTTGCTTTATTATTATTGCTAGAATTGCAAGAATAAGAAATCTTCAATAAGAAATATAAGAGAACTATATTGAACACATTGCCTGGTTTTGGTTTTAGATACACTTTTTATGATACAAAAAAAAAGTTCCCTCTATAACATTACAAATGATCTTTTGGATAAATTTCTGTAGAATGATAGAATTTTATTTTTTATTTTGTAACCGGTATTCATTAATAATATTATTCTATAAGTTTACCTCTTTATCTTTCCCTGATTTAGATTTTTTATTTGTCTCAATAAGGGGAGCAGGGTTGACTATTTTTTCTAAAGTTTTGAGAATAATTTTTGCAATGTAGGTATTAATTGTTTAAAAGTTTGATAGAATTCTTCTCTGAATCCAAAATGATGAGGAGTTTCCCCTCCCTCCCTTTGGTAATCCTTTTAGTTGGTTAAACTTCCTTTTCTGAAAATGAATTATTAAAGGTTTCTAATTGATTATTTTGGGAATCCTATTTATTTTGTGCTCTCAGTTCTGTTGGCATATAATTGTGTACAATAAGAAATACTGAACATAATGAGAAGCACAAAATGCCTTTTAGTATAGTAGTTTAAGTGAAGTTAGCAGGGCCATGAAAAGAATAAATACAATTACTACAAAAAGTAGATGGAAAGCTTAGCACTGCCAAAAACAAAACAAAACAAAAACAAACCAACCATATAACAAAATTATAATATGTACGATTGGCTCCCCAAAAAGAAACAATAAGATACCTCCTCCCTGTTCCTATGCAGATTTTTTTTTTATATATATGCTGATAGGATTAAAAAAAATAAAAGAGGAAAAAGAGAAAACCTTTGTTATAATGGATTGTTGCCTGGAACTAAAAAAGGAGAGGGATATGGAGGAAATGTAGGTGATCTTAAACCAAAACATGCCAATAAAAGATTTTGCAAAATAAGAAGTCATGTCAGACTCACTTCACTAGAAAGGCAGCATAGTTTAATCAAAATAACACTGACAAAACTCAGATCTGGATCCCAGCTCTGACACTAACTCAACCATATTACTATGAACAAATTATTTAATTCTTTTATTCTCAGATTCTTGATTGGTAAAATTAGGTTAATAATAACAGCTACCACTGACATTTATTTAGGGTTTTTAAATTTTTTATGATGCTTTATTCAGATTAACTCATTTATGCCTCAAAAGAACTCTATGATGTAGGTATTAAAGATATTACTATCCCTGTTCTACAAATAAAGAAACTGGGGGTCAAAAGTAAGTGCCTTGTTTATTCTCACAGCATGATGTAGAATTTAAGTCTAGACTTTTCTCTTAATTATTTTTTTTCAATTTATCAAGCATTAATTTTTTTCTCCCTGTCTTTCCCCAAAGAGGGAAAGGAAGAAAGGGAGAGGAAGAAAAATAAAACCCAATTAGTCACATCCAAAAGTTTGTTTTTAATTCTGCATATTTAGCCCATTATTTCTGTCAAGAAGTAAGTTATCATTCATCATTGGGTTTTTTTAGAGTCATATCAACAGATCAACAGAGTTGATCATTGCATTGATGACTTCAAATACTAATAAAACCCAGCACTATTTATTATACCATAATTATTCTCCAGAACATACATATATCACAGCTTTGTTTTAGAGAATAGTGATGTGCATACCTTAATGTTCTATATAAATGTAAGTGATTATTATTTCCTTTGACAGGCCTATGAGCATCAGTGAATCAAGCAAACGTGGAAAAACCGTCAAAGGCTTTGTTTGGATTCAGATCTACAAATTCTCTTGTGACTTCCATGTGAGCAATATTACTGGTAAGTAAATTCATAGCTGGTTGAATGACCATACCCAAACACTATGATGAATGGATCAATGTCATAGGAGCGGGGGGTTCCTGTTTTGTGTACTATTTACCAATGACAGAGGAAGAAATACATCATGATTATTAAATTTCCAGAAAATAAAAAGCTCAGAGGTACAGCTAGTTCCTTAGATGACAGAAACTAGATCCTAGAGGATTGGGAGGACAGAATAATGAGCTAAATTTAACAAAACAAAATATAATGTGGATAAATGCAAAGTTCTGCACTTAGGTTTGAGAAGAAAAATTTGAAGCCCAAGATTGACATAGAAGTTTAGAGAGAAATGTCTAGACAGTAATTTATGAAATAAACATAGTAATTTAGTTTGATTATAATCTCTAAAGGAGTCAAAGAAGCTAATGCAATCTTACACTGCAATTAAGAGAAGGATATTGTCCAGAATATGGCGATTCTAGTCCAACTGTAAATGATCTATGCTAGTCAGAGTGATGAGGAAGAATATATTCGAAAGGTGGTCAATATAGTGAGGGGCTTTGAAACTATGTCATATAAGAAGTGATTAGAAGTACTGGGGATGTTTAGCCTAGAGAAGAAATAATGAAAACAGGGCAAGATATTAATACTACTAGAATATTGTGCTATCAAACAGATTAAATTCATTCTGTGGTGCTTTACTATAACTAGAAAAAACACATGGAAGTTATGAGGTAATACTTTCCAACATAATATGAAGAGAGATTCTCTAGGACTTTAAGTGACTCAAAATGGAAATATCTTTCATCATGTGGCACTGTAATCTGCATCACAAAGATGCTTACAGAAAGGCTAGATCACCATTGGGTCTACAGTGTTGAAGGAATGAATTCATCAAAGTGGCAGGGGTAGGGATAGTGTCAGTATTAAATGACTTCTAAGGCATCTTCCAATTCTTGATATTCTAAAATTTTTATCCACTTCTATGGTACGGCTCATGATCTTGAATGAAAACATGACTATTGATTGCATTTCTACCTCAATCTGTGAATATAAGAATTTGAACATATATGATATTTACTCACATTTATTGACATTACTCAAGGGTAAATGTTGAAAACTAATCATACATATTTATTCTCGGTATTATAAAATCTAGGGTGGAAGAAACTTTGGAGGATACATAATTCAATATATACCTGTAGAGGAATCTTCTCTATAAGATCCCTGAGAGATCCCTACAACATCGTTAGTCTTTGAAAAATCTGGTGAGGGGGGGACCCACCATCTGTCAAGGTAGCTAATTCTAAATTTTGATAATTCTCATTGTTAGGTATTTTCCATATAATTTTAAATATATTTTTCTATAAGTGTGTGTAATCTCGCCTTAACCTCTTTTCTAACATTCAGACACACATCTCCAACTACCTATCAGACATCTTTAACTAGAGGTTCCATAGATACCTTAAACTCAACATATTCAAAACTGAATTCATTATTTTTACCTCCCAAGTCCTCCCTTCTTTTTAATTTACCTATTATTATCAAGACCACTGCCATCTTCCCAGTCACCCAAGCTCAAAACATCGATGTTTTCTTGACTCTTCATTTCCTTTCACTCAACTTCTCCCTACCACCAAGTCATTCTCTGCTTTCTTAAGGAATACTAGCTTAGTACTTTTTCCTTCTTCCACAATTCCTGAACTTATGTTATGGTGATTTCACATTTGTGTTGATGCTCCTTGAAACCCACTAACCCACCAGCTCCTTAATTTCTTAAAAACCTACTCATTTGATCATACAAATTGTTAAGGAATATTATAGCCTGGACATGACCCAAAGGTTCTTCTATGTGATCATCTAATATCCTCATCCCTTCTAAACTTATTCTTCATCTCTTACTGAAATCTTCAATATCTTACACCTCACTAGTTTTTAAGGCCATTACTACTACTCTCACTTTAGTTGCCTCCCCTAACAATGTCAACCTCTATAGTTAACCACCTTGATTCTCTCCTGCCTTCCAATCTGAAATTTATGTTGCCCACGCTTATTGCCATTCATTCCTTGTTATTCTCAGCTCTGGAATATTCCCACCATTTCTACCTCTGATCCTATTAATAAAGTGGCTGAATGGAACCAGATCAACTGCCCTCTTACTTCTGCAAGACACTCTTTTTACTTCTCTCTGGCTGATTCTCTTTTACATTCCCTACAGAAGCTGTCTCAAATATTGTTTTATTTCCTCAAGTTTTCTGGCTAGTATCTCATGACCCATCCCTTGAGCTTTGAATCACGCCTCTTATATTGCTGAATAAAATTGAACCCATTCACTGTGAAGCTTCTCTATTTCCCTTCTATTCATTTCCAACCCTTTGGACATAAACTACAACTCTTTCCTTCTTTACTAATCTCTTGATAATGAGGTGATCCTTCTCCTTGGCAAGGTCAATCTCTTTACATGTCCTTTAATCACATTCCCTCCCAACTTCTCCAGAAGATTGCTCCCTCATCTCTTTCCAATTTTAAGTCTTTTCCTATCAAATATCTCCTTTCCTGCTGCTTTCAAAAATGCCCAATTTTCTCCTATATTTAAGAGAATTAAACTATATCATCCATCGTCCTTTATTTGTCCTCCCTTTGCAGCCAAATTCTTAAAAAAGCTATCTGCATTAATTGCCTCCACTTTCTCTCCTCACTTTTCAACCCTTTGTTATCTGGCTTCTGAACTCAGCATATAACTGAAACTGTTCTACCTAGGGTTACCTATGATTTTGACTGACAAATATAATGGTTTTTACTATGTCCTTATACTTTCTGTCCTCTCTACAGGATTTCAAGCAGTTGACTTCCCTATTTTCTCATGAAGAGCACCATTCCTAAAGCAGGTATTTAATAAATGCAGGTTAATTGACTGATTCCCTCCTCTGGGTTTTCATTACATTAATCTTTCCTAATTCTTTTCCTTTCTGGCTATTCCTTCTTAGTCTCCTTTCCTGACTCATCTACCACCCATATCACGTTTTCTAACAGGTATTGCCTGGAAATTTCAACTAGATGACTTCTCAAGTCCATCCCAGAATTCTGTTACCACCTCTACCCCTTTACCCGAAAATGAGAGATCACTTCAATTTCTTTGGCTTGAATTGATAGGAGCATCTTGAAAGCTGGCAAGTCTAGTGTTGGCATAGTTGGTATAATCTCAAGTCAGCTTTGTGCACAGTGCCCTCTGGCGTGGAGGAAGTGTCATCATAGCATTTATCAATACATGTGACACTGCAAGTGTTTCTGCTACATTATCTCTGAAAAGCACTGGAGGCAATGAGCCTGGTACATATATTTGATTTCATAGTTGAACTGGAATATTTAATAGCTAGCAATGACTTGGCAGATGTAATTTTTGAATCCTGGTCATAACTATGTTATGCTACATAAAAGAGAAAATGTATGCCATTAGATTTTATATCCTCTTCTAAGTAAAAACTGCTTTCAAATGCTATGCCAACTCTTGATTAGTAGAACTACTGTAGGGCACCAATGACACAAACAATCCAAAACATCTGTTAATCCAGAAGTCCTTTATATTTGTCTTTGGGGGCAGAAATTAATAATAAATTTAGTTTTCATTACCCTAATACAAATAGTATGGGTTTTAGGAGGCGCTATACAACTAAAAACTGGCTAGATAACAATATACAAAGCTACTAATTTAGACTACGCTACAAAAAAGATGTGTTATTTTACTTATTAATATCTTTAGAAATCTTTTAAATGGTAAATGCATAAAATGAAGTAAATTTTGTAAAGCACAGGAAGTTAACAAGAAGAAAAATGCTATAAATGTTGTATCCATGGGAAAAGATAAGGAAAAGTAGTTACCTTTCTCAAAATAATTCTACACAAAATGTTATCAATTAGCACTTTATGTGAATAGCACACAGGGTATAAGAAGAAAATAACTTTTAAAAAAGCAAATTTACTAGAATAAGCACTTCTTAAAGTATAATCTAAAACCTGCTCACTTTGAAAAAAATCATATTGTAAGATAAGCACAAATATACTATAAATATCAACAAAAAGGTATAATCCCATCCAAATAAAAAAGAGCCTTTAACATACACATATTTGAAATCTTCCCAAATATCTATAAAAAGTTATTGAAAGCCAGAAATACAGTAGAGATTGATCAAGGATTAAATGTCATTGTACCACCTAATTCAATAAACATTAAAGGCTAACTAAAAAAAAATAAGGATTACTGAATGTTACCATCTTTTTGTAGTAGAAATATTTTTTAGTCTAAAGATAAAAGAAAGGTAAGAGCTTGCTCAGTAAGTATGTTTATATTTTCATAAAATAACATGCAATCTCTGATTTCCACGTAAAGCCACCCAAGGGTTATCCCTTTTTTGGTCAATGTATGGAGTGTTACACAGACACAAAGCCCCATTGAAGAACAATGAAAATATTCCTAAATCATCTCATTGTCTAAATATGTATTTATATATTGGAAAGTTATATCAGTTCAAGGAAAAATAAAATATCTGCACCAAAAATAACCTTTCTGCCTATCTTAAAATATATATTAAATATACCTTCAAATGAAAAGGAATCAATTTCCAAGATGCATGTTAAGTGTGGAATGCAATTTTTGTGCTTATTCACAATTTTAAAAAATTATCAATCATTTAAAAATGTTACTCTAAAAATGAAATCTAGGTTTCTTATAAGTATATAAAATGATTAGTTTCCTTTCCATAAAGACAGGCCTCTTTTGTGTTCTTGTGGCACTTATCTTCTATCTTGGGAAGCTATTATGAAAATAACTTACATGATAAAACCTTCTGTAATTGCAAGAACTTATTTTTCCCATTTGAAAAGTAAGAAGGGATTTTTAGTTACACATTACATTGGCTACAGATGACTACACATATATTTGGATATAAAATTTAGACATTTTTGGTTAAAATCAATTAAACTGAGAAGTCCTTCCCTTCTGGCTGTCTATAGTTTTCTTTAATCCTGGTCAGTGTAAACCCTTATTACAAGTAATTTGAGACTATAAGGCTGAGGAAAAATGCTAGCCTCACAATTTTTGTCATTTCCCCCCTCTCTTTCCCTGCAGGCTGCTACTGTTGATAGCCTTTATGGAAATATAAATTCAATCAGCAGCTGCAAATTTCATGAGACGTCCATCTTCATGCTGAATTTCTAACTGAGTGTCAAAACAATCTGTGGATTTCTCCCTGATGAAACACACATTGAATTGTAAATTTCTGCAATTTCCTCATGTTTGAATTTCAGCTGCAGTGCTAGCTAAAGTAGTGCTAGCCTGTATTCAGCGCCTACCAGGCTGAGACAAGTGATTTTCTCTTGTTATCCTCTCTCTGCCATTTAAAGAGTTAAATTGTAGAATCCTACAAAATGAGATTTTTATTTTTTATTCTAATGGAAGGAAATAAGTATATGAAAATCAATACTAAAATTTCTTTGCAAGTGAACTACTTCATCTTATATTTTCCATTTTAATTTTACTGTGTCTAATAGTGATAAATGGATGAACTAATTATGAAAAAGTGTTTTCTATGGGGTCAAAAGATTATAAAAATATGAATTGGAAAAATTCAGGAAAACAAGGACTAGAGCAGGATCTTCTTTAACATGTTTTATTCTTAATTAAATGTTGCTAGAGAAGAGAAAAATGTTAAAATACAGAATTAATTAAAATTGCTGGCACAGGCACTACTGTTAACACATACTCCTTATGAGTTCACTCTCCACCTGATAGCAGTTTGTAAAAGGGCAGCTTCATCCATATAGCTATTTATATCAATAGCTGGAAAAGAATGCATTGTTATGCAGGCTATATTAACCAGACAAACCACAAATGTTTTACTTCTTAGAAAGATTTCTTAAAATAGTCTTCTTAAGAAAAGAATACATGGCAAAGTAAAGAAAACACGGCATTTTCCAAGATAACCATTTTTTTTGCACCTGCTATATCTCTTTATTAATGATGTTAGCAATTAAATAACTCAGAAATCTACTTTAAAATCACAATGACATGGAATACAGCAGTGACCAACCTAGTTAAGTGATTAATAAGTAATAAATGAAATTAGAATCAATTGAGTGACAGCTGACAAATCTACAAACAAATTCTTTGTCATTTGGTTTACTCAATCATCTGGTTTGTAAGCATTAATTCTAATGGTGGCACTAAATCAATACAAGAAAAGGAAAACTAACATAAAAACTGAAAATCCACAAGAAAAGCTCATTTACATTAATATAGGTGGAATTCAGCAAATATTCTAAAAAATCAAAACAAACCCTGTTTACCTTTTAATTTGATTACCAAAAAACAATTATTATATTCAATTGTAAGTCCCTAGAGAAGAGAGGGCAAGCCAATGTATTGTATACTGTATAGCAGATAATAGAGTAAAACATGTTAACCTTTGGTATATGTTTAGGAGATGAACATTTGTAATAGCATCTACCCATTCACTTCTTTAGCAGCAAAGGTGACAGATCAAGAGCTTAGAATGGGACTGATTACAGGAAGGAACATCAAAAAGATTCTAAGATGACTGATTAGACTTCAAATTTCAATTTGACTCTTCATCTGGCACAATGGTTTCCAAAGGTTTTATAAGAACTGACTCTAGCCTAGACCTCTACAGAACCAATGTATATTTTTAACATTATCCCCATTGATTTTTTTAAATGCTATATAAAGAACCCCAAGTCCTCTTCAAACGGAAAATTCAAATTGAAATTTGAAGTCTAATCAGTCATCTTAGAATCTTTTTGATGTTCTTTCCTGTAATCAGTCCCATTCTAAGCACTTGATCTGTCACCTTTGCTGCTAAAGAAGTGAATGGGTAGATGCTATTCTTGTAACTGACATTTTCCATAATAATAATTAAAATTTAATTTAAATAATAATAAAGTTTGTAGGAAGTTAGGTCAGCCATAAATTATTGTTAATTTCTAGAAAATGACCAAAAAGGCTTTACTGTTCCCATTGCTGAGGCGAAAAGTCTGGATTTGGGGTTGTGGGCACCTAATTTATAGCTAGCAATTTTTTATAAAATCAACACTGTTTTTAAAAATAAATTTTATAAATTTTTATAAAATCAACACTAAAAACAACTATTGTAATGGTATAGTATATATTAACGCATAAAGTTGTATAGCTGGCACAGTAGATAGAGGGCTAGCTCTAGAGTCATAAGATCTAAGTTCAAATCCATCTCAGACAATTAATAAGTGTGAGCCTTAAGTAAGTCATTTAACCTCTGAATGTTTCTGGTTCCTCATCTGTAAAATGGGGATAATAACAACACCTTACTCCAAGGGTTGCTGTGAGGATCAAATGAGATGTGTTTTAAATACTTTGCAAACTACATAAATAGCTATAAACTAGCTATTAAATGTATTATCTGTTAAGATTCTGATTTGTTTTATAACCACACATAATACTCTGAACTTCTGCTGCAGTACATAGTTCTGCTTTTTATCAGTGGCTTAAAATAAATTAAACATTTATTAAGTATCTACTGTTTACCAAGTACTAGACTAATTGTAAATTGACAAACATCTAGAATTCATCTTGCCCATTTTGCAACATGGAAAGATTCCACAAATTTCCAAATCCTCTAAGATTTGATAAAATTCCAAGCAGTTAATGATTTTCTTAAGTACTACTTTACCAATACTACTAACCAGCAAGTACTTATTAGGTTTCTACTACTTGCCAGCCGCTTTGCCAGGCATTAGGGATATAAATGCATAAACAAAAAAGAGTTCCCATCTCAAGGAATTTACATTTTATGGGGAAAACAGCATGCATCCATACATTTACTTATTTTTTAAACACTTATCTTAATATGAACTCTATGATAGAATTGAAGCAAGGGCTAGATAAATTGGACATGCTCTAGGTCATGTAGAAAGCAAGTGATTGAGGCCAAATTTGAACCCAGGTCTTCCAGATTCCGGACCTAGTACTCTAGCCACTGTTACTTAGCTGCCCCTCATATTACTTTTATTATATATATATATATATATATATATATATATATATATATATATATATATAATGTATATAAATATGTATATTACTTGTATACATATGTTTACTTATCTACATATATTGCTTTTATAAAATAAATGCAAAATATTTTCAGGAGAGAAGGCATTAACACTCAGGGGAAGATCATGAAAGGCTTCACATAAGAGGTGAACTTAAAGCAAATCCAGCATTCTAAACATGAAGAATAACCTGAATAAAGATTCAAGCTAAATGTTGTGTAGGAGGAATAGCAAAGAGCAGATTAGCTGGACCACAGAATGCACTAGAGCAAAGAGTGCATAATAAGCCTGTAACAGTAGTTTTAATTCAGGAAAGGTGAGGCTCTAAGAACTCAATAGAAGAGTTTGTTATTGATCCTAGGAAGCCTCTAAAGTTTATTGAGCAGGGGAGTCCAAAGAGGGTCAGGATTGTGCTTTAGAAAATTACTTCAGGAAGTGTGTGAGGACTGAAATGGAACAGGACTGAGGTAGGAAGACCTATTAGGAGGCTATGATAATGGTCCAAGCAGGGGTGAGAGGTTCCAGAACTAAGTTGGGAGCTGTGTGAGATTAGATATGAAGGAAGTTGCAAGTGGTGGTAGTATTGGCAATTGGGTAAGTAGGGTGAGGGAAAGTGAGGTGATCACAATAACTCCAAGTTTAAAAACCTGTAGAAATAGAAGAACGGTGTTCCTATCTAAAACCCAATACCTTCAACCTGCCCATACCACCAAGGGCTTGGATAGTTAGAGGCCATTGCTACAGTATTGCTGCCAGCTGTCCTTTACTGGAATTGTGACTGAGTGGAGTGCAGCAGTATTCTGCCTAAAGCTATAGGCCTGGTTTATAACTAGATACAGCATGCTGGTTTACTGCAGACTCAAATGATCTAATCTCAGAATTACACAATTTTAAGAGTTGGAAGAGACTTCAATGGCGAGGTATCCCATCCTTCCTAAGGTAGCAATCCAGCCTCTGCTTTCACATTTAAAAAGAAGGGGAAACTGCTACCTCCAGCAGCTGCCTGTCCCACAACTGGTCAGTTTAAATTCTTAGGAGGGTTTCTCCTAACAACCTAAATTTTCCCTTTGTATCACCCACTCTGTTCTCTTTTCTGCCATAGGAGTCAAACAGAATAATCCTAATGTGTCTTCCACAAGATAGTCCTTTAAAGATTGGTTTCTCATTGCTGCAGAATAACTGACTGAAAAATAAATGCATTTATGATGTGCTAGGCAATGTGCAAAGCACTGGGTATACAAATACAAGCAAATGTCCTCAAAAATTTTATACTCTAATGGGGGAAAACAGTATCATAAGAGCATGGAGGCCAAGAAGGAATATTTTGATCAGATAATTCAAAGTGAATAAAATAGTAAATGATGGCAGAGGATTGATTGACATACTTGGAATGGTAGTGTTGTTTTGACTTTCATTCTCAGGGCTACAGTAGGAAGGGAGAAGAAAGGGAGTACCGGCTTGATGGCATGACATGGAATGGCATGGCAAGGCATGAAGGTGGTTTGGAAGTAGAATAGTAGTCTGGAATCTGGGAAGATAAGGGGAATGCTCACCAGAGCTTAGGGTGACAAGAGTGAGACCTTCAGTTATTAAGTAATGAGAGAAGAGATTGAATTTAAGAAATATTGTAGAAGTAAAAATGGCAAAATATGATAAATAACTGGTTATGTGGGGTAAAGAAGATGAATACTGAGATTATGAAGCTAAGAGAATGGAAGAATGACAGTGTCCTCAAAAGAAAACGAAGGGTTTGGGAGGAAAAGAATTTTGTTTGGGATATGTTGACTTTGGAATGTCTCTAGGACACATATTCATTGAAAGGTCCAGTAGGCAATTACTGATGCAATAGTGAAGCTCAGAAAAGAAAATGAGGTTGAATATAGAGATCTGTGAGATATCACATAAATGATAAACCTATAAAGGTGAATGAAATCACTGAGAATAATAAAGTGAGAAAGAAGAGGTATAGGTCCTTTGTGGAACACTCAGTTAAAAGGAGGAGGGACAGAGAGGAGAACCAGAAGAGTAATGCCAGAAAAACCCAGGGAATTGAGAATATCTAGGAAGTAAAAGTGATCAACAGTGTCAAGCATGCACAGGATTGCATCCTTAAAAAACTTCATTTGATTCTAAAATCTCACCAAATTATCAGCCTATATAGCTCTTCCTTTTTACTGCCAAACATCCAGAAACAAATACTCTACACTTGACATTTCCACTTCCTCAAATTCTTTCATTTCTGAGAGTCATCAACTGGGTATGTATCTTGAATGAATATATTTATATCTGCTTTCTTACTCTTTTAAGTTACTTGTAGGCTAAGACGGTGTCCGTTTTTGTGTTGTTATCACTATGAGTAAGCATAGTATCTGTTACATAGTGCTTGATATATTCTGATGAATTATATGCATAATAACATTAATTATGAAACTTTTGTTATTTAAGATTAAGCTCAAACTTTCTCACTACTCTCTTCAATCAGAAATAAAATCAAATGCCCAAAAATGAAACAAAAAAAACTATACATTCTCCATTGTGAAAGAAATAACATCCTAAGTAATCTTTTTATAAAATGCCAATTCCCTCCAAAACAAGTCAATCATTTACCATAATTTTGAAATAGAAGACAATTTTAAAGAAAATGGCTATTTGTTTTTCTACCATTAAATAAAGGTATCAAATTAAAGCATCAAGAAAAAATGACTGTGTAGAATTCTCACTTCATCTAAAGCTCATGTAGTAAGTATTTTACAATAATCTCATGATAACCTTTACCTAAGTCTTATACTGAAGTCTCATCTTGGAAATGACTTTCTCTAGTTTCTCTAAGGCACAGGGGATCAAGCACAAAGTTTCTCCAGCTTGGTTTAACTTCAAAAATAGTCCCAATTCATTAATGCACTGCTGGTGGAGTTGTGAACTGATCCAGTCATTCTGGAAAGCAATTTAGAATTATGCCCCACAATGACCCGGTAATAGTCCAAATAGATAAAAACAAAAGAGAGAGAGAGAAAGGAACTGCTCATACAAAGATAGCTGCTCTTTTTGTGGTGGCAAAGAATTGTAAACTAAAGAGATATGCTTCTCAATTGAGGAATAGATGAACAAATTGTGGTATATGATGGTGATGGAATATTATTGGAATAAGGAATGATGAACAGTATGATTTCAGAAAGAACTGGAAAGACCTACATGAATTGATTCAGAGTGAAATAAGTAGAACCAGAAAAACATTGTACATAATAACAGCAATATTGTGGAATGATCAAATGTAAAAGACTGAGCTAATATCAGCAACAATGATGCAGAAAAATTCTGGACTTATGAAAAAGAATGCTATCCACTTCCAGAGAAATAACTTTTAGAAAAGGAATGCAGATGAAAGCATATGACTTATCACTTGTTTAGAAAACCTGTTATTAAAATAAAATTTAAAAAAATAAAATTAATATAGTACCAATTAAAGATTGGCTTTCCTGACAGAGGATCAGCCTTTTAAGTACAGTACAGTTTGTGTTCAGTAGATGATAGTCATTAAGTGATGAATTCTTTAGCCAGGGTAATCTATGATATATCACCTTATGTCTTCCTGAACAACTTTTGCTTCCAAAATGACATTGGTGAAACCTGAGAAAAATGAAAGAGATCAGAAAAAAGGGAGAGAAGAGACAGAAACAAAGAGAGATCACAAAAACCGCCAAAGATGCAGAAGATACTAAGAACCACATAGTTTTTTTAGACAAAATATAAATTTAACTGCTGGTACTCTAAATGTAAGATTTCCATCTTACATGTAGGTTGTCATATAAATGTTAAGAAAAGAACTATAATATTGACATTCTCACAATAAAAGAAACAAAAATGTATAAAAGAGTTACAGCTAAATGGTAGGCAAATTTTTAGGCTCTCATTTGAGAGGTGAATAATGACACTGGAGAAGCTGGGTTCAACACATGCCCAAATATGCTACGTGCTACCCTTGGTTATCTTACCTGACATCTTACAAAGAATGTTATGAAAAACATGGTTTTTATGCACAGATATCTATTACAGAGACTGAATAATTAGAGAAATTCTGTCTGACAAGATCCTTGAAAATAATTCAAATATACATTGTTATGAGAAGTCTTCAATATAAAGGTAGAACAGCGGAAGGTGAAAAATATGGTGGAAAATGTGGTTCAAGGTTAAGAATGAGATGATGCTACTCTCCTTGTTTTTTTAATGTATTTTGTCAATTATAGTACTCATTTTCCAGTATGAACCACCTTTCTACTAATGGAATGCTCCCTTGTAAGGATAAACCAAACATTCTCTCAAAAATGTAACAGTTAAGCAAAATGTACAAAAATGTCTGACATGTGGCTGTTACTCTTTTTTTGTTGTTAAAAAATCTATTCTCTCTTACTTGAGAAAGCAAGAAAAATAAAAGCCGTTACAAACATGCAAAGTCAAGTAAAAAAAGAAAATTCCCATACTGACCATTAAAAAAAAAGTTTCAGTCTGCACTCTGAATCCGTCATTTATCAGGAGGTGAATAACATGAGTCCTTTGGAAGCATAATTGGCCATAGAGTTGATTAAAGATTCTAAGTTTTTTGAAGTTGCTTTTCCTTATCACATTGTTGTATATGTTATTCTCCTAGTTCTTCTCACATCAGTTTTCATCAGTTTATAAAAGTTTTCCCAAGTTTCTCTGAAGCCACCCTCTTCATTATTTTTTACAACACAATACTATTTCTTTCTTTTTTCTTTGCGTTTTAAAAATTACATGTAGAAACAATTTTTGACAACTGTTTGGTTTTTTTTTTTTATATTTTGGTGTTTCAGATTCTCTCCCTCCATCCCTGAAGTGGTAAAGAAAGAGTCTGACATAGCTTATATCAGTGCTTTCATGCAATACATATTTCCATATTCCCTATGTCATGACTGAAGGACACCTACATGTATACAATAAAAAAAACCTCACAAAGGAAATAAAGTGAAAGATGGTATAATTTGATTTGCAATTATATTCTAACAGTTCCTTCTTTGACTGTGGATAGCATTTTTTTCTTTGTTCTTGTTTTGATTATGAACCTGGTTTTTGCCAATAATAGCTTAGCCCTTCACAGTTGATCCACAATATAGTATTCCTGTTACTGTATACACTGTTCTGGTTCTGTTCACTTAATTTTACAACAGTTAATATAAGTCTTTCCAGGTTTTTCTAAATTCATCCTGTTCATCATTTCTTATGGCAAAAGTTTTCCATTACAACTATATACCACAGCGTTTTCAGTCATTCTCTAATTCATGGCCACCCTCTTCAATTTCCAACTTTTTAACAACACAAAAGCCTATGTATGTATGTATTTGTTTTATGCATGTACACATTTTTGTACATATGGGTCCCTTTCCTTAGTTTCAGTTTATAGTTTAAAAATTATGAGTTGTTATAGTATCTTTAAAAATTGCTATTAGTAGTTGGGTTTCTTCCTTTTAAAAATGTCTGTTCCTATACTTTGTTTATCAGTTGGGAAATAGCTTATTCTCATCAATTTGAATCAGAGCCTCATGCATTTCAGAAAAGAAACTTTTTATCAGAGAAACTGATTGAAAGATTTTTTCCCCTTTTACCCACTTTTCTTCTAATTGTTCCACTAGTTTTGTCTGAGGAAAGAAATTTTTTCTGCTTTATGAAATCAAAACTGTTCATTTCACCTTTTATGACCCTATTCTTTGACTTCTTACTGTTTCTGATGTTATCCTTTATGTCAAATTAGAAAGCAAACCCCTTGAAAGTAGTGACTGTTACACATTTTTATTTACATTGCTAGCACCTAGCACAGTCCTTGGCACACTGAGGATATTTATTAAATGTTTATTCACTATCTGCTAAAGATCCATCAAGATCATAGTGGATCAAGAAAAAAGGGGCAATAAAAAATTTGTAATATACACGCATACACACACATAAAATTACCTTTGTACAAAATTTTTGTATTAAGGCAAGAATTAGATATTCAAAATGGAGTTCATAGGAATATGCACTTCAAGGAAGTCTCTGAACAATCACTAAGCTGCCAAACAGGAAAGCTGCTATTTAAATCAATTAATAAAATTGAGATCAGGATTAACTAGTTTTACTACCAAAAAATAAGTATCTTTAGAATATTGTATTGTCTAAACCACTGTTGCAAAAAGATGTGTCAAATAAATGGAACAGAAAAGAAGCAGAAGTCGGCCATCTCAAAGCAATTATTCTATCTTTGATAAAGAAGTAAAAAAAATTTAAATCTACACAATGACTACAAATGAATATTTTGTCTAGGATGGTTTTGTTAAGCATGGGGTAATAGTAATAATAACAATTTAAAAAATAATAATTCCTTTTCCTTCTAATAAAGCAGTATCCCCCAAGATGATACAAAGGATAAATCTCACAACTGTTAATAGTAAGTATAGACAACTCTAATAGCAAAATAACTATAGCATGAATTTTAAAAGTAGAATGTAAAAATATGCCATTTGCAGGAAACATTTAATCTAGTAAGATAAAAATAAGCTCAAAATGAAAGCGTTGCCTAAAAAATAATCACATTACTTCAAAAGCACTAAATGGCATTGTACAAAATCAAATTCACACCAGAAAACACTGATAGAGACAACAAGGACCCTATGATATACGAAAAGGATATATTCAAAATGACATTGTTCTAAATACACACACACACACACACACACACACACACACACACACACACACACACACATATACATATGTGTGTATACCAAATAATTCTACAGTAAAATTTACAAAGGAAAAAAATCATAGACTTAGAAGAATAGTTTTTAAAATCAAATTTAATAGCCTAACATCAGAATACTAAAAATACAACAAAAATATAAATAAGAAATTAGAAAACTGAATCAAGTGGCAAACAAAGTAGAACTATAGATGGATGGCAAGAACATAAAAGGAGAAGTAACATACTTTTGAAGTATAAATGGAATTTTTAAAAAATGATCATATTCTCTCACAAATACAGGCAAATACAGAAAAGAGGAAGATTTTTAGTGTTTACAGAACAAAGGAAATTCAATTAGGGTTCAGGACTATGTGGAAATTGAAAAATATATTTTTAATCAACTATCTGGTTAAAAAAAGAAATTTAAAAAACCGAAATAGATAACATAAAAATGACAAGAATATACATAGATACTAATAATTCAATATCCTTGGGATGCACCCAAATCAGTATCTAAAGAAGAGGTTATACCATTTAATGCAAGCACGAGTGAGAGAAAAAGGAAGAAATTTAGTCAAGTCAACTGTAAAAACCTGGAAAAAAGAACAAATCCATATCCCAATTGAAAAAAGGAAATTATCATGATCAGATCCAAGATCAATATTACTGAAAAGAAATAAATAATTAAAATAAACAAGAGTTGTTCTTTTAAAACAAAAAAAAAACACAATTTATCAGTAAATCTATTTTAAATATGTAATTTAACTTAAAAATTTATTAGTAGGGTTTGGGTCTCATATCATAGTCATTTCCTGATATTTTTCTCTCTACAATAAACCCTCCCATGAAACAAAAGAAAAACAGTTAAGCAAAACAACTTGACAGGGGGCAGTTGGGTAGCTCAGTGGATTAAGAGCCAGGCCTAGAGATGGGAGATCCTGGGTTCAAATTTGACCTCAGACATTTCCCAGCTGTGTGACCCTGGGCAAGTCACTTAACTCCCATTGCCTAGCCCTTACCACTCTTTTGCCTTGGAACCAATACATAGTATTGATTCCAAGATGGAAGATAAGGGTTTAAAAAACAAAACAAAACTTGACAAAGTGGCTGTCTGACAGTATATATAACATTTCTAACCTGTACATGGCTATGGTTAGTGCCTAGAGAAAGAAAGTAAGGGTTTGGTAATTCCTTTTAATAAGGGTTTCTTTATATTATTGTAGTTGATATATATTTTTTGTTCTCCTGATTCTGTTTTCTTTGCTCTTCATGCAAGTCTTTCCATGTTCTCTGAATTCATCATTTCATTTTGGACAGAAAGGGAGAGAAAGACTATGCATTGCCTTTATTAAGCACTATGTATATGCAGGGACAATATGAAGCACTGTGGATGCGAATACAGCCAAGCAAGACAATCAATCCCTGACAGAAAGAGAACATTATAATGGGAGAAGATAATGCATAAGAGAAAGGTGAGAGGCAAGCGAACATATGTTAGGACATACTGTATAAAACATCAGAGAAGTAGTCCAAAAAGATCAGGCATTGCCTATTAAAGCTTACCTATCAAAGCCAGGGGAACAAGAGGCAGAGGCTAAGACTGTAGGTACCAATCATCTCAGTCCTCATTCTTCTACAGCCTTTGACACTGTTGATCACTCTCTTCTCTCAGTTTTTATTACACTGCTCTTTCTTGGCTCTCTTCCATTGTTGGACTTTTTTTCAGTCTTCTTTGCTCTATCTTCATTTAGGTCATTTTCATTAACTGTGGGTGTCCTCAAGGCTCTGTCCTGGAACCTCTTCTCTTCTCTCTCTGTAAACTGTTTTCCTTAGTGATCTCATCAGCTACTATTATCTCTATGGAGATGAGCCTCAGATTATTTTGTCCAACCCTGACCTAACTTTTGACCTTCTGTTTCACATCTCCAACTGTATATTAGACAACTCGAACTGGATATCTAATAGATATCTTAAGTTCAACATATCTAAAACTGGTTATCTTTCTTTACAAATTCTTCTATCTTCCTAACTTTTCCATTATTGTGGCGAGTACCACCATCCCTCCAGTCACTTGTTCTCCCAAATCTGTGCCATCCTCAACTCCTCACTGTCTCTCACCCATCCATGTTCAAAACAGTTCCCAAATCCTGCTGATTCTCCTCTGACACTACGTACTGCATGCCTGATTGGTCTCCCTGATTCAAGTATTTCTCATGTCAGTCTATCCCCCACTAAACTGTCAAATCAATTTTTTGAAGTGCAGATTTGACCATAACCCTCCCACCCAATTCAGTCAATTCCCATAGCTCCCTACTGTCTCCAGAATCAAAACACAATCTTCTATTTGGCTTTTATGGCCTTCCAAAAGCTGGCCCTTCCTGCCTTTTCTAGTCTCATAGCTCCCTCCCCCCTATACATGGGCCTGTTCCTTGCATAAGACATTTCAACTCCTGACTGACAATTTTCACGAACTGTTCCTTTACCTGGGATTCTCTACCTCCTTGTTCCCCCTCGCTGCCCCTTTTAAAATGTATTATTATTATTATTTTTTAAACCTTCCATCTTAGAATCAATACTGTATCAGTTCCAAGGCAGACAAGTGGTAAGGGCTAGTAGACAACGTGGGTTATGTGACTTGTCCCTGGTCAAATAGCTAGGAAGGGTCTGAGGTCAAATTTGCACCTAGGACCGCCTGTTCATTTCTGCCTCCTGCTTTCCCTGCCTTCTTTGAAGAGCCAGCTCAAGTCTCACCTTCAGCAAAAAGTCTCTTCCAGTTTCTCTTAATGCTCATGTCTTCCCTCTGCCGATTCTCTTCTCTCTCCCTTCCTTCCTCCTCCTCCTTCTCTCACATTTTATATATACTTAGTTGCATGTTGTCTCCCCATTTGACTGTAAGTTTCTTGAGAGCAAGAACTATTTCTAGTTTGTGTGTGTGTGTGTTTTGTTTTTGCACTTCCGTTGCTTAGGAAAGTGCCTGGTACACAGAGTTTAATAATTGCTAATTGACTTCTCAAACTATCTGTTGCTACCCCTCCTTCCTGGATATTCTCTCCTCTCTGGGTTTCAGTTTCTGTGATACTGTTATTGCTATTATTATTATTATTATTATCCTCAATTCTTCATTCTCCCTCATCCAAATAGTCACTAAATCTTGCAATGGCTACCTTCAAAATATCTCTTGCATCTGGCCGCTTCTCATCACGCATAATTACCAACTTAGTTTAGATCAGCATTGGCAAAATATTGGCCAATGGAGCTGCTCAGTTCCCCTTCTTCCCAGTGCCCCAGAATATTTTTCGCATGATCTGCCACTCTGTCCAGCCATCCAAAGCAAGCACTTCCTCCCTCTGCTCTCTCTCTGGGAATGGGTGTGGGGCTCACAGCTTGTATTTGCCCTGTGGGCTCTCCATACATGCTTACTCCCCCTGGCCTAGATTATAACAACATCTTTCTTAATGGTCTCCCTGCCTCAATTCTCTTATTCCAGTCAATCAACTAGCATTTATTAAGCATCCACTATGTGCCAGACAAGATGTAGATTAAAAAAAAAACAAAGAAGAAAAAAACAGTCTCCGCTCTCAAGGAGCTCAGTCTAATAGAGGAAGACAATATACAAATAATTCTACACAAAATAATGTATACATACAGATACTTCACATATATGCATATGGAAAATATTTATTATACATACCTACATATTTTACAATTTATCTATTAACTTATAGGCAAATATAAAATAAATTGGGGGACAGTCTCAGAGAGAAAGCACTAAGACTAAGGAGGACTTTTAAAGGCTTTTTGCAGAACACAGAACTTTAGCTGTGATTTGAGAAAAAGGGAAGCCAGGAGACAGAGATAAAAAGACATAGCACAGATTGTTAAAGTAATTTTAAATACAGATCTGACCATATGACTCTGCTATTCAATTTATTCTAGTGTCTTTCGTGGATAAAAAAATTAATGCCTTTATTTAGCTTTTAAATCCCTAAACCATTTGGTCTTAAACCTACTTTTCTACTTTCATTGGGCATCACTACCCCATACTTGGTGGTGCAGCCAAACTGGCTCTCTGTTCTCCACAAAAACAACACTCCTTCTCCCAGGCTCAATGACTCTACAATGGCTTTCTACAAGCTTAGAATGTACAACCTTATTACCTTTGCCTCATAGTCTTCTCTTCCTATAGGATATAACTCAAGAACCATCTTCTAGCTAATACTCAAACTACCTTGAATTTATCTACTTTACACAAACATATAAAGTTTATATTAACGTTGTATTTAGGCTATGGATATTTTTATATTCACTTCTCTTTCCCACTAAAATCTAATATCTTTTTGAACAGGTATTGTTTCAGTCTTTGCACTCATCTTATATCTACAATACGTGGCACAGTGATTGATACAAGATAAGAATTTAATAAATACATGTTGAATGACCGATTGATTGCTGTCTTAAAAGAGCTGGCTAGGGCCCTAGAAATAGAAAAGACTTGTCTAGAGTTACATAGGCAGTATTGTGTGAGGCTGGGCTTAAATAACTCTGGTCTTCTGATTATGAAATCTACCTTCTACTCATTGTGTCCCACTGTCTCTGAATAGTAAAACTATTCTCTAGCATTAGCCATTTGGGAAGAGCAAGTTTTCCAGATATCTAAATGCCTACCAAACTTTTTATTTTAGACTGCTCAGAAAGAAAATTGTCACATGTGTTTGTAGGTATTAACCTTCCCAAAACAAAGTAAAGGGATGTAGAGAACTCCTAGGGATTAAGGAACTTCCTCAACCCAAGTAGGCAGGTACGTTCTGTGATAAAGAATGGCTAGAGCAGCAGATCTCAGGTGATTTCACCAGGAACACAAAAGACCTTTTTAGGGAGTCTGTTAAGGTCAAAAGTTTTTCATTATGATACTGTTTTAATTTCTAAAATGGTAAGTAGATATGAAACACAAAAACAAAAGCTCTTTGAATGAGTCTTCAATAATTTTTATAAGTGAAAAGGAATCTCAAGACCAAAATTTTTGAGAACCACTGGCCTAAAGCATTGAAAGATTAGCTATAGGACAACAGATTCAAAGATTTAATGTTGGAAGGGCCCTTTGAGGCCCCACTTTTTATAGACGACTTAGAAACACAAGTCTGCAAGAGATTAAATAATTTGCTCAGGGTCTTGTTTAGAGTCACACAGATGCTATGCCATGTTACAGAAATAGGACCTGAACCTATGTCTTCTTGAATTCAGAGTCAGCTTTCTATTCATTAAAGCTCCCCAAATTGAAATGCACTGAATATAATTTCATCTATTTTGATGATTTAGGGTCCTCATTTTAAAAATTACTGACGGCTTTCTTCTCCAATCATTAAATGATATAATCTTTCTGACCCCAAAGAACTTTCCCCTGTAACAAAGAACAACAGTTAAGCAAAACCAACCAGCAAAATAATTGTATTTGACACATGCCACTCCAATAGCCCTTTACTTCTGTACTAGGGAAGGATGCTTCATCATCTGTATTCTAATAGCCAGCTTTGAATTCCTCTGCCATTCAGTGTTTTCATTTGCATTTGCATTTCTGGAGTCATTGTATATATACTGTTCTCTGATTCAGAGTCATTATTATGAATATCAGTTAAACATCAACAATGGGCTACAGATAGAGTTTGTATGGTTTAAGACAAATGACATTCTGATTCCAGTAGTACTCCTGGAAGTTGCCTTTCTTACATTTTTAATCGGTTTTTCTCTAATAAAAGGGGAACGAAGAACACATAGCTACAATGAACCATGGTTATAGTTCTGTAAAGTTAACTAACCAATCAAAATCCAAAGTTCTCAATCAATAATTCCATTCAACAAGAATTTATCAAACCACTTCTTAAGTGATTTCCTTAACCTCCAGGAAAAAAAAAATGATCTTTTTACTGTTTCCTGCCATTATCCCAATATAACTGACTACCTCCTTATCAGTTTCTTTCTTTCATTCTTGTCTGGGGTTTAAATACTCCTTGCTATCAGGTTATCTGATATAGTTAATTATGTGTATATGTGGGTAAATATGCATATATTTAAAAGCACAATGCAGCTTTCTATTGGTATTTCTGGTGACTATTTAACAACCTCATTTATAAAAAGGTATCCCATTTCTATCCATTATGATTCTATCTCCCTGACTCCAGACAGGAAGCTTGTTCCACCTTGTCTTAACCATTTCCCCCCATTCCACACTTTGCTTTGTTGAAGAGGGTTGCTGCCAACCCTCAGCCTTGTTTCAAATCTTTATGCTTCCATTTCTCTCCATTTGTCTCTTACTGCTTCTCCTATGCTTGGGGGCTTTCTCATTTAAAAAAAAAAAAAGAGGCACTGCTTACTGTTTTCCCCTTGTTGGAGGACAGTTATTTATCATTTTATCTGATGGAAGGAAGGAACACAGCCTAAAGAAAAAGAGCACGGTACTATGAATTAGAACTTGGGTTCAAGTCCCATCTCAGTGAATTACTTTGAATATATAAATTTGAATAAATAATTTCACTTCTCTGAGTTATAGTTTCTTTACCTATAATTGGTCTCAATTCCTTTCATGAAACAAACTAATATTTATAAAAACTTTGCAGGGTTTTTATGAGGATAAAAATGTGATAATGCTATATAGAAACAGACAAAATACTATCTTTCTAGGAATTATATATATCCATGCATTAGCGTTTTTTAAAATATTTTATTTTTTATAACTTAAACATCACCAAAAATGAACATTTCAATATTCGATAAGGATCAAAAAAAGAACCCGTACATTTCCCTAGGTCTTCACTGCCACACAATTCAGAGAATTTGAATGTAGCAGAGAGAGCCCTGCTATATAAGATGGAATCATTCTCACAAACACAACATTTCTAGGTGACTGCATCATAGCCAGTGATATACCTGAATTATGTTCATGAACTTAACCTTCAAAGTAAAGAAAACATGCTAGAAAAGGTAAAAAAATCGTGATTTGAGGAAAAGGTAGAAATACAAGGCCTGCCACTCATTCAGGGAGTCATGCATATGATATTCCAAGAGAATGGCCACATGGGGCCATAAATAGCAGATGAGGAGCAGGAAGTATATTGGGACCTAAGAGGATGTTAGTAAGAAACAGTGGAATAAATGAAAGTAGTGGCCAGAAATTATTGAATAATCCAGGATCAAGACTCTTAAATACTTAAGAGGAACTTCTGCAACAATCAATCAACCAAATATTTATCATAAGACTAATACTGGCCAGAAACTTTGCTAGGTATTGGAGATACAAGTATGCTGAATGAAAAAAAAAGTCCTACTCACCAGAAGCTTACCTTCCAATGAGGAAAAAAGTACATATGTATAGAGAGGATAAACTTTATAATAAATATGAATAAATAAATATAAGGGAGTTAAATATAAGGTAGTTTAAGAAGGGTACTAGCAGTTGGGGAAGGAAAAGAGGGATACTTTGAGGAAGAAGTGAAGAGAAAGAGAAGTCAAGGCAGGAAGGAAGCCCCTGAAATGGCAGGGAAATGGGAGATAGTGTGCTTCTATGTCTGGCCTGAAGAGGTCAGTTTGACTATGTGTGGGAGGGGAAATATACAGTGAAGCTGAAAAAACTATTTGGGTCAAGATTATAAAGGGTGTAAAATTGAGGGGTTTGTATTTTATCCTGGAGGAACAAGGGAATGTGACAGGTGTGAACTTTTAGACAATGTAGAATTCCTATACCAAATTTCTAGGGAAAAAGCAACAGTTACTAGAAGATGCCATATTCCTGAGCCAAAGGAATAGTTCTAGGAATAAGTAGGAGTCAAAACCAAGAAGTAGAAAGAGGGAAAAATAAGAATGTGACAGAATGACATTGTACTAGACCTCCTCCAATGGAATTGCATTTCATGTGAACTGCCTATGTCTAGGAAGAAAGGTCAATACTCTAGAAACCCCAAAGGCTTTTTTTTTTTTTTTTGCCAGATCCCTTTTAGACTAATGCTAATAAACTAGGGGACTGGGAAGGTAGGTCTCACCAGAATATAGTCCTTAGTCATTTGCTTAACTCTCCAGCAATCTTGAGGGACTGTCCTTTTCAGGGCAGCTTTAACCAGAATAGCCTGTCTGGGTTCTTTTTTTAAAAAAAATAGAAGTCCCAAAGAAAAAGGATTCATCAAATAGAATCAACTCCATAATAACGTCAAATAATTTTCTTTGAGCTAAGTGGCACAGTAGATAGCGCCTGGCATCAGGAACACTCGTGGTTCAATTCTGACCACAGACACTTAATAGCTGGGTTATCTTGGCAAATCATTTAACCTCTCTCTGCTTCAGCTTCCTCAACTGTCAAATGGGGGTAATAATACATATACCTTACAGGGTTGTGAAGATCAAATGAGATATTTATTTGTAAAGCACTTAAGCACAGTGCCTAGTAAATGGCAGATGCTTAACAAAAAATTGTTCCATCCCCCTTCTCCTTAATAGGATCCCAATCAAACATTAATGCTATGGATCTTAAAGAACTATAGAGGTCTGCAGAAAGGGTGGAAGTTCACTAGAGCTGGACAGTTATCTTGACTAGTTATAAGATCATGTACAACTCATTTCTGTTTTGTGTTACATTAAATAAGGCCTTTTCTGTATCTTACATAGTTAGCCTGCATGGTTATACAGAAGCTGAAAACTCTTTTACTCTTTCCTGTATAGCTAAATTCTGATGCTTTCAGAAGAAATTCTGGGTGGGATCTCAAGCTAAAAAGAGAGACTGAGACACTCAAACTTGAACCTCATCCACAAATGTGGTTTTGGGCCTCATTACAATATAGAATACTGCTAACAAATGAGACAACTTAACAAGGTGATATAATTTTACAAGCACTAAGATCCATAAATGGTGTTGTACAAGACAGTGAAAGTAAAAAGAGTTCAAAGAAGGGAGAGGTCAGCATGGCTTAATATAATTAGCTTCATTACAACCCCACATCTGTTACAGCCTAGTCTCCCTGAACACACTGCCATGATGACTTCCTGAAAAAATCAAACAGGAGCCACAGTGGCGACTGCCTAAGCATCCACTGCTGTCTGAGTTATCAGAACCGTTATCAAATTTCTTCATGAACCAGAAGATCAGAGTTTGAGTGATGGGCGTACTAGAGCTGTTGAGAGCTGTTGAGAACAAAGTACCCCACCACCAAAAATGAGAAATTAAAGATTTTTCATAAAAAATCCCTTCTAACCAGACAATTATCTGTCCCAACCTTTCATGCTACTTGACTGCTACAGAGCAGAAATGTCATAGACCTAATTTAAAAAAATATATATACCCAAAAAAAGTGGCAAAGAAGAAATACATGGATTCAAAGCCAGACAACCTGATGAGTTCACATTCTATGCAAGCTTAATACCTATGTGACCTTGTACAAGTCATGTCATCTTTCTAAGTTTCATTTCCTCATTTCTAAAAGGGAGTTCTAAGCAATGTCTAGAGTTCCTTCTAGCTCTAAATCTATAATCTTATGAATACATTAAAAACTAAGATATACAACTTTCTTTTAAATTAGACATGAAGAATAGCTATGGTTTATACTAAATAATTCCCACCCTTAATTCCTTATCTTACTGCATAAAAGCTGTATCATTTTTTGCTTTTGGTATTTTGCATTTTCAATTGGGTGAATACTTAGTCAAATCCCAAAGGTGAATATTTTTATTGGCAAGACCATCATAAATGCTTGATATCAGTCATTTTAATAACTGGAAATTGTTTTGAGCGAGACAAAGTATTTCAATTACAAAAATATAATCTATAGTAACTGCTTTTTTCCCTTCCCTCTTCAGTTTTAGTATGCATTCTCTGAATGAAGGCTTAGAAAATTTACTAAGAGCAAATCCAATGTCTCTACTTAATTGATATGCTGGCTGTGTAGAGACTACTGTGCAGTACACTAAGTACGATTCATCAGTAATAGAAGTCACAAAAATGTTATAGCATCATCTTGCTTCCACAATCATCTTCTAAGTCTTATCCACAAATATCCAAGAAACTGGATATTGCAGTTTGCTACATTTTAAGTATATTATTTTAGAAAACCATTAAATGTTTGTGTAAATATTAAATATATTGCCACGCATAAATTTTAGGCAAGTCTGCAGTTAGGAATGGATTAAATAGTACTTGGGTATATCAGCAATTTTAGCATACCTGCTTTAAAATGTGCCGAGAAATGCCATAAGTGGCATCCTCCTTTGCTAGCAGTTTTCTGTAATTTCATTTTAGTACCAGGAGAAAACTAAGAAACTCGAAGACTAAAAGTAAAAGAAGAAAACAGATCCAATCCTTCAGGCAAAGAAGTTAATTGCTATATAATGCCTAGCATATAAATGTATTTTTGCATATGCTTAATATTTGCTTATCTTCCTCCTAGAGAACTTTACAATTTAACACAAACTTAACTGCAGATATTTTTCCTAGATAATTAACAAAGACCAGAAGTTAATCAGATCTGTCACTTATGGAACTGATTCAAACAGGTGAACCTATTAAGCAAAAACAAAATTTTAAATGGCAGGCAAGAAAAATAGTTGGTCTCTTTGAGGTTTATCCCAAGGACTAGTTCAGGTAGGTTCGAGCTAATAAAAAAAAAAATGTGCGGGTTCCCATAAAGACCACAAAGTCTGTGTAAATTTCAATGCTTTTGTGGTAAGGTAGCTACTGTTTTTAACTAGTTTTTGAAAACTATTATTTCAGTTTTCTTTCTTGCAGTATATGTATTAAGCTCCACAGAATCTCCAAAAAATAAACTCCAATAAAGAACAAAAGTAAAAAAATAGAGAACAAACAAACAAAAAAGCAAACCCATAGTGAAGTAGAAGAAATAACCAGTACCACCAGCAAGAAGTCTTAGTTAGGCTAATTGATAACACACTGGCTAGATTCTGGAAAACACAAAACTATTTTACACCATATAAATCTTCTCAAAGAATAAACAGACTAATTTTATTTTAAACATTCAAACTCAAGGTGTCCAATAAAAAAAAATAACTTGGTTACAAATGAATCAATTTGTTTTTAAAAGAACCTAATGTTTGAAAAAGACACAACAGAGCATTTACACAATACAAAGAATCGCAAAACTCTTAGCAGTTTTAAACTTTAATAATCTTACTATCTTAAAACTGAAGATCCTCTTGAATCAGCAAAAGGAATTCTTGCAAGAATTCATTTTATGTGAACTAGAACAAGTCAATGAAGAGATTTCTTTTCCAAGAGAGGTTTAAAAACAAACAAAAATACAAGGGAAAATACTCTTTTTCTTCCATAAATTAGATGTGTATGGGGGGGGGGGGGCATAATCTAATTCAATCTCCCACATTACAGAGGTATTTCAAATGGAAAAAAAAGTCACAGTAACATTTTGTTGTGTATCAGCTGTTTCTTGAGGTCATTAAAAAGCAACACTACAGATTTCCAGAATTTCATTGGCTTTTCTGTCCAAATGTCTATGATATTAACACCTAATTTCATTTGCTTTATGTAGTGAAATTATATTCCAATACCAAGAATATGTTTTTTCCTCTTACTAGGTAACTTACTTTAGAGACTGCTAAACAAAACTGCTGCATCATGAGATTTCTGCAAGGTCATTGCTAAGAAAGCTTAGACAGCTAATACATTTGGTCAAAGCATATTATTGTTAATTTTTTTTAAAACACCTAATTGAGAATGACACAGTGATTGAATAAGGCCATAGGTGAAATGATAATGGAAAAAATAAAGACTTAGTTTTTGCTTGTTTAATTTCAATCATCTATTTTTTATAAAGTGTGTTTTATACTAGTCTTCACAATGCTGATAATTGTATCACTTAGCACAAACAAAACTGCCACTAAATGAAGAGTAAATTTTAATTTCTTAAAATGCAATTAAAATTATTTCTCAAAGCGGCAGAATACAGATGGAAATGTCTCTACATTTCAGATGGTTTTTTTCCCCATCAAACAATTATTTCATTTGTGCTCTTTTAAAGCATCCATGCAACTTTAGTATTATATAATATTTAAAATCTATCTTAATTGTTACTCTAATAAAGCATTAGAAAAATACCAGAAAATATAAAATAATTACATTTTGAATAACATGTTATTTACTTTGTTTCTACAATCTTCTGATAACAGTTTAAGCAAATATTTTATTCATTACCATATCACAAGGTAAACCTCTCCATTGCCCTAAAGTTGTATCCCAAAACTCTTAGTGCACTTTACAGCCTTAATGGCTTCAATAGCTTACTGCACTAATATTATTACTGTATTAATTCTTGTATTAAATATAACTAAAACTCAATTTTGTTCCCCCTCCCACCATAGATAATAAGGAATATAAATACTTCTGTTATCTTCATCCATACCACACTGTATTATTTTGTAAACTCCATTTTAGAAATTACTATCTTATAATATTTCAATAATAACCTTCTAATTTGGTTTTTCTGCTTCTACTTTTTCATCTTCCCAATCCAAATTCTAGATTGTTGTCAACGCAAACTCTGTGATTCCTTATCTCAAAAACCTTAAATGTCTCTCTATTGTTTTCCAGGTTAAATATTGAAATCTGGTTCCCATGTACCTTGGCAAACTTACTTCATATTATAACCTTTCATGAATCATTTTCCAAACCCAATGGCCTACCAACTATTGCCTCAATTTTGATTGATCTTTCATCATGCCTCCAGACAAGCTGTTACTTGTACCTGGTATGTAATCTCTTTTAGAATCATGACTTCCTTCCTAAAATTTTCCCATGGTGCTTCTTGTCTTTGAAGATTTTCTTATTTATTCTCCCACCTCAAACTGCTCATTTTATCAATGTATCTTCTCCAGTAGAATATAAGCTATTTAGATATAGGCCTAATTCAGTTGTTATTGCTGTTCTTCATAGCTTCAGTAGTTGGGATATGATGCCTTTATTAAATGTTTGGTAAACTAAATTGGCCTGTTCGTGATGGCTATTAGGATAGTTAATGTATTATTAGAAAAAAAATCATAACACGAAGTCTCTAATAGATATTCCTAAACTTCAAAAATGAGGCTTCAAAATGAATTCCATAAAATTTTAAGTTTAAGAAGGCATCAGTTACCTGTGCCTTAGCCTTCATTTGTTGTACATTTAATAATTTCCTAACAAATAGTTAAAGGTAGTGAGAATAGATGTTTGGATATTAATTTAGCAGTTTCAGATGAATGGAGTTTTAATAGTAAATATAAGAAAGGAGAAAAACTGAAAGGAGAATGGCTTACCAAAAAGTTCTCCCTCCATTAGCCCTGAAATATTGTGTTTGCTACAATGACATAGTGGAATTGTTGTTTAAGGTAGGTCTTGTATTTAACTTGGTTTTATTATCCATTTCTGATATTGTAAATCCACAATAAAATTATAGTGTTTTACTGAGTTAGAGATATATCACTTATTAAAACCAGTTGGTACAACCATCCAAAAATGTCAATCTCTCCCTCAATTATTTGATTTTTTTAAAGTTGCTTTGAGGGTCACACAAATGACAATGAAGTTGTTATGAGAAGGCTAGAACATAATTCCAATGAAAAACTGCATAGAAGAAGAAGCTTTTAAAATATCATAAACTGAATGAGGAGGAAAAGAAAGTGAGTCATTTATGGAGATAGAGAGAGATAACTGGTAGAAAGTCTGCATGCTTCACTATTATCCACTATTCAGTATCAAAAAAATCCAAGAGAAAAGGCTCCAGTATCTTAGATGTATCCTGAGTGGAGGATTTATAGAAGGTTAATGAGAAGAGTTGTACAGAATGCTTGAATGGCTTGTGAGCATTGTGTGGAGTACCCACTTAGATCCATCACTGACATTCATTTAACTAAATATGTTTAAAACAAAAAATGCCAATAAAATTGTCTGTAAAACTCCTGGGTTTACTTCATTGTCATTCGAAATGTTTTGAACTTCAGTTTCTTTGCTATTATTTTTGTTATATATATCTGTTATACATTACACGTCTTTAATATTGTGTTTAAGTTTCATTCTTTCACTCAACTTTTTAACTTAATATGTACAAAAATATAATAGATATTGTTGTGAAGTCTGAAATGCAATATATCTCTCTGGTTGTGGTACCCAAGATGGTATTTTCCTATTATTGTCTATAATAAATGATACTTATTTTGATTTTTTCATTACCAAGCTTTTTGGTTAACAAGTGCAACAAAATATTTATTTCTTAATAAAAATACTATGTAAAATTTTAGAGTATACAGTGATTTATGGCCCAGAAAATTCTGAATAACTAGGGTTGTTAAGAAGACAATTAGAATGTTTTTAATTTCATGCAGATTTTAATAGCACTAAGTCAAAGTGAAAAGGTAAAAAACATTTGCAGAATAATTGGGACCTATGATAAATGTAGACAGTGAAAACATGTCCTCTATCGAGTAGTCTTTCTCATGTAATTTTGTTTTATTAATGACAAGAATTATGGTATAATAGAATACAAAAGATAATTGGAACACATCATTAGTAGACATTCATCTTGCATTTTGGGGGGAGATTATTTTCCAAGGTATAATCTCCCTTAAGACTATTTTTGACCACTAAGCCACCTGCCCTGAAAGAAAAGAAACAACTTGGCATCTATTTCTAATGTAAGTGACTATTTTTTCCCTTTCCACAACTCTTATGCAGAATTTTCCTTTTCTATGATTCATGTTTGTTTATTCCAATGGCTTTTTTTTTCCACATAAGAACATTGACTTTATCAGTCAATTCATGTTGAAAATGACAATGTTTTTTCAAAGTTGTAATATTATTTTTAAAGGTCTAGCATTATTTATTTCCAGAGGACCTATCTCGCTTAAGGTATCTTGGTGTTTTCTTAGACCTTATAAAATATTTTAAATTATTTACAAAATCAAATGCTGATATTTTGAATTATCTAAAAGTATACCATCATATCGGGAGAAAATAAACAAATCTTACAGGGACATAGGATCAGAGACCAAAAATGAGCCATCATCTAATAAAATCTCATTTTACTGATGTTGGAAATTGAGACCTAAATTAATTAAAGAGTCAGTCAATAATGTGCCAGGCACTGTGCCATAAATCGGGATGCAAAGAAAGGCAAAAACATGGTTCTTGTCAACAAGTAAACCACATTATAATGGAGAGACATAATGCAAGTAAGTATGTACATATAAGATATAGACAGAAAGAACAGAAGGTAATTACAGAGGGAAAGCATTAGTAAGTAGTTAGGGGGATAGAGTAGGAAATGTCTACTGAAAAAGCAAGGTTTTGGTCAGGAAAGTCAGAAAGTGGAGGTAAGAAGGCATCCAATAAAAAGTTATGAAGAAAGGAGAATGAATATTGTCTAAAAAGAAAAACAAATAGGCTAGTGTGGCTTGGTAATAGAATATGCAGAGTAGAGAAAGTATAAGAAGCCTAAAAAGGCAAAAATTGTCTACACTGTGAAGGGCTTTAAAGACGAAATGAAGCATTTTATTACTTACTTCAGGTTTATGTTTGTCACTGTAGTTTATTGAATAGGGAAAGTGACAACCATCAATCTGATTCAAGAAGGATCATTTGGGCAGTTGAGTGGAGAATGGGGAGATATGAAGCAGGGAGACCATTTAAAGGTAATTGTAATAATCTGAGCATGAGGAAGTGAGAGCCTTCACAGGTTGTTCTTATTCTGAGTTCTTATTCATGAGTTCTGTTCACTCCATTTTGCATCAATTCATATAATTCTGAGGTTTTTCTGAAACCGTAGTTCAGCATTTCCATCACAATCATATATCACAAATTATTCAGTCAATCCTCACTTCGTGTGCATCCCCTCAATTTCTAACTTGTCACCACAAAAAGAACTACCATAAATACTTTTGTACATATGGGCCCTTTTCCTTTTTCTTTGATCTCTTTGGAATATAGATCTAGTAGAGGTATTGCTAAGTCAAAGGGAATACAGTTTTAAAGCACAGTGGGCATAGTTTCAAATTGTTCTCCAAAATGGTTGGCAACTCTACCAACAGATTTCCTCCTCAGTTTGCTACTTTCCTTCTAATCCTGGATATACCATTGATTTTGTTTGTGCAAAACCTTTAAAAATTTTACATAAGCAAAATTATCAATTTTATACCCCATGTTCTTTCTCTCTCTTGGTTGGTCATAAATCCCTATAAATCTGATAAGAAAAATTTTCCATGCTCTCCTGATTTGCTTGTTATATCATTCTATATAACTAAATCATGTACCTAATTTGACCTTATCTTGGTTTACGTGTGAGATGTTGGTTTATACCCATTTTCAATTACCAGTAGAAATACTTTTTTTTACAATTGTTATCTGATATTTTGCAATTCAGATTCTCTCCCTTCCTGCACGTACCCCAGGTGGTAAATATATACCTATTTTCTACAAATTGCTTTCTAATTTTCCTAGCAATTCTTGTCAAATAATGAGTTCTTACCTCCAAAGCTTAGATTTTTGGGTTTATTAAATACAAGATCACTACTATGTGTTGTATACCTAATCTATTCCACTGACTCAATCATTCTGTTTTTTAGCCAGTACCAAATTGTTTTCATGATTACTACTTTGGAATATAACTTAAAATTTGATGTTGATAGGCATTCTTCTTCCATATCTTTTCCACTGATATCTTTTATATTCCTGATCTTTTGTTCTTTCAAATGAATACTGTTTGTTTTGTCTCATAAAATCATTCTTTGATAGTTTTATTTTTATGGCACTCTTCATTTAAGTCCTATTCTTAATGTTCCACTGAATGGCTGCTTCCCTATCTCTCTGCCTCTCCTCCTCGAACCTCCCTATTCCCTGAGACACAACAATATTAAAGAATATTATAAAAAATCATTTTATAAAGCAGCAGCAAAATTTGAGAGGATTGACTTTAATTTTGAAAGATGTCCAACTTTGGGTAAAATGCTATTAAATAGAATCTTATGCTACAGAGAAACCTTCAACTGCCTCAGCAAACTTCATTATTGTGTAATTTTAAGAAACTGCCACAGCCACTCCAACCTTGAGCAACCACTACCCTGATCAATAAGCAGTCATTAATATTGAGGCAAAATCCTCCAACAGCAAAAGACTGATGGTTAATGTAAAAAATAGACTCGAATACAGGGCTACAATCCCCACAAACCTTTGCTCCACTTCCCCAAAATGCTTTGTAATCTCACGGGAATTCTGAGGTGGGCCGAGATCGAGGAAGGATTTAAGCTGGTGGCAAAGGTTTTTGGGTCTCTTTTCTCTCTTTTGGACTTCCGTTTTGGAGCAGAGGCGTCTCTTCCATGATGTGAGGTTATTTTGTCTAGGCCTCTAGCCTAGGCACATGTTTCTTACTTGTATATTCTTTAATCCTTAATCTTTAATAAACCTCTAAAAAATATAATACTCCTTGCAGAGAGAAACTAATTTCTATCTGCCTCAGTCTCCCCATATTCCTAAATTTTAACTGTTATATTAATGATTTTCCCAACTAAGTATTTTTAATTAAGCTATGCAAATTGATTTTTTAGACATAACAGTGTTGCACACTTAATACACCATAGTATAGTACAAGCATAACATTTATGTGCAGTAGGAAACTAAAAAATTTGTGTGACTTGCTTTATTGTGATTTTCATTTTATTGTGGAGGTCTGGAACCCAACCTCATTATCTCTGAGTTATGACTGTATATTTTCCCTTTTTTGTATATATAAATTAGCATGGTAATAATTCTATGAAATGATGCAGAACTAAAGTAAGAGTAGACATAATACTTATAAAAACGGTAAACAAAAAGTAAAGAGCAAAAATAAATCAAACAACAACAGTCTCAGCTCACATAGAATTCTGGCTCCAAAGATACTTCTTTCCTTTCTTACAACAAATGATAAGTTTCAAAAAGGGAAAAACAACATACTATCATTCACAATCACTACATTAAATAGTTTTGAAAAAATATGTTTTCTTATGAAAAGGTATCACTGAGATATGACGATTACTGCAAGTAAATGATATGTTAAAATACATTAACAAATTTTACAATACTTGGTCTGAAAAAAAGATTAGTATTTTGAAAAAATTCTTGTCAAGTAACATGCATATGCCTTGTTGAGGTAATTGCTAAAATATTGAATAATTGGTATCTTAAGAGGCTCATCAGAGCTACAATTCACCCATGAGTCCCTTACTGGCTTCATCAAATAAACCCTATGAATCAAAAGTTCCTTTGCCTGTTACATTCCCCTATGGAGGTCACTCATAGAAAGATTCTAAGATATTCAGAGAAGTACTTGTTAAATGTTAGCAAAAAATGCAAAGTAAATGAAGTACATTTAATGTAGCAGCATACTGATACAACATAAAATATGATAAATATTGTATAAGAGGGAAAGACCAGAAGCAATGGAAAGATTGAATTTGAAGGACTATCTCAAGAGAAGAGGAAATAAAACCCCTGCTGACATCAGGGAATGGCTTTTTAGCCAAGCTAAAAAAGACAGCAGTTGGGAAACCAGGGGTTCTTTGCTTCTTGAGCTGGGAGGAGAGAGAACTACCCTTTGCTGTGAAGATACCCATTTTCTCAATCCTTTTGCCTGAGCCAAAGAAGATCTTATTTTTCAACTGGTGACACCTTTTAGGATAGATTTTTTTCCCTTAGGGGAAACTCAGAGCTTATCCTGAAAAAGACTCATTGGTTCAAACCCCAAAGATCTGTATAGGAAATAGCTAGGGATTTCCTTTCCCTCTGTCCTCATTACTCTTCAACCCTTTATACCTAAATAGACATCTTGATTTTAATAGAGACTTCAAACAGATTCAACGTGTTAGGAGGGGAACTTCAAAGAACATCATTTCAAAAAGGAGGGGAAATTTTACTTACCCTTTTAGTCCAGTCAGAACTAACTACATTTGTTAACAACCCAACTTGGGGAAAGGGGAGGAAGGAAGTGGTGTTACTTTATATTTATTCCCCAAGTAGCTGGCAACTTTGGTTCCTTCTCAATTTCCCCACTAATACAATTTGAAGAATGCAGAGAAATTTTGGAAGGCTTTATGATACTGAATGAAATAAACAGAACCTGGAAAATAACATTCAGAATGATTAAAATTCAATGAGAAGACAACTAAAATGGATATAAATGCTGAGTATGAAGAGTTTAGAAAAAGTACTTCTTTATTGCTGAGTTGAGGGAAAACGTATGTGTAATATTGTATATATTGTCAAAAATGATTAATGAATTTAGTTTTGCTTAACTGATGTTTTTTTTCTAATCAGTTACAAAGAGATGGAATACTTCAAAGGGGGGAAAAGAAAGGATATATTTTAAAAAATCATAGAATATAAAAAGGCATTAACTTAAAGGAGAAAAAAAATAGGTAAGTTCTAATCTTACTATTTAAGAAGTTGCTGAAATGTCATAAATACTGGAGTAAATACTAAAGTCTGGGCCAGGTACAGAAATAACAGAATGGGATAGTGCCTGATAAAAATTTAAGTCCTCAATTCGTAGTGAACTAAGATTACTGCTAAAATGTAAAATGTGTATACTAATGTATACTAATGTTTAAATATATGAAGAAACTATGACACAAGGGATGAGAGAGATAAACAGTATTGTTTTTTTTTAAGCAGTTGTAAGAAATTATTTTTATATGTTATTTTTTTCTGAAAATTGAGAATAAGATACATGACAACACTATATTAAAATGCTGCAGCAAGAGGAAGTTACTGCTACCTTGGAATAAGAACAATTTGATGACCTTTCAAAATGTTCCTTTTGTTCAATGAATATGTGAAATAGACTAATAAAAATTTATTTGATCTAAAATTCTTTTTAAAAACCCCATATTTTTATTCAAAAACAGGCATGGCAGCCAGAAGAAGAGCTTTACTTAATAAAGACTGACATGATGAATAAACTACTAAGTGCTGTAAACTTTGGGTTCATATGATCTATAAAACTTAAAAGTAATAAGTATCAATCTCACATTTAGACTTAAGTAATATAATCAGTTTGTGTCTCTCTGATATGGCCATATGTACCTCCCTCTGTGTAAATGATCAGCCCTGCATACCATCTTATCTTTTATCATACCTTCTCCTTATTCTTCCATGTTGTCCACAGAACATTCATTCAGAATGCTGTAGGCTTTCCTTAAGGTATTATTATGTTTCGTGGGAAGTAATGGAGCACTTAAGCTATTATCCTTTGATTTCTTTTTCTAGTACAATATTAAATAGTAGTGGTGATAATGGGAATCTCTGCTTCACTCCTGATCTTACTGGGAAGGCATCTAACTAATCCCCATTGCAGATGATATTTGCTGATGGTTTTAAATAAATACTGCTTATTAAAAGGAAAGGCTCTTTTATTCCTATATTTTCTAGTGTTTTCAATATTTTGTCAAAGGCCTTTTCTGTATCTATTGAGATAATTATGTGATTTATATTAGTTTGTTTGTTAATATGATCAATTTATACAGATGGTTTTCCTAATATTAAACCACTCTTATATTCCTATTATAAATCCCACCTAGTTATAGTGAATAATCTTTATGATAGCTTGCTGTAGCCTTTTAGCTAGTATTTTACTTAATATTTTTGCATCTATGTTCATTAAAGATATTAGTCTGCAGTTTTCTTTCTGTGTTTTTAGTCTGCCTGGCTTGGGAATCAGAACCATATCTGTATCATAAAAAAAAATTTGGTAAGACTCTTTCTTTGCCTATTTTGTCAAATAGTTTGTAGAGTTTGGGGATTAACTGATCTTTAAATGTATGACAGAATTCACTTGTGAATCCATCAGGCCCTGGTGATTTTTTCTTATGCAGTTCCTTGATGGCTTGTTCAATTTCTTTATCTGATATGAGATTAAATATTCTGTTTCTTCTTCTGTTAATATAGGCAACTTATATTTTTGTAAATATTCATCAATTACAACTAGATTGTCATATTCATTGTCATGTAATTGGATGAAATAGCTCAATAATTGCCTTAACTGTTAATTTGGTTCTTTCCTTTTAAAATTTGATTAATACTGTTTCTTCAAAATTACAGCTCCTAGTTTTATTTATTAGTTGAATAATTCTTTTCCTTTCAATTTTATTAATTTCTCCTTTGATTTTTAGTTCCAGCCTTTTGGTTGCATGACAAATTCATTCATCCCCTCTTTCTCTCTCTTTTTTTTTATTAATATGGGCACTCAGGGATATAAATTTTCCCGAGTACTGATTTTGCTGTGTCCCAAAAATTTTGATATGCTATTTCCTCATTATCATTCTCTTCAATGAAATCAGTAATTGTTTCTATGATTTATTCTTTAACACACCAGTTTGGGAGAATAAGATTATTTAATATCCATTTAATTTTAAATTTTTCTCTCCATGTACCCTTACTAATTATTTCTATTGCATCATGATCTAAAAAAGTTACATTTATTATTTCTACTTTTCTGCCTTTGTTTGCAAGGTTTTTGTGCCCTAGTACATGGTCAATCTTTGTAAATGTACCATGTGCTGCTGAAAATTAGGTATATTCCTTTTTTATCCCTATTAACTTTTCTCCATATATCTATTAATTCTAATTTTTCTAAGATTTCATTCACATCTCTTAATTCTTTCTTATTTCTTTTTTGGTTTAATTTATCTAGATCTGATAGAGGAAGGTTGAGGTCTTCCACTAGCATAGATTTACTATCTATTTCCTCCTTAAGCTCCAATAGTTTCTTTTTTAAAAATCTGGATGCTATACAATTTGGTGCATACATGTTGGGTACTGATATTTCTTCATTGTCCATACTGCCTTTTATCAGGATGCAATTACCCTCCTTATCACTTTTAATCAGATCTATTTGTACTTTGGCTTTGTCAGATATTGTAAATGACACTCCTGCCTTCTTTTTCTCAGTTGATGCCCAATAAATTCTGATTCAGCCTCTTACCTTTACCCTGTGTGTCTACCCGCCTAATATGTGTTTCTTGTAGATAACATATGGTAAGATTTTGGTTTTTAATCTACTCTGCTATGTACTTCCATTTTATGGATAAGTTCATCCCATTCATATTCAGAGTGATGATCACCACTTGTGTATATCCTATCATTTTAATTTCCTCTTTTAAGTATTTCTTCTTTCACTCTTTCCTTCCATACCAGTGTTTTGCTTTTAATCAGTCCTCCTTTTCTCCACCCTTATTTTACTTTACTTTCCACCTCCTCCTTTCTTATTCCCCTACTATTTCTCTTTAAGGTCTATTAATCTAAATTAGGTCTAAATTAAACCCCATCCCCAACCCTTTCCTCCCTTTTAATACTCCCTGCCCCTCACCCTGTTCCTCTTTATTCCCTTTCAAATTCTCTATAAGGTAAGACAGAATTCTATACCCCAATGGATCTGGCTGTTCTTCCCTCTCAGAACTGATTCCACTGAGAGTAAGGTTTTAGTATTACCTGTCATGACTCACTTTCTCCCATTCTTATAATAGAATTCCCCCTACCTCTGGCCCTATGCTCCTTTTTATGTGGTATAATTTTTTTTAACTTTTTCCTTTGAATTTCTCAGAGTACCATCCTATTTTTTGTTGTTCCTCACCTGAAATTTTTTTACATATCATTTTAAACAGCTTAATACCACAATCTCTGCCTACGAATATTTCTTCTATCTACTATGATAATGAAAAAATCTTTTTAAAAGTTACAGTTATCATTTTTCCATATAGGAATATAATTAATTTGCACTTAATTTTTTCCCTCATTTTCAGTTTACCTTTTTATAGTTCTCTAGAATTTATCTGGATATCAAATTTTCTGTTTAGTTCTGGTGTTTTCTTTAGGAATACTTCAGAGCAGCTTTCTTGGATAGTTTCTTTTAATATGATATTAAATTTTTTTGTTGTCGTTTTTGTTGTTGTTCCAGGCTTTCAGATAGTTCAATAATTCGCATACTGACTCTGCTGGATCTGTTTTCCAGGAAGTTGTCTTTTCAATGAGATATTTCATGTTTCCTTCTATTTTTTCCTTCTTTAATTTTGCTTTATTAATTTTTCCTGTCTTGTGAGATCATTAGCTTCTACTAATGACACCATTAGCTTCTACTTGCTCAATTCTAATCTGTAAAGACTGCTTTTCAGCTATGGTCTTTTGGTTTTCCTTTTCTGTTTGGTCTAGTCGGCTTTTCATGGCTTCCAAAAGGTAAATTCCAGTCTCCAATTTGCTTATTACTTAGGCAATTTTGTCTTTTAAGCTGTTATTTTCTTTTTGTATTACTTTTATTTCTTTTCCCCATTTTTCTTCTATCTTTCTTATTTGGTTCTTGATTTCCTTTTTGAGTTCAAGAACTTGTGACCAATTTCCTTTTTTTTTTTTTTGGAAAGTTGAGTTGTGTTTGCTTGTTTCTCATTCATTCTCTGCTGTTGTTTCTGTATTTATTCCTTTTGCCACTAGAGGACTGGAATTCCTGCATGTTGGTGGTCATTGCTTTCTTAGTTTCTGACTCCCAGGGCTTTGCCTTGGTGAGGGCAAATAGATCTATGACGATCTTTGTATAGCACAGACTTTAAAGAGTTTTGCCCTGAGGCTATCTTCCTCAGCTACTGTTGCTTGGGTTTTCAGCAGACTAATAAAAATTGTTCCCAAAATTATCCTGTGTTTAAGAGATCCCCCAACTTTGGCCTTCTCAGTAGCAAGGATTATAGGCATGTGTCGTTAATTAATTCTCCACATGTAATCTAGCCCTCTTTATACCTTCTTTAAACTCATGATTCAAGTTAAGGTTTATTTTAATGTCTATCCCAGATTTATGGTCTGATGGTCTAACTTGATGAATTGGATATTCAATTAGAAATGATAGCCTTGACAAAATAAAAAATTTTCCATCTATTTTGGATTTTTTTCCCATATGTATTGTGAAGGTGACCTCTTTTGACTACTCATGGATTTCAATGAGGAAGTCTTATAAAGTTCTGGTGCTTGATGTAATCAATATGATATAGCCATAATCTGTAGGACTTTACCATCTAGGAGGAATTTCTCTGCTATTTTAACCTTGCATAAAATATCTTATATGGTTGCAGCTAACACCTTTGATAAGCATAAAATTCCATCTTGTTGGTTTTTTGTCACTTCAAGTTGGTAATCAGAGGATCATTGAAAAGAATTTATTGTAATTGCATTTATTAAAGAATCTACTATGATTTTTTAAGTACAAAAATGTATTAGAAAATAGTCTTAACAATTGTTTCACTTTACTAAGTCAGAATGTTTTTTTTTTCTAAAAAGTAAAATAGTGGAATCTTATAATTCTGTACTTTTTAGGCATTTGAGTTGGATTAAATTTAAGAAGATCATGGGATCTAGAGCTAAAAAAGTAATCTGAAAGGCTATCTGCATGAACTCTCTCATTTTACAGATAAGGAAATTGAGGCCTAGAGGGGTTGCAATTCACTTAAGATTCTGTAGATAAGAAGTAGCATAAATGAATTCACCTCTTTAAGATAACTAGTATTTATAAATTTATAAAAGTGCTAACTTTACATGTTATCACACTTGTTCAAACATAACAACCCTATGAGAGAGGTGCTATCTCCATTTCACAGATGAGGAAACACTGAGAGAGGTTAAATGGCTTGTCCAGGGTCACAAAACTAATACATGTTTGAAGCAGGATTTGAAATCAGGTCTACCTGACTCCAAGGTCGGCATTCTATCCACTGTGTTACCTTGCTGCTTCAAGTTAGAAAATATAGCTGGACTTGATCAAAAACATACAACAAAGCTGTGCTCTTTGTGGTGGCAAAAAAACTGGAAAATGAGGGGATGCCCTTCAATTGGGGAATGGCTGGATAAATTGTGGTATATGTTGGTGATGGAATACTATTGTGCTTAAAGGAATAATAAACTGGAGAAATTCCAAGTGAACTGGAAAGACCTCCAGGAATTGAGGCAGAGTGAAAGGAGTAGAACCAGGAGAATATTGTACACAGAAACTGATACACTGTGGAACAATCAAATGTAATGGACTTCTCCATTAATGGCAATGCACTGATCCTGAACAACTTGGAGGGATCTATGAGAACAAAGACTGTCTACATTCAGAGGAAAAACTGTGGGAGCAGAAACACAGAAGAAAAACAACTGCTCGATTACATGGGTCAAGTGATATGGTTGGGGATGTAGACTCTAAATGAACATCCTAATGCAAACACCAACAACATGGAAATCGGTTTTGATCAAGGACACATGTAATACCCAGTGAAATTGCGCATCAGCTACGGGAAGGGTGGGGTTGGGGAGGGAGGAAAAAATATGATTCTTGTAACCAAGAAATAATGTTCTAAATTGACTAAATTAATTTAAATTAAAAAAAAACATACAACAAAAATCTACATTAGAGGTAACTCAATTTTAAAGGTACTCAGGAATTGTTTTTCAAGGTACCAAGCAGAAGGCAGCTCCAAAAGAATGGCAAAGACTATGGATGGTACAATTGCAGCCCTAACTATATCCCTTAAACAAAGTGTTTACTATGCATTTTTAAAATCATACACTGTTCCAAGACAGAAGCACCCAACTTGTTTACCCCATTAGTAACTATTAACAACAAGAGAGGCATAAGATATGAACACATATGTCTACCAAATGATTAGCTGGTGTCAAGGAGCATTACCTATGCAAATCGAAGAAAAATTCCCTAATGCTTAGGAAGTTAAATGATGGAGGTGAACTGTGACAGGATCAAAAAACTCAAAAGGGTTGAAGAAATGCTTTTTCGAGCACATGATGATGACAATAGGATACAAAAACAGCTGCTATGTGGATATTCCAAGCATTGAATATATGGAATTTCACTTCAAGCACCTCTTAAAATAATTAAAATAATGAGTTATAATGAAAAAATACAAACATTGAAAAAGACCAATTTCTGATGAAGTATTAAGGAGTTGAGTGCCAATAGGATTATAAATTCTTTGATGTCAAGGAATATATGCATATCTATACACATACACACATTTTAGAGCACTTAACAGAGTTCTCATTGCTTAGTAGATGATCAGTTAATACTTGTTGAATGTAATTAAATGTAGTGAATAACAAAAAGAAGTTGAGATGCAAATTAATACTGATGATATTTGTTAATGTGCCTATATCCACAGTTTCAATAGGAATGCTTATATAATGATCTTTAACCTTACTTATAAAAATATTAATAAATTAAAGCATCTTAAAATATATTTTAGAGAATTTTTATTTATACTTATTGGGTTAAAGCTTATCCCTGAAATAAAGGAAAAAATTTTTAAAAAATAAATCAAATACATATGTGGCTTTTTAATAATTTGTACTATGCTTAGGGACCAAGAGCTTTTCTTTGTTACATAACAGGAAACCATTCTTACATTTAAAAAAAATCTGTGAAAGCTAAGATCATTTAAATATCCTGGCTCCATGGTTTATTTTTTTTTAATCTAAGATTTGACAGCTTTCATAAGAAACTTCCTACTATAATGATTTTGAAAAGAAAATATTCTATATTTCTCATGTTAGGAGTACAAAAAGTAAAAATGAGTTAACTATAGTAAGATAATAAGTATCTAGTTATCAGGAAGATGTGCAACCAAATCTCTATAGTTTGGAAGGAGTAGTGCTTAATAGAGTATGTAATTTGTCTGCTTTGAAAATGTGCTAATCAGCTTCCCAACAAGAAGACACACAAAGGGATTAAAAGAGTTTTAGTCTCCAGTGCTCCTTTTCAAGAGAAGCTGAGTAGATTTAATGTTCATTTGCCACATATGGTTTCATTAATTGTACTTCAGCTTTTCTCTGCTCCATTTCAGGCTTTATACTTAAGAAAGGTAAATCCATCCTCAGATTAGATTTGCCAATGGTGATTTTTCTTATGAATGTAATAAAGCTTTTGTGTATAATATGATGGCCACTTATTTTCTGATAAGTCATTCAAGAGTATTTTTAAACACATCATGAGCTACAATTGTAAATTCCAAGCAATAATTTATTGTTCACAAATTGATTTATTTCATATTTCAAATATCTATATTCTCATATTTTGTGATTAAGATATATGAATATGCACACCATCTATTTCTAATGTCAAAATAATTAATATAGTACTGATCTGAAGATGAAATGAGAATACACAGTTCACGTGGGGTCACCTTTCCTCTTCTCACTTTGATTAGATCCCTTAGTTTCCCTGATAAACTTTAGGGAATCTCCAGGCTTCATATTCAATCTGGTCTTTTACATTTACACCATTCAATGATCTGATGTTCAGTTTTTTTGATTTGCCTACCAGCCTTGACAAGTAATTGCTTCATCTCTCTGGATGAGGATGTGGAGTAAAACCTTTTATGATCTCAAATTGCATGTTGATATCAAAACATAGAAACACTGAAGGAAAGAAAGGGAGAAAGATTGCAGAGAGAACAATAGAATAGCTATAGCCACTTGAAAGGCTAAAACTTAGTTAATAATAAAGTGTCTAGGGCTGTCCTCCCTCTTTCTCTTATCCTCTGATAAATCACTGGCATATATATCATAATCAGTTTGGCCCAAACTCTAGTTGCTTACTGGACAGCTCTGTAGGTCTGATCATGTCACTCCTACTCACTGAACTCCAAAGGCTCCCTTATGCCACTTATATCAAATACAAACTTCTCCTTTTAGCATTTAAACCCTTCACAACCTGATTCCACCTTTTGTTTTTAGCATTATTCTACATTATTCCTCTTCAGACAAAGTATTGTCTAGCCAAACTTGCCTTACTCCATACAAACAGCATCCCTTTACCTTCATTATGCCCCTACACTGGCTTCCCCTGGTACCTGAAGAAATTTCTCTTCCTCCTCATTTCTATTTGAACTCCTTGTTTCCTGAGTATGAATTATAAATATTTAAATGCGTACAAGTCTCCTCCCTAGAGAATATATGTTCTGTGAGGACATGGGCCGTTTTATTTTTATTTTTATATTCCTGCTGCCTAGAACAGTGCTTAGCACAAAGATGGTGCTTAATAAATGCTTGTTGATGAATTATCTTCCATATGGTTGTTCCTAAAGCTTCTGCTTTCCTCCTTTATAACAAGAATACTTCATGAGAAAAACACACATTTCTTTTCCTAGTTACCTTCTAACCTCTTCCCCTAAAGGTAAAGACTCAATGCATAAGCCAATACTTCCATTAAAGCTTTATTTTACTCAGTATCCCATTATTTGCATTTTGCTTTGAAGTTAGGTTTCTCTATATAGATCTTTAATAAGTTCTTCCCTGTTGTATGTTTCGGCTAGTGCTTTTTTAAATATTGAAAAAAAATGGAAAGAAAGGTTATACTTTGCAACTTTATTAATAAAAGGAATACAATGGTGATGACTGTGCAATAATATAAGATCCACAATTCATTACATGATATCTGTTCTACATTAATTGCATTAAACCTTTCCCACCCAAGAAGTTTTAACCTCAGTCCTTTAAAAACCAATTTTGCATATCTTGAAGATAATGCTGATTAGTTTGAGGGGATGCTTACTTAATGCTTGGTGACTAGAAACCAGGACTTGTAAAATGTCTACTTTCAAACTACATGCTTTAATAATATTTCATGAGATTATAATTAGGACTTCAAATTAATGGGGTTCATATTTTCCATTATTCATGTTATGGAAAGCTCTCTAGCTGAAATCCTTTTCCATTAATACTCCTTTATCTGCTAAGCACCAGCCTTAAGCTATATTAGGCTCCTCTATCCAAGCACTGTCCACTTCAGAATGTTTCTGTTTTGTTAAATCATTTGTTGTTTGGATTCTTTATTTTTAATAGGGAGGGAATTCTCAGGCTGCCCTCATTGTCCTCTTAAGATATTATGAATAAGATGTAACAAAATGAAAAAGGCTCAAACGTACTAGAAAGGAATGGACATATACTTAAAATCAATCTGCAGAGTTGCTGCCAAGGTGGAGGTATGGCTGAAAATACCCAAGGATTTCTCCTGGGAAAAGGCTAAAAACTCACACTACAGAGCCTAAGGTGGCCTAGGTATTACAAATTGGTATAAAGAAGAATTATTATTCTGGCGAATCGGTGCTATGAATGATTTTTATTACTGAAGAGAAGCAAGTAAATTCCTAGAGGTCTAGATTTTAGACTCATAGTTTTCCAGGCTTAAATAGTGAATGTTACTAATTCAAGTCAATATTTGGAACTATTTTATGTCAATTAAAATAGGTTTTTAGTACTTACTCTTTAAAGATACAGGGGATTATTTTTTCTTCTCATTCTCTTTAATTTTAAATACTCTACTAAAAAGGAATGACTTTCTGGTACTGGGGAGAGAGGGACAGAGGTGTAATCTGAAGTAATGTAAAAATAAAAGATATAAATAAAAAACCCAGGAAAATCAACACATGAAAAATTAAAAATCTGATATTTTATGCAATATTCTGTACTCACAAATCCCAAACCCTGAAAAGAAAGAAGGGGAGGTATCTTTTTATATCTCTTAAATTCAAGCTGATTTTTGTAATTTCACAGTTGACTGTGGCTGTACTTTCCATTAACATTATTGTAATAGTTATGTATACTGCTTTCTTATATCTTTTTACTTCTCTTTCCATACTTCTCAATAAAAGAATGGTAGAAATAAGTTAGAGGAAGTTAATATGAATGTACTCAATGTGCTCATTCCCAGCTCAGAATTCTTCCAAGTTGTCTACTTTAAATCCCCAAATGGCAAGCAGTGCTTAGCTTAAAGTTTAGTTTCCCCACTGTTCCCATCCAAGAAGATAGTTTCATTCACAAACTCCCTTGGAAAATTATCTTTGGTTGAGGCACTTGTTTTGCTATCTATACTTACTTCAATTCATGTAAACCTTCCCATACTTCTCATTATACAACCTTTGCCTGAACCTGGGGTATGTCATTGGCAGAATACTCTCATCTTCATCCACAGCTCACATTTCTTCTTTAGAATCAAGCTTGTTCTTCACAATTTCGATCATGTCTGTTGTTCTTTCAATTTGTATTGTTCTAGTTATTGGATGGGCAGCAAGGTGGTACAGTGGATAGAGTGCTGGGCCAAAGTCAGGAAGGCTCATATTCAGGAGTTCAAATCTAGCTGCAGATGCTTAGTAATTGTGTGACCCAAGGCAAGTCACTTAATCATGTTTGTCTCAATTTCTTCATCTGTAAAATATGCTGGAGAAGGAAATGGCAGACCACTCTCGTATCTTTGACAAGAAAACTCCAAATGGGGTCACAAAAAATTGGACACAACTAAAGTGTGATTGAACGACAAAGTCATTGTGTATATTGTTTTCCTGAATCTGTGTGCATTGGTTCATGTCTTTCTGTGCTTCTATACATATACATTCTTATATAGATTCTACACATTCTATATATGTAGATTTTAAAAGCAAAGCAATATGCCATTGAATTCATGTCCCACAATTTGTTTTGCCATCCCCCAAGCAATGAACTACTTTGTTTCCAAATCTTTGCCATCACAAAAATGGAAGCTATTAAAATTTTTGATGCATATGCAGCAATTGGGTATTTTCCAGAGAAATACCAGTATGTTCCAGGAGGTGGAGAGGGCATAAAAGGAAGAGGTCTACTATTAAAGGATAGCACTTGTACATCTGTCATAAAATCTCAGGCACAAGCCTGGCCCAATAGTGTGCCTACATCTATGCAAATAATGAAGGATTTGGGCCTGATGGGTTTTATCACAGAGAAAAAGTGAATAGAAAGACAGGAAAATAGTTCTTCTGGTAGGACTGTGATAACAGGCAATTTATAGCTGTAGGGGACTCTCCTCCAGCTTATTTAGTACCTGTCAATCAACAAACATTTATTAATTGACTCCTATTGGGATAGACAATTATATACTGATAGCACTAAGAAAGCTGGAAATGGGGAAGCAGAACCATTATGGTTACCTTCAAGAAGCTACCAATGGACTATTCCCTAATTTCACTAGCAGTTAAGTGGCAAAGAGTTTGAAAGTCAAACATTCCAGCTTAAAAACAATGGATACCTGGCTTCTGGAATTAGGTCCTGACTGCCATTTTGTGAGATGAAAGTAGAAAACTAGAAGGTTCTTGAGCTGGAAATGGTCACATTGGGTACAATGTGCAACTTACTATTTTACCACATTAGGTTCTTGTAAATGAACTAAAATAGAACGTAGTAGATAAGAGATCAATGGGGAGATTCAATGGGATAGGGAATACAACCTTCTTCCAACATATCATTAAATGAAATACATCAAACATTTACTCGTTGCCTACTGTGTGCCTGACATTATGCTAGGTGTTGGGGATACAAGTCCAAAAAAAAAAAAAGATTCAACAGATCTTTGTCTTCAAAACGCTTACATTTTTAACACACAATATGTACAAAATACTCTTTTGTACCAGATTTTTTATGTCATTGGTAGAGAAGACTCCTGAAGAGACTTCTCAGGCAATGCAAACCTTTATGTGCCCTTCAACTTAATATCCTGAGAGAGTTTTCTGGGGCACAGAAAGATTAAGTAAATTGTTGTGGGTCACAAAATCAAAATATTCTGAAGGGATCAACTGAACCTAGGGCTTCCTGACTCTCAGATCAGTTCACTATTGGCTGTGACTCAACTTCCTCTATACAAAATATATACAAAGTAAATGTAATGTTGGTTAGGAAGGAAGAAGGCTTAATAATGGGGGAGATCAGCAAAGGTCTCCTATTGGGAGGTAGCATTCATTCTTCCTGAAATTTCTAGAATAGTCTTTGACTTTAGAAAAAAAATTTTACTAATATCTTGCAAAAGAATTATCTTTTGTCAGACCATATGTTATAATTTTTTTTTATTTTGGAAAACATGGCCACCACATTTCAATTTGATTATCAGTAAAAGGACATTGGATGTAATATTAATTTTTAACTTTTCTAGCCAACTGAGATGGGTAACTGTCCCAAATCAATCAAGTGTTACTTTTGTTTTTCTTACCCAAATGATATACTTATCTGATTCACCTCAGTAGTTGGCTCTTTTCCCCCCAGACATGTCTGTTCACTCACCAGGAGACTAAAACACTGTGCAGATGTACTGTTGGATACAATGATGCCAATATAATATATGCGCTGTTCAATAATTTATTTTGTATCTGGAGAAATGCATCTGTTTCCTTCTTGTGGGGTAGGGATGAGGGGTTTCAGCGGCATTTTTAGGTACTGGTCCAATTCTTCCATCCAGTTAACCAAAAATGAAAATTTCCATCTGTTCAATTGCCATTCAGAGGAATGTTTTATCTCTGAAGCACATTATGACAACTAAAATTGACAGCATAATCTGTCTCCTTTCCCCTCACTTTTATTCCCTTCTTGGATTTTCTTGAGTTTTAATGAGAAAAAAACTTTCTTTTTTCACCTATCTAAAAAAAAGAGGACTTATTCTTCCTTCTTTCTAGTAGTCAAGACCAATAAAGCAATAATAAGTGTCCACTTCCACTTCTTTCTTACATTCTTTTTGCCTATTGGTGACCCTTTAAGTAACATACTTGCTAGCATGCTATTAACAGAACAATGCAAACATAACCTTCTCTCTTTCATATACGAGGGAATGTCTGCCAGCTCTATCTGGCATTCCACTGAATTCACAGATTCTTTCTAAATGAAGTCTGGAAGATAAAGTTGGAGGCTGATTTTATTGATCATTCTGTACTTTAGAAACTGACTAGAGTCTTCAAAAGAGTACTTGTTTCAGATGGTTTTTAACTCATTAAGTTGGCAGATAAGATGACTATTATTTTACATAAGAGTAAGATATGCATACACAGGCATAAAAAGTATACATATATCTCAATCTTCTGAAAAATGATGTTTATATATTTTATATTTATGTCCCAGGACAATTCCTTTACAAAATGAATTTCCAGGAATCAAAACCTCATCACCTAGTAAATACTCTTCTAAGTATCTCTGAACTGAACAGGGTTGATTCTCACAAGATGTCCAAACTGTCTCCAGCTCTATAGTCAAAACCATTTTAGAGTGGGCAGACCTAGAGATGCAGTGTGGGTTCCACTGATATTTTACCTTTGATAACCAGATTACCCCTAACCGTATCAGAACAGGACTTTAGAGAATTATGATGATATCTATCTCTATGTGGATATATTATATGGAGACCTATATCATGAATCTATCTATAATGGAGAAAGACTAAGCTATATATTAATAGGAATACATATCCATATATTTACTGACAAGAAGCTCTAACCCAAATCCTGCCTCTGACTCTAGATAAGTTACTTAACCCCTCAATATTCCAGTTTCTAAAACTATAAATTTGAGAGAAGTTGCCAATCTGTATCAGGAGAGGAGTTTCTTTATCTAGGAGTTTCCCTTATCCTATGAATCATATTTCCAGTTCATATCCCTATGTCTCTATGGATATACCATATATGTATAAGAAATGACATCCTTTCATCATTTATTGTTCAAAGTGATTATATTTTCTTAAGGACCAAACTGACAAATATTTATTGAGTACCTATAATGGGTAGGCATTGTTATTTTGGAAACAATGCTTTGTTCAATAGAGGATCTTGCTAAAAAACTGGTAATCCTAACACTTTGCGATAGAGATGGCTATGATATAATTCACAGCACACACTGAACTTCAAACCACAAAGAAGAGTTCAAACACTGTTTCATTATAAGTTCATTATAAGTGCAAAAAGTTGAGTGGTAAATACAAGTCTTTTTTTGTTTGTTTAGTTCAAGCTATTTTTTGGTTAAATATAACACAAAAGGATGTTTTGGGGCATACAATGGATAATTATCAAAATTTTAAGCTAATATTCCAAGCTTTTAATTAAATCATATTGATTGTGCAAACATATTTTTCACTTTCATAAGCCTCCAATTCTAACTCCTCCCCACCATTTCTTGTAGCAGATGACCTAATATATTTTCGACTTTACAGAGAAAACAATGGTTATATTTGTAATTATTCTTTTCTCTGGTATAAGAGGATGAGATGGATTCTCTGTTTAAGCTATACCTAAAATCTCTTTATCTTTATCTCATCACCTTTCTAGACTTTTACTCTATTCCTCTCCATACCATTATATTCCTGCCATGTTGGCCTACTTTGATGTTCATCATATATGACATTCTATCTCTCATCTTGACTTTGACCAGAATAATGTTCTCTTCACCTTGTTGAAATCTTTCGTTTCCCTCAAGATCCAGTAGGCATACCAATTCCTTTTTCTTGATAGTTGCCACATGACTAGAAATTCTCTATCATAGTTTGTCGGTTAGCCTTTTCTATATACTTGTAACTTTTAAATTATTTATATGAAAGTCAGAATATTAAGGATAGATGGCTGACCTTAGATCAAGAAAACTTAGGTTCACATTTCATTTCTGCCATTTACTAGCTCTGTGACTCTAAACTACAGAGCAGATGGCCATCTGCATTGATAAATGGGAAAAACTAGCAAAAAGGATAGACTAGTATTTCTACTCCAGGTATAAAACTACTCCCAAAGGAAGGCTGAAGCTAAGCTGGAAATCTACTCACTTGATTACCTAGAGGCAGAAATATAAATCTAAGATTACCAGTGGCTTTCCATTAAAATCTGATGGCAAGCCAACCCAGTTTTTAAGACTCATATCTGTCTCTTTTTACCTAAAGTAAATCCCTTCTGTTCCATTCTGCTCTATACCTAGATGCTATGGGTACAGAGCTTGGCCTTACCAGGCTTTTTTCCTTCTACCAGAGTGCTTGCTGGCTTTAGCAAAGATCTTGCTAGTTCCACTTCCATATCATGGTAATGTTTTTGCTCCCCAAGCAGACCTCATGGAGCCCCAAAACTCAATTTCCCCTGCCTTATAGCCCTGAACTTATGATTTCAAAAGTTTGGAGAATTTCAACTAGGAAAGGTTCTCTCTCCTTCCAAACCCTGGGACATTGAGAGGTTAAATAACTTTCCTAGGGTAACACAAACAATATGTGTCAAAAGTGGCATTTTCCTGATTCTCCAACTACTATTAAGTATCTTATTTTGGTAAAAGAGCAACATAACTTATGCTGATGAAAATAAAGGGATGTCTTTATATGTGGTCTCTTGAGTTTTCATACAAAATTTAACCATGGCATGCTTATCTAAAAAATAACACAAACTAAAAACAAATTAAACTGAAATTTTGAAATCCCATACTTCAGTACAGAAAGTAGGCACATAAGTATATTTTTAAAATTCCAAACGAAAAATTCAAATTATAATTATAATGGTTGATTTCAGAACGTAATCAAAATTATAGAAATTCTTATGGGAGAAGGGAGTTTAAAATGGAGAAATAATTTGTTACAGTAGTAAAGGCATGAGATTATGAATCAGTAGATCTGGATTCAAATCCTAGCTTTGATTCTTTGCTTATGGGACCATGAGCAAGACATTTAAACTCTTTAGGTCTCAACACTTCATGTGTAAAATGATGGGGTTAAACTAGATGGCTTCAAAATCCACAAGCCTATGTTTAAAACTTACTCTCTCTCTCTCCACCTCCCCAATCCCAGTCCCAGTTCTTCCTTCTTTTAGTTCTCCTTTATAAAACCAAAAGGAGGAAACAACACCATCATTCCAAATTACTGTCTTGCCACCATCACTCAACAGTCTTTCCTTCTTTAACATCCATGCCATCTTGTTATATCATTGGTTCTGCAATATGATTGACATCATCCCAGATGATATTCCCTCTAGCCCGTGGTGACTTAAGCATTTGGCTCACAAATTCTATCTCCTTCCCAGTCACATAGCTTTGGCAATTTTTATATGCACTCTAATAACTCTCAACATCTTCAACTCATAATTCCTCTTCTTCCTCCTCAATTCCAATAACTTTCATTCCACTCTATTTCAATAATTACTATGGCAGTCAGACCTTAAGCTTCATTAGCTCCATGGATTAAACAAAATGAAAAATCCTGAAGTAAGAAATTCTATTTTTTGACTAGTCACTCCTACTCATTCATGAGTCTATTGCTCATTGTTATCATTACTCTCAATTCTGTCTAGTTCTACAACTTTGTCAACCCTGTTCTGCTGCCTTTCTACCATTGTGGGCTCAATCACTTCAACCATTTATTAAATATTCCTATATGACAAACATTTTGTACAAAAAAGTTATTTCTTTATCATTGTGAAGATTAAATTTAAGTCTCCCCTGATTTGTGAAAATGAAATTAACTCTCCCCTGATTGTGAAGATTAAATTGTAACCCCTGCCCATTTTTAGATTTAATCACCAAAGGTGTGAACACCCTATTCACACCCGAGTGGGGGAGGTCTGTGACCCACATGTTGGTGATGAATCAGAATTAAACTGACTGCCCCTGGGCAGTCCTAAAGCAAAGCTTCAACTGTGCTTGGTAGATGTAAAATTAGGGGAAGGCACAGGAAGTGATGCAAAAGAAAGTGTCTTTAAAAGGAAGTGACAACTTCCTGAGTGCAGTTCTACATGGAATTCTACTTGGAGTGGAGGCTGAAGATGAATCTGCTGACTGGGCCTGAGATCCTTTTCCTTAAGTCTTTTCCTTTGGACTGACACATGGTGAGTGAAAAGCTGACTCTTAACTGCTGGATTTTTCTGAAGAGACTAGTCTCAGGAGAGACCTATCTTCTTGAGAGAGTTTTCCCCAGGTCCTTGGCTACAAGGGCCGAGGCCAGCTAAGGATTAACTCTTCCTGCCCAGTTTGAGCCAGGGGCTAGAAGTAAATTAGTGTTTAGGCTAGATATCTTACCCTATCCTCTCTCTGATTTCCTACTTCAATCTTTCTATATTTTGTAAATAAATCTCTTTGGAATTAATATACATTCCTGGTGACCCTATTTTAAATATAATCCAATCCAACCTTTTTATAATTAAAAACCCCTTTTTCCCCTTATACCGCTCAATCTGCTCCTCTGAGTTCCTCATTTTTGTTAACAGTGCCTCTAGGATCCCTAATCACTAAGGTTCAAAACTAAAGAGTCATTTTTAACTCCTACCTTTCAGTTACCCACTACATCCAAGAAATTGACAAGTCCTCTCAATTTAACACATTTTTAGTCCCTTTATTTTTAAAATATTTTTTAAAATAATGATATCATATCACAATTCCATCCCCTATCTTCTATGCTCAAATGGAAATCTTTTTTAAGAAGTGTAGTTAAGCAAAATCAAGTGACATATTGAGGTATATGCTGTCAGACTTTCTGCACCTAGAGTCTATTACCTCTATAACAAGAAGGGAATAGGTTTTGTTAATTATCTTAAAGTAAAAAAAAAAAGTTATGACTGAGTCATAACTAATAGAGAACTGGTCTGAGTGTCAGAAAGTCAAGGGATCATTCCTAGAAACCATAAAACTTTTTTTTAATTTAAAAAGAATTCTGATCACTATTTCATTATAACTTATATCCTCTGTAACCCCATATATTTTATTTTATACATTAATTTGAAAAAGTATACTAGCTTCATCAAACAGCCAAAGGAGTCCTTGGGGGGGAAAAATGGTTAAGAACCCCTACTTTATATTCCTGTGGTTAGTGTGTATGATATTACTTTTGGTTCTGTTTATACTGCTCTGCATCAATTCATATGAGCCTTCCTACATTCCTTTAATTTCTTCAAATTCAATTTTTCTCATTTCATTACCACAAGGAATCTGTGATCTGAGGAGTCTATGATCATAGAAAACTTCTTGAAGAAAGTAGCATGTGAATGGAACCTTGAAAGAAGAGATAGTGAGTTCCTAGAGCACTAGATGGTGACCTGTACCAACACAGAGGCAAGATTTAAAAAAAGAAAAAGCTAAAGGTCGTGTCTAGCTGAAATATAGAGTAGAATTAAATAAACCACTGGAAAAGTAACAAGACTTGACTGGGTACCTAGAATAATAAATCAGAAGGTCTCTTCTTTTCATGGAGATGACAATTTCCTATACAGGAGTATGCAAAATATCCTTCGGAATTCAACCAATAAATTGTACTGGAACTAAAACATTCTCAAACTTGAACTTATGACAACAAGAAACATTTACTTAAGAACAATGCTTTTAAAAGTTATCACCATACTAAATACTCAGTTTCTAAGTTGATTTCAAAATAGACACTTAGCAGGAATAAAATCATGTAGGAACATAATGAAACATGCATCATTCCATGATTATGTATTCTCTTGGAGGTATACTAGTGAAGCTTTCAGTGGGTCTAAAAGGAAAAGCTTTCATTTTAATACATTCTTACATTCAACTACAAAAAGTAATTTATTTTATCTATCAAGGCAATGGCATTAAGTAATAAAAATAGCAGGAGAATGACTTGTCCCAGAATTGATTTGATCTGAATTCTGCTGAAAAGATAAGAATTAGATAATATTACATATTTATATAGCACTTTAAAGTTTACAAAGCACTTTATATAGATTATCTATCTCGTCTGATCTTCACAACAAATCTGTGAAGCATTATCCCCATTATACAGATGATAAAATTGAAGCTCACAGAACTAAAAACAATTTGTCAATGGTTACCCAGCTACTAAGTACTAGTTATTGGTTTTAAATTCAGGCCTCATTCGAAACAGAGCACCATACTGGTGACGATGTGATGAAGCCTAGAAAGAGGAATCATTTTTCTCGTCTCTGTCTCTGCCTCTATCTATCTGTCTCTCTCTCTCTGTTGGTATGGGCTAAGCAACTGGGGTTAAGTGACCTGCCCAGGGTCACATAGCTAGGAAGTGTCAAAGGTCAACTATGAAGCAAGGGCTTCCCATCTTTAGGCTTGGTTTTCTATCCATTGAGTAACCTAGCTTCTCCTTTTGTCTTTTTAAAAACTGATTGTTTTTTAGTATCACCATCAGTTCTAAATATGTCCCACTCTATCTGCTACCCAATCAGTTTTCCAATATTAAAAATAAACTGCTAAATTTAGATAGTTAAACCACTTATTAGGTGCCAATCACTGTTCTTAACTCTTATGTGCCAATTACCATTCTAAACCCTGGGGATACAATAAAAAAAAAAAAAGCTTCTGTCCTCAAGTAACTTATAAACCAATGAGATAAGAAAACAAAAAGAGGTGCTAGGAAGTCTGTCAACATAACAACAATAATATATTGTCTATTATGTTCCAAGTGGGCAGCTAAGTGGCACAACAAATAGAGCCAAGCTTGAAATCAGGAAGATCTGTATTCATATCCAGTTTCAGACATTTGTTAGCTATATGACTCTGGGAAAGTCACTGCCTTGGATGCCTCAGTTTCCTCATCTGTAAAAAAAGCCGGGGAAGGAAATGGCAAACTACTCCAATATCTCTGACAATAAAACTCCAAATGGGGTAACGAAGAGTTGAACACAACTGAAAGATGACTAAACAACCTGTTAGACACTTTGCTAAGTGCTGGGCCATGTTGGCAAAGCCATGGCAAAGGTAATTAAGTGGCACTGAGGGGGCAGGTTCATTCTTCCTTTCCACAACACTTGAGGACATTTTTTGCAGGCCCCACCCCTCTGTCTAGCCACTCAATGTGAGTACTTCCTCCCTCCAATGCCTGGGGTAATGCAGACAATTTGAAGTTGAAGTTTGGGCACACAATCTCAAAAATGTTCACCAACACTGGTCTAAGGAGACGACAAAAAAGATAAGTAAAAGTCAACAGAAAGAAGGCACTAGAATTATTGGGGAATTAAGAAAGGCTTCATTTGGAGTTAGAATTTTAGTTAAAAGTAGGAGGAAGCCACAGAAGCCAGGCAGCAAATGAAGGAGAAAATTCAAGGCATGGGGGACAATGAAAATGTATTGGGAGATATAAATGTCTTGGGCAAGGAAGAACAAGGACAGTGTTAATGGAACACAGAATATATTAGGGAAGGTATAAAAAGATAGAGGGGGTAGGTTACAGAGAGCCTTGAAGACAAAATGAAAGATTTTACATTTAATCCTGAATGTGATAAAGATCAACTGGAGTTTACTGAATGTGAAGTTAGCACAATTGGACCTATATGAGGTAATACAGGCCTGCACTAGGGTGGTAGTAGTGTCAGAGGAGAAAGGGGTTTAAGATATCCAATATACATATGAAGATGCAAGACTAAAGGTTAGAAAGGAGGTTGGGGCTGTGTAAGAATATGTCAGCATTATTTACATAGAAATGGTCATTAAAGCAATGGGAGCTGATAAGATTACCAAGTGGAATAGCATAAAGGGAGAAGAGAATCTGGGAAGACTCCAGAGGGGACACCCCTGTTAAAAGTAATGACCTGGATCAAGATCCAGCAAAGTAGGCAGAGAAGGAACACTTAGGTAAGAAGAAAAGGATGGAGTAGCATTACAGAGTACCAAGGAGAAGTCAGTCATTGACAAAGTGTCAGAAGTTACAGAGAGGTCAAGAAGAATAGATATTTGGTTACTAAGAGATAACCGATAATTTAGGAGAGCAATTTTCACTTGGATGATGAGAAAGAATCAGGTTGTTCAGAATTAAGAAAAGTGGGAGGAAAGGAAGAGGAGGCACCTGTGATTATAGGAGGTATAATTGAAAATCTGTTACCCTAAAAAATAACAAAATTTCCCAGGAACCCACTAACTTCCTGTCATTATGTACTTCCTGTAGACAGAGAATATTAGCAAGAGGGCAGTCCTCTTGGGTCTCTTTCTTGGGGTTGCAGCCGGCACGGTAGTGATGGTGGTAAGCCAAGCGTGGGGATTTTAAATGGGCTAATCAGTCACGGGCATGTGGTCTTTATTTTGTATCCTCTTTATTCCTTGATTTCTAGTGATCATTAATAAATCTCCTAAAATATATTTTTATTATTGAGACAATTTTAATTTTTACATTTTGGCGACCACAAAGGGATGCGAACCCCAATCACCTTTTCAAGTAGTTTAGAGGCAAAAGAGAGAAGAGAGATGAGATGATAGTGTATTAGAGGGTTGGTTTGGGTATAATGGAGAAAGAGTAGATGATCCCAGAAAGTAGAAGGAGGATGAGGATGGATTCCCTCTTCAGTCTTCTTCAAATATGTCTCTCCACTAACCCTGCCTTTACTCCCCTCTAATAACTGATTAATGGGTGAACCTTTTCCCTTTGAGAAAGAGAGAGAAATCTGCTCTCTCTCCCCCTTCAATATGACAAGGAGGTCAACTTAAGATAGCTGACACTTTATTCTAACAAATGGTGGTTAGGTATAAGATAAACAAGATATATACAGGTTGGAGTTTATAGGAAAGAGGGTAAGGAAAGTCCCTATCTGTCTAAAAATATCTTTCTCTTTTCCCCAAAGTTGAGAGACCCCTGCTTGTTAGTCTTGTCTCTAAGACGTTCAGGGTTTGGTGACTCCTAGTCTTAGCATACCATAGCCAATGTCCAGACTCAGAGTATCACAGGAGCTGTATGAAACCTTCTGAAGCTGTTCTTCTCAGATTTTGCCACAACTCTTGGTGTCTTTGGGGGGTATATGGTGATTAGGATCAATGAGAGATTTTGTATGTCTCAGGAGAGAAATCTCTGATCAGTCTGTTACCCTTGGTTTTCTTAAGCAAGAGAGAGAGATCAGCTGTCTCCCCCTGGAATCTCCTCTTCCCTCAAGATTCCAAACCTCCATCACCATTCCCTGATGTGGATGCAAACTCGGCATGTCCTCCAGGCTCTGTCCCTCAAAGTCTCTGGATCATTCCTCTATCACAACAGACAAAAGAGAGAAGAGAGATGAGATGATAGTCAGCAGGTATGTATGAATAAAGCAAGGATTTTTTGAGGATACATAAGATTCATTAGCATGTTTGTAGGGTGAGGGGTTTATATGCATAGTAAGGGAAGTGAAGTCTTAGATCTGGGAAAGATAAGGCATAAGCCCCATCTTATAGAGCTCCAGGTAATTCCAGGGGCAAAGCCTATGTGTGAAATTGGAAGGAAATAAAGGTTTTAATCCAGAGTAGAGGTGATATGTTCTGGAAATAGATGTGAAATACTACATATACTGTCAGATTATATTGTCAGATATGACCACTAGCCACATCTATCCTGATTAATTGCTTCCCTCTTATGACTACCACTTTAAAAAGGACTCAGTCTATACTTAATCATATTTGGTCTCTCCTTCTGGACTCCTCATCTTTCTCCTTAATTGTGTGAGGATTAAATTAACTCCCTTGCTCATTTTTAGATTTAATCACCAAAAGTATAAACATCCTACTTAATCACTGAGTGGGGAAGGTCTATGACCCATGTGTGCAATAGTGGGTGATGAATCAGAATCAAACTGACTACCCCCTAGGTAGTCCTAAGCAAAGCTTCAACTGTAATTGATGGACATAAAAGGGGAGGAAGGCACAGGAAGTGACACAAAAGAAAGTGTCTTTAAAAGGGAGTTACAAGTTCCTGTGAGTGGGACTTCTGAGAGTTCTTGAGTTCTTGGTGCTTGGAACTTCTGACTGCTCTCATTCTTTGGAGTTCTGAATTCAAGTTGGAGGCTGTTGAAGAATCTGCTAACTGGACCCGAGACTGTACTTGGTGAGACTATCCTTTGGACACATGGTAAGTGAAATAGCTGACTCCTTTCCTGGATTTTCTGAAGAGACTAGCCTTAGGAGAGACCTATCCTCTTGAGAGAGGCTCCCTGCATGCCTAGGTCCTCAGCTACAAAAGCCAAGTCCCCTTTGGCTAAGGACTAACTCTCTCTACCCGGGTTGAGCCAGGAGCCATAGCAAAATACTTAGTGCTTAGGCTAGATATCTTACCCTATCCTCTCTCTGGTCTTCTTATTTCACTCTTTCTATATTTTTAAATAAATTGTAAATAAATCTCTTTGGAAATAATTAAATTCCTGGCAACCCTATTCTTAAATAATCCATTCCAACCTTTTATAAAAAAAAAAAAAAACTTTTTCTCCCCCTTACAACTAACATATTATTCCTTTCTATCCCCCTTTCCAGCTCTACAGTAAGCATTGTTTCCAACCCCCAATATAAGCTTCTGTCTGTCTTGTACTTGTATCTTAAGCAGTTAGTAAAGAGTTGGGAACACAGAAAACAATATATAGCAAACTATTCATGTCTACTACATATACTATTGGACTTGATCAATTCATTTTACTGAACTACTATTTTTTCCTTTTTAATTCTATGTTATAAGGGAATGCTTTCTTCCAGAAGGGGGATCCAATATAAAGAGAAAAGGTAATTCAAAAGAACAAAAGTTAACAATAAAATATACAAAAATAATTTATGATTCTTAAATGTTTCTATGGTTTGATCATTTACAAAAAGAAGAATGGCTCTTTGTCTTCTATATTTATATTAGTTCCTTATAGATCTTGCATATCAAATCCTTATCAGAAATATTTTATACAAAAGTGATTCCCTAATTGATAGCTTCCTTTCTCATTCTATTTGCATTGATGTGATAATTGTAGCAACTTTTCAACTTCAGATAAATAAAATTATTTAATTTATTTTTAATGATCTCCTACATTACTTTTTTGGCTAAGCATTCTTTGCTCTACAGAGTCATAGTGGTGAAAGCTGTCTCCACTGATTTTCCTCTAATTTTTTTAAGGACATAATCTTTATTTTTAAATCAAATATGTATTTGAAACTTAGGGTGGTATATGATATATGAGATTCTGGAATTTTCCGTGAAAATGCTTTATAGTCTTTCTAGCAGCTCATTAAATACTTTAAAAAAATCTACCAATGACAGGGGTAGTTAGGTGGTTCAGTGAATACAGAATTAGGCCTCAAAATAGGTCTTGTGTTCAAATCTGACTTGAGTTGAGATACTGCCTAGCTGTGCCGTCCTGAGCAAATCACAACCCTAATTAATTAGCCCTCACTGTTCGTTTGCCTTTGAGCCATTATTTAGTATCAATTCTAAGACAGAAGGCAAGGGCTTTAAAAATATCAGTTTAAAACTATTAAACTAAATCTGTATTTCAAAACCTTATAAATTTAATAAGCATTTGATAAACGGTTATGATATATAAAGAACTGATGAGTTATAGGGATTAAATATCAAAAATTGTATAGTCTTGACTTCAAGGAGCTTATAACTTAAAGTGGGTACATACACTACATAAAGTTATAAGTATATGCATGACAATTTGAGGAGAGAAAGTACATATAGCTAGGGTATCAGGAAAGGCCACATGCCCTCATAGTGTGTGAGTTGTGAATCAAAGAAAATTAATTCTAAGAAGTAAGGATGGGCCATGAGTACACTAAATGAATGAGTGACAGACACTGCAAAAAAGGCAGAGCTAAGAAAAAGAATATCAAGTTGTAGAAATAGCATTTAGGCCAGTTTAGTTGGAACATAAAAGGCAAAAGAGGACATAATGTGAAATTAGTTTCAAAAGATGGACTGGTGCTGACTTGATAAGTGCTTTAAATACAAAACCAAAGATGTTTTGTTTTATCCTAGTGGCAACAAGAAGATGCAGAAAATTCTTGAGCAGGGGAACGACACTATTACATGTGTACTTTAGTAAGTTGTTGGATAGCTGAAAAGAGAAAGATAAAATCTAGAATCATGACCTCTAAAATCTCCCCAAAATAGAAATGCAACAAAGATAAAGCAACTTCAGCTGCCTCAATGGTTTGGACCATTCTAAATCCAAAAGGTTAAAAAAAAAAAGTCGACACACACATTGATCATAAGTTCACACAGCATTCTCTCCCCACTTTCCATGCTACTGACAGCAAGGCAACAGTAACAGACCCAAGGACTGAGCACAGTCCTTGCCTGTGGAAGTCTGCCTAGGCCCTGCCAATCAGGAAGTCTACAACCCCTCAGAAACAAAAACCAGCCAAAAGCTTCAACCTGCAAAGGTCTGTCTGCTAGTGTTGGAGTGAACAATCCAAAAGCACCAGTGCAGCAAAGTTCTGATTTGTGGGTGCCAGGGCAAACATACTCATTTCTATATCAAGGCAGCTCTCTAAAATGTCAGTGCTGAATCAGAGAATTAAGGAACTGAGGGACAGAATAAGACACTCCAATGTGTGGAGGGAGTAGGAGGGAGAAGCAAAGTGTGGCATCCCACTAAATCTGAGGGAAAGAGCAAAGCATTCAGCTGGGACCAGTTCTGAATACTTGAGCAGAAACCTAGGCTGGTGAACCATTTTGAAAAAGGTTGAGATGTAGCAAGACTGAGCCCCAAAAGATATCACCATAAAAGGAGACAGGACAAGAAAGAGAATGGGGAAAAATAAGGGGAATAAGGCAGAAATAACCAGTATCTCAGGAAGAAGAAATTGAAACCCTAAATATAAACAGATAAATCAACAGGGGAAACAGTAACAAAAGAGGAAATATGGCCTCCTGATCTAATAAAATGAGTTCAGGCATCTATAAATAAAAACTTCAAAACAAATAAAAATTATTCAACACAATAAACAGAAAACTCTTTGGAATTTGAAATAGAACCACAACACGGTATTCATGGGTGATTCAAAATAGAAAGGAGAATTATATCAGAGTTTATGGTCTGCCCAGCAAAAATAATGGGCAGTAAAGAAAAACTGGAATTTTCAGTGGCAAGTCTCACCAAAGACAGAAAAGAGAGGAATGCAAATATATGGAAACAAAAGACAATCTAGAAGAAGCCAAACAAAAAACAATAACATTAAAAGAAAATATGCTAATCATATATAGATACATGAAAAAATGCTCTAAATCATACTGATTAGGGAAATATAAGTCAAAGTAATAAAATTTTAAACCCTTAACTTGTCTTAGAACCAATATTTTATATTGGGTCCAAGGCAGAAGAGTGGAGAGGTCTAGGCAAAGGGAGTTAAGTGACTTGCCCCGAGTAACACAGGTAGGAAGTGTCTGAGGTCACATTTGAACCCAAGACTTCTCATCTCTGGAACTGGCTCTCAATCCACTGAGCCACCTAACTCCCTCCCAAACCAAAATAATTCTTAAGTGTTAACTCAAGCCCATCATATTGGCTAAAATGACAAATGTTAGTGGGAACGTGGAAAAGTAGAGACACTAATAATATAGTGTTGGTGGAACTGAGAATTGATCCAATCATTTTGGAGAACAATTTGAAATTATGCCCAGAGAGCTATAAAACTGTATAAGCCTTAAACCCAGCAATATCATTACTAGGTCTATTTCCCAAGGAGATCAGGGCAAAAGGAAAAAAAAAATTATATGTTCCAAAATACTTATAGCAGCTCTCCTTGTGTTAGCAAAGAATTGGAAACTGAGAGAATGTCCATCAATTGGAGAATGGCTAAACAAGTTGTAGTATATGATTGTGAGGAAATACTACTGTGCTGTAAGAAACGATAAGCAGATTCATTTTTTCAAAGCTTGCAAAGCTTGTAGTTACATGAGAAGATGAAGAGTGAAATGAGTAGAACCTAGAGAACAATTTCTACAGCTACAGATCTAATATTTGAAAAATAACTTGTGCATGTTCATTTCTACAAAATGAACTGAGAAATGAGACATAAAAGACATAATCTATATATCTTGCCAGATGAAGCCTTGTATGATGTGGGGAGGAGAGAGGCTGAATTTAAAAAAGAAAGAAAGAAATTGTGCTCATTCTGCAAGCAAAATATACTAATCTTAAAGACAGGATGTGTAGAACAACTTAATGATCATAGGTCTTCCAATAGAATATGACAGGTCAAAAAACCTTTATACTGTAATGCAGGAAATATTAGAGGAAAATTGTTCTGAATAAAAAACCAAAGAATTCACAGCTTGTCTCCAGAAAAAAAAAAACAAACAAACTCAAGGCTGCAATCTCCAGGATATGTAGAAGTAAAAGTTAACAATACCATCCACAAACAAATTCTGCAACTGATCAAGAGAATGATCTACAGATACAAAAGAAAAGACATTTGAAATATTATTATTGTTGTTATTCTAGGGCAGCTAGGTGGTGCAAGGGATAGAGCACCAACTAGGAGTTGGAAAGACTGATCTTCCTGAGTTCAAATCTGACCCCAGACACTTACTAGCTTTGTGACCACTGAGAAAATGAGCTAAAGATGGAAATGGTAAACCACTCCAGTTATCTTTGCAAAAGAAACCAAACAAACTCAAATGGGGTCACAAAAAAAGACATCTGAATAATATAAGATACCTACAAGAAAAACTGGAAAGGATAGAATAATGTATTCCAAAGATCAATGGCACTCAGGCTGCAATACAGGATGACCTATTCCGTAAATGTGAGGTTAACCAAACAGGAATAAAGATGGATGTTCAATAACAAAGAAAATTTTTAAACATTTTCATAAAGAAAACCAGAATTGAAGAATTATTTATTTCTCAAATACACAACAGAAATGCAAAAAAAAAAAAACAACTGCAGCAGTCAAAGACAGCAATAGAATGATAACATGAAATAGTAAGAAACATCTTTTTAAAATTTATACATGGAGACAGGAGTGAAGATGGAAGTCTAGAAAAGTAAGAGTGAAATGTGGAGCCCAGGACATTATGGATAGAACCTGGCAACACCCTGCCTATACATGAACCATTTTATTTTCATTTTGTTTTTCTTTTTTGTGAGCCTACAGTAAAACATGAGAGGGTACGGGAAAATTGGGAGAAGGGAGTAGTTAAATGGCAGGGTCAAATCAAAGGCTAGTAATGAGGGAAAGGAGACTCAGAAAGAAAGTGGTCTCAGAAAGAAAGAAGAGCTAGCAGGAAAGTAGGTGATGAGGGGGTTAAAGGATAAGAAGGGAGGGAAGAAGCCTTGCTTTGGTGGTGGCAGGGGGGGTCTACAGATGAATGCTAATGAAGATAAAGAGAAAGTCCATGAAGGGAGGTGGGTACCTTGGGCTGGGTGTGGCCTGAAGGATTTGGTGCTCAAAAAGTATTTTCTTCCTACCTCTGAAGGGAGGAAGTTGAAACTCCTAAAGGCAATTGGCACCTGTGGGAGTGGGAGAGCAAGGACTTAGGGAGCAGATTTTAAGGCACAGAGGAAGAATAAAAATAATTGAGGAGGATAAAAATAAGAGGTAAAGTGCATAATCAGAGGGGGAGGAGGTACCAGGGGGTAGTGTCCTCTTTGACACATGCAATAATTGGCATTGTTCTGAGAATAAGGTACAATAGAAAAGAGAAATACTTGGGGATTTTTAATTTGTTCTTTTTCTAATTTTTTAAGTTGCAAGCCCAACTCATTGATCTCCTCCCTCTCTCTTTTGTTGATATAGACCCTCAGGGATATAAATTTTCCTCTGAGTACTGCTTTGGCTGTATCCCATAGGTTCTTCTCATTGTCATTCTCTTCAATGAAATCAGTAATTGTTTCTATTATTTGTTTTTTGACCCACCAGTTTTGAAGAATTATATTTAGTTTCCAATTAATTTTAAATTTACCTTTCCATGAACCCTTATTAATTATAATTTTATCACATTGTGATCTGAAAAAGTTGCATTTATTATTTCTGCTTTTCTGCATTTTTTCCATGTTTTTATGCCCTAGTACATAGTGGATCTTTGTATATGTACCATGTGCTGCTGAAAAGAAGGTATATTCCTCTTTATCCCTGTTCATTTTTCTCCAGATATCTATTAACTCTAATTTTTCTAGCATTTAATTCACTTCAAAAGTCTAAGATCTATAAGGGATGACAGAAAAAGCCCAGAGGAGATACTAGAAAGGATACCTTGGAAGTTTTGATTAGATGGGAAATATAGAGAAAAGACAGAGATCAGATAGTTTTAGATGTCATGAATTAGAAGAATGAGGATCTAGAACAGACAGAGAGGATAGATAATGGAGAAAGATAAATCCTTTTTGAAAGGGAACAAAAAAATAAAATAAAAAACCAAATAAATAAGACTAATTGGAGAGAAAGGATAGAGAAATGTATTTGCCTAAGAAGGAAAAAATGGAGGGGGGGGGATGATATAAGCAGATAAAAGTAGGAGACAAAAAGGAACTAATAAACAAACCCCCAAAGCAATGATGAGGGAGAAAGAGCCAGAGAGAACAGGGCCACTTAAAAAAAAAAAAAGATTAAGGTAAAGTAACTGAAGGAATACAGTACTGTGTTTATAGCTGAAAGGGGGAGGAGTGGAAGGGGGAGCCCAAATCATAACTTTAAAAATGTATTATAGACACATAGAGAAAAATATATACCTAATTCTCATAACTTTAAATGTGAATAGATTAAACAATTGAATAACACGAAAAAGTGACAGATTGGATAAGAAAACAAAATCTTACAATCTGTTACTTACAAAAAACACATTTAAATACAAAGACAAACACAAAATAAAACTGAGGATGGAAGAAAAATTTACTATGTAACAAGTGAATCAAAAAATGTAAGAATTGCAATGGTGCAATCTGACAATGCAAAAATTTTCAGAAATTAAAAGGGATGAACAAGGAAATGCTATTATTCAGAGAAACCATAGATAACAAACCAAAATCAGTAATAAACTTATATGCTCCAAATGCCCTAGCACCCAAATTCACAAAGCAAAATATCTGAGCTACAATAAAACAGCGACAATAAAATAATAGTGACAAGAATCTTCAATATTGTTCTATCAGTTTTGGATGAGTCTAATAGAAAGGTAAATAAAAAGAAAAATACTGAACCAAACAAATTGTAAGAGAAATCAGAATTAGAAGACTCATGGCATCTTCTAAATGGGTTAATAAAAGAATATACATATTTCCTAGTACCACATGGAATTTCTACAAAAACTGACTACGTACTAAAGCACAAATATTACAAACAAATGTAAACAGATAAAAATAGTTAATATATCTTTTATACACCATAATTCAATTAAAATCGCAATTGGTTCAGGAACTACAAACAAATGATATACCCAATGGAAACTTAACAATGAAATTCTAAATAATGAGTACATCAGAGAACAAATCATATAAACATGTAATAATTATGTAAAATAAAATTATAATGATGTAATAGTCTACTAAAATTCCTGGTATACAACTAAAATAGACGGGGTGTGGGTGGGGGAGAATCATATCATTAAAAAAATACATTAAAAATAGAAAATGAGTAGATTAATGAACTGAATGTGCATTTTAAAAAACTAAGAATACCAATTAAGAAACTATAAGCAAGAAAAAAGGAAGAGACATTAAAAATTTGGAAGGGAAACAGATGAATTGGAAATAAAAAACCCAGAAGAATAATTTATAAAACCAAAAGCCGGTTCTCTGAAAAGAGTAATGAAATTGATTAACCCTCAGTTAATGTGATTTTAAAAAGCAATAAATCAAATCAATAAAATATCAAATGAGCTGGGTGAAATCACAGGAAAACCAGAAGATATAAAAAGAATAATCACCACATATTGTGCAATTATATGCTAACAAAACTGAGAATACAAGAAACAGGAACACTTTCAAAACAATAAACTATTCAAACTATCAGAACACCACATAGTAATCTTAAATAACCCCATCTCAGAAAAAGAAATAGATCTGGTTGTAAAGAAACTATTTGGGAAAGGAGAAGCTGCGAGAGACTCCTAGTCCTGATGAAAACTCTATCAATTTTTTTAAGTACAAAAAAATTTTTTTTTCAGTGTCATCTATACTTCAGTGTCCATCTATACTTCACAACTTTTTCTCAAAATTTGAGAAGGAACTCCACCAGGATCTGTTCATGAGGCAAATATAGTTCTAATGCCTAAGGAATGGAATGATAAAACACAGAAAAGTATTGACCAATATTGTTATTATTATTATTTTTTAAGCCTTTAATTTCCATCTTAGAATAAATACTGTGCATTGTTTCCAAGGCAGAAGAACAATAAGGGCTAGGCAATGGGGGTTAAACGATTTGGTCAGTGCAGACAGTTTGGAAGTGTCTGCACTTCCAAATTTGAACTCAGGACCTCCCATCTCTAGACCTGGATCTCAATACATTGAGCCACACAGCTGCCCCTGAGCAATATTATTAATGGACAGTGACATAAAAATTTTAAAGAAAATTCTTTCAAACACACTACAGTAATCCATCTAAGAAATCATATATTATGACCAAGTAGAATTTATACCAGGGGTTCAATGATGGTTCAACATTAGGAAAATAATCAAAGTTATTAATCATATTAAAAACTAAAACATCTGAAACAACACGATCATCTCAATAAATGCAGAAAAATAAATCATTTCAGTAAATGCAGACAAAAGTACAATACTCTTTTATGCTAAAAATCCTACAAATTATAAGTATAGAAGGGTCCTTTTAAATGTTATAAAAAACTTTTATCTAAAACCAAAGGCAAGCACCATATTCAATGAGGATATACTAGAAACTTTTCCAATAAATAAATTTAGGAATGAAGCAAGGATGCCCACTACTATTTGAATCAAGTATTGGAAAGATCAATAAGACGAGAGAGAAATTAAAGGAATAAAGATGGAACTTTCCTTGTTTGCTGGTGATATATTTTACTTGGAAAATCCCAAAGAATTGTCAAAGATATCAAATGAGACAATTAAAAGCTTCAACAAATTTGCAAGCTACAAAATAATTTATCAGAAAAGCCAATAGCAAAACAAAATAAGCAATAATAGAAAGAGAAATTCCATCCCAAATAACAACAAATTGCATAAAATATCTGGAGGTTGACCAACAAAAGAACACAGACTACTTACACATATTCAAATAACAATTTACATAACTAGAAGACTACTCAATGCTTAAGACTCTGCCATGCCAACAAAATAAAAATGATAATATTATTAAAATTAATTCATGCTTTCAATGTTATAATAATCAAAATACCAAGGGGATACCTTAAGAGTACTTAGTATAGTACTCAATAAAGTATTTAGAGTAGTTTGCAGTACCTAAAGTTCATTTAGAACAAAGAAAGTTCTAAAATATCTAGAGAAAAGTTAAAAAGGAAGGACAAATGTGAATTGGCACTTCCACTCTTCCAACGCTATTATAAGGCAGCAATCATCAAAACCATTTAGTATTGGTTGAATTGGAAATAAATAATTCAGTAACCAAGTGTTTGATAAAGTAGGAAACATAAAGGACAAAAAAAAATCACTTATTTGATTTTAAAAACTGTTGGAAACATTGAAAAGCAGTCTGCCAGAACTTAGGCTTAGACAAATACCTTACATCATATTCTATAATACATCCTACATGTATATACAACCTTAATATGTTTTTAAGTATACTATAAAAAATTATAAGAGAAAGAGATCACGAATCTTTCACATCAAGGGGTAGGAGATATATTCTTAACCAAAAGAGATAGAGACAATTACAAAAGATAAAAAGAAAAATCTTTCCCAAGAAAACCCCAATTTGGGTCATGAAAAATTGCAAAAACTGAAATGACTTAATAGCAGCAACTTGAAACTAAAAATCTTCAGAAGAATCAAAATTAAAGTATCTAAGCTAAAAAAAAAGTGGTCAAATTTGTGTGGAGAGGGAGGTCTTTGTATTAAATTTCTCCAATAATTTTTGGTACTCAAGATATATAAACAACATATATAGATGTCACCCAAACCATTCTCCAATAGATAAATGCTCTTCTAAAGAAGAATTGTAAAGTATTCACAACCACATGAAAGAATGCTCCAAATCACTAAATAGTAAGAGAAATGCAAGAGATAAGCAACACTAATATATTGTTGGTCAAACTGTGAAATGGAACAACCATTTTGGAAACCAATTTGGAATTCAGCAAATAAAATGCCTACAATGCCCATAACCTTTGAGCTAGAGTCCATTACTGGACTTGTATACTAAGGAGGGAATGGATAAGAAGAAAGTTCTCATATACTTCAAAATATTTATAGCAGCACTTTTTGTGAAAGCTAAGAATTGGGAACAAAATAAACACCCATCAATTGGAAAATGGCTGAACTCACTGTAGAGTAAGAAATGTAAGAGTGTATATGTCTTTAGACACATCATTTCTTACTTTGCTGCAAGATGTGATGTATGTAATGAATATAGAGAAATGGAAAGATGTATATGAACTTGTGCAGAGTGAAATAGGCAGAGCCAAGAAAACAACATACACAATAACTACAATAATGTAAATGAAAAGTACAAATGAGCATCAAAAATTCAAAAATGAAAAGAAATCAATTTATAAAGATCAAACAGAAATGGAATGAAGAGGTATGAGAGGACACTCCCAACCTACCTCTTTATGAAAGTGAGAGACAAGCATAATGCAATGCATATATTTTGAACTTTAAAATATATTGATCAGTTTGATGAGATTTTTCCCTCTATAAATTTCTATTTCTAATATGAGATGGTTCTCTGGGAGGGAGAAGAAGAGGAACATGGGATAACTATGATGATGTAAGAAACCCAAGACATCATTAAAACTTTTTTTTCAAAAGTTACTGTATTATGTTCTCCTATAACATATCTATTATAAACTAGAATTTAAAAATTAAATTATATTAAGGAAAGTATGAGACTGACAATATTAGGGATTCCTTCAGGACAACATCAACATAGGGTCAGAAATACTCATTGAATACAGACTTAAATAATGTCGTCAGGAGTAGCTCCTCCACTAAAAAGGAAAAATTAGGAGAACATAAAATTTCAGATGTGGCAAAAAACAAACCTGGAATTGGCTTTTCTAATTCCTTAAATTAAAAAAGAGGAGAAATACAGTCAGTACATTTATTAAGGACCTACTATTTGTCAAGCACTGTACTAAGCCCTGGGGCTACAGAAAAAGGCAAAGAGAGAGAGTGCTAGCCCTCAAGCAATTGACAGTCTAATGGGGAAGATAACATGAAAATAATTATATATGGACAAGATATACACAGGATAAACTGGAGGTAGTCAATAAAGGGAAGGCACTAGCATTAAGGGAGATCAAAAAATCTTCTTGTAGAAGATGGGATCTTAGCCAGGATTTGAAAGAAGACAGAGTATCTTGGCCTTCTTTTCTAAGGAGGGTCAACTATCTAGTTCTTGTCTACTTCTGATTCTCTAAATTAAAACACAAAACAAAGCCTTTACTTTGATTGGCTTGGTAAAAGTCTGAAGATGTAGGATGTAGGAGTCCAGGCATAGACTAATCTTGATAATATTTGGCTAACTCATATTTCCAATGACTGGTTCCTGTAACCTTGAGTTAAGTAAAACCTTAACCTAGTCAAGTTCCTAACTCTGCCCTGAGGCTACACTTCAGAAGACTGACCAACAACCTCAGTCTCCCAGTTTTACTAGGAACAATCAATTAACATCTGTATCAAACAAGCTTAGATGCCTTAGGCCATATGCACTCTTGATTAGTGGCATTCCCTACATCTATTGTTTAGGATCAGGCCCAGTGCTTCTTGGGAAGATTGCCTAACTTGTCAGACCACCTTTGTCCCTTCCCCCTTCCTTTAAGTAACCTCAATAAAAATGAGTTATGTCCAAACATGAGGAAGCTCTTTATCACCAAAGCTTGGAGCTCAATTCCACCTAGAGCCTACTGGCTGTAAGGCCTATCCTTTTGCTACATTCTCTTCTCTCTGAGTCTTTCTTGATTACTTCTTCTCTCTCTCTCCACCACCAGAGGAGCAAGCATGCTGGAGCCCAGGCTGTTGAATCCTTAATCTCTGAGTCTTCTTCCTTTATGATTTCCCCTCTCTTTTCCCTCATCACCCATTCTCCCTCAGTCTTCAACCTCTCTTCTGAGTGTTTGCCCATGAATATTTTAATTTGTGGCTGCTGGTAGCCACCTTTTATGGTATTAAAACCATCAGTTGTTGGAAAAGAAATTTTTTACCTTTGCAAGTATCCCAAGATTAGTTGACTGTTTATTTTCTAAAAAATCAAAGGCATATTCTGATTAATGTATGTGTTTGAGATTGTGGTTAAGATATGTGGTAACAACATATACTATAAAAGAAAAACATCCTGAAGACAAAGCCTGAAAGAGATGCATAATCTTTAATGAACTGTACAAAATTTCATTACTTTAAATTTTACAAGAGAATTTTCAACATGTTTGTCTGATACTCTTAATATTCATATGAATAATATATTTTGTTTATCAGTAAAAAAATTTTAAATCGTCTATGATGTCCGTGATGGTGATGTATATATTATACTGGATATGACAAGTGATGAGAAAAAATTATATGTATGACAATTTTTTTTAGAGAATTCTTCAAAATAATTGCTACTTACTTCAGTGCACATTACCCACTTGGAATAATTCGTACTGTCACTTCACAATCCTTGTCCTAAAAGTTGGCAGTTTATAACAGCGGTGCATGGTTTATTTGGAAGAAAAATTGCATCCAATTATTTTAGAGGAAGAAAATTCTCTCTCCTATCAAACTCAAAGCCAAAACATTTAAGAAACTGTCAGTCTAAAACTGTTTTTCAAATCAATGCTGCCTCCTTCTGGACAAATATGCAGTATAATTTTTGAAAACACTATAACCTGAGGCTACATTCAATGATTTTTCAAAAAAAAAAAAGAATAAACCAAAGAAACCAAAATATAACAGTTCAACAGGTATGAAAATTTGAACTGCTTTAATTATTAATGATTTGTTTATACTTGGCACTAAATATTTTTGTTTTGTTTTGTTTTTTTAAGCAAATCTAAAGATAGATACTGGGAGAAATCATTTTATACTAGTTAGCACTCTAAGGTAAATAACAAAATGGAAAAAACAACCACACATCAAAAAGTCAAAAGGGAATGTAACAAAATTATAAAGATCCAGCTTGATTCTAATGAAAAGATATAAGAAGACAAGAAATATAAGAGGCATACAGGTGTTAGGCATTCTGTTTTCAGGCTTTTTTCAACATATGGATCTATGGATGTTTCGCTGAATTTTTTCCTTTAAGAAATACTATTTGTTGTATGATATGACTCTTGGGGAGATGAACAGAGAAAAGGAAAGATACTAGAGATAATTACCATAATGTAAGAAGCAGAAGACATGAATAGAAACTTATCTATGTTTATCATCTCTAAGCAGGGAGAGGGAAGAAAGGGAAGAAGATGTTTTGGATCTTATAATTCTGGAAAACATGTTGAAAATTATTATTACGTGTAACCGGGAAAATAAAATATCTTTGAATTGAAAAATAAAAATATGAAAACATTTTAAAAATCGATTACACATATCTAATTATTGTTAGAATGCAAATTTAACAACAAAAGAAATATAATTTTACAAAAAAGGAAAAAATACCTGATGCCTAAAGACTGGCATAACAGAATGTTAGGTGGATATCGAATTGGTTGAATAACAGTTTCAAAAGGTAGTTAAGATTTGGTTGGTTTCAATTTTGCAGGAAGTAGGGGTACCTCTATCTACGGTTCTGTATTGATCCAATTTTCGTCAGTGTCTAGTATCAGTCATGTTTATTAAAATCTTTTGCTTTTTAAATATGCAGATTACAAGAATCCTCAGGGATGTAAAAAATAGACTCGAATACAGGACTACAATCCCCATGAGCCTTTGCTCCACTTCCCCAGAATGCCTTGTAATCTCACCTGGGCCAAGATCGAGAAGATATTTAAGCAAAGGCTTTTGAAGGGCTCGGGCCTTTTGGACTTCCGTTTTTGGAGCAGAGGCGTCTCTTCCATGATGTGAGGTTATTTTGTCTAGGCCTCTGGCCTAGGCACATGTTTCTTACTTGTATATTCTTAATCTTTAACCTTTAATAAACCTCTAAAAAATATATATTCCTTGCAGAGAGAAACTAATTTCTACCTGCCTCAGTCTCCCCCTCTCCCCTAAATTTTAATCTTTACAGTTTGGCTAACCACTAAGTGAAAAAGAACTTTCAGTCTTCTGATTTCTTTTCTGATCTTAAATTCAGTTTTAATAGCTAGTACCTAGAAAGCGGCCCCGCCGCTTCCTGCCTGCAGCCTGCAGCCCTGATCATCCTCACCTGGTACCTGGTCCCGGCCTTGCCCACCCCCGCAGCCGCTCCTGCTCCTGGCCTCTCACCGGCCCGCTGCCTGCCTATTTCTGTGCCCCAGACCCAGGAGCCCGACCCAGCCGGCTCATCACCCAGATCCTTGGAGCAGATCGCTCAGGACTCATTGCGACCAGCTGGTAACAGTATTGGCCACGTGGGCGGAGGGGAGAGACCAGAGGGAAAGGAGATTTTCCCTTAGGCTAAGCCTCCACGTGGCTGGGGGTATTGGCTGCAGGGGTATCAGAGAGGGGAAAGAGAGAAAAGACTAGAGAGAAGAAACAGACTTTTCAAACAGAAACCTAAAAAGCAATGGGCTGTTTAAAAGGATTTTTGACTCTTCTGGCAATTTCATTGATTTTGCCTGCCTGTCTGGGAGCAGACTCAGCCCAAAGATTCAACTTTAACTTTGGGGAGGAAAATGGGTGGCCCAGCGAACTGGAAGCCAGGCCCAGGGACCGGAGGCCTCTAGCTAAAATCTGGCCTCCGATGCTTCCCAGCTGTGGGGCCCTGGACGGATCCCTTGAACCCCTTAGCCTAGCCTTTACTACTCTACCTTCGGACAATAGACATTTAAATGGATAATTAAAAACAAACAAACAAAAAAAAAAACCCCAAGGAACTTTGAAGAGACTAAAGGCTCTAAGGCATTTCAGACTCCAATGGTTTATAAAAAAAAATCTCTGTATTCTATTGCATTGTTTTGTTTAAGGTTTAACTTTGTGATTTTAAGTTCATATATTACTGGATTGAATATTATTCTGTGAACTGAAGGTTGATTGAATTTATTTTGAATGTACTGAGTTTTGAAATTCTGTTGTTTTCCCCCTATAACTGTGTTGAACAAATATTATTGTGAATAAGCCCATATATGAAAAAAAAACAGCTTTTTTCTATTTTGCCGAGGATAGATGGACTTCAGAACTGGTTATAATTGTATTAACAACCTTTGGAAAATGTAATGTGCTAAATACCTCAAATGATTTGATTTTAAGGGTTTTTTAAATATGATTTTGGAATTTTTTTAACAGTCTGGTTATTTTTGCCTGCCCCTACCACGAGGTAAGGCCCATTCTAGTAGCTGAAGTGAAATGTATTTTATAACCCCCAACCTTCCCACATGTGAATGGAAGTTGGGCAGTTAATTTCAGGGCATTTGTACCCTTGGGAAAAGCCTCCAAGAACAAGGAGCACCCTTTATTTATGCTCTTCAGCTCACTATTTTACTTCTACCAGGATGATATATAGATTTCTTGATTATGTTCTAAACCCAAGATGAGTTTTACTTTGTTTTAAAATATGTTTAAATACCAAGGTTGAAGGATTGCTCTGTTTGTAAAAATTGTGACAAATGTCCATCAATTCATAGGTTTTAAAAATGTCATACAGCAACTTATGTGAAATATGAAAGTGTGTTTGTTTGCTATTGTAATTAATTGGGCTATTGAGAATTTTGGGGATTTTGATATCTACATATTTGTACTACTGTATTTTTAAAGATGAAAAAATTGTTAACCTTGTTCAATTCATTTGCCTTCTACTCACAGTGATCATGGCCAGATACAAAGAGGAAATGGATCTCACTTTTTGGTGAGAAAGCCTTGCATATCTCTTGCCAATTGATTCATATACCTCATACCTCAGCCATGCATCCCTAACTGATTCTGAATCTTTCAATCACCCACAACACGGGGGAATGTAAAAAATATCATTATTTAAATTGCAAAGTTTAAATTCCTTTTGAGAAGAATTTTAGGTGAAGAAGATGCTACCTCTCTGAATCCAGAACTGAACTGTTGGAGAAGCCACCATGAAGAAGCCTCCAGACCACAAGTTGCACAAAATTGAACTTTGGGTGTGGTTGATTGAACATTTATTTGTATGTATACTTTTATGCCAAAGGGGACTGCCCCCTAACGGCTTTTTGTCAATGTGTTCAGAAATTATTGGTTTTATTCTTTTTTCTCTTATCCTCACACTATTGTAATCTTTTAAGTTGATTTTGTTTTCATGATCCTTTTGGGGAAAAATTAATTTTTCCACAAATGATCACACGGGGGGATGTAAAAAATAGACTCGAATACAGGACTACAATCCCCATGAGCCTTTGCTCCACTTCCCCAGAATGCCTTGTAATCTCACCTGGGCCGAGATCGAGAAGATATTTAAGCAAAGGCTTTTGAAGGGTTTGGCCTTTTGGACTTCCGTTTTTGGAGCAGAGGCGTCTCTTCCATGATGTGAGGTTATTTTGTCTAGGCCTCTGGCCTAGGCACATGTTTCTTACTTGTATATTCTTAATCTTTAACCTTTAATAAACCTCTAAAAAATATATATTCCTTGCAGAGAGAAACTAATTTCTACCTGCCTCAGTCTCCCCCTCTCCCCTAAATTTTAATCTTTACAGGGATAGGTAACACACTGAGGAATAAAGTCTGGACTAAGAATAATCTCAGTTAAATGAAATGAGCTGAAGAGAATTAAGTTTAATATGGATAAACAAAGTTACACACTTGCTTAAAAAAAAATTAACTTCACAAAATACAAGTTTTGGAGTACGCCAGTCTAAATAAATAGTTCTTGTGAAAAAAAATATCTAAGGTTTAGAAGACAGTTCAATGTAAGAGTAAAAAGGTAGTCAAGTTAATACTAGTCTAGGCTTCACTAAAAATGGCAATGTCTATGACAAAAGAAACTTTTTCTATACTCTACCCTGATCAAGCTACATTTGGAATATTAAGTTCTGGCTCTACTTTGGGGAAATAAAAACAAATTAGACCATGATCAAAAGAAGGCAACTAGGATGGTGAGAGGACAGGAGAATGTATTATAAGAGGATGAGGAAAAGGTGAACCTGGAAAAGAAAAAGCTTAACAGAACATCATTGCCATCTTCAATGATTTGCTAGAGGGATTAAATTTCTTCTATTAGGAAGAGTTTTCCTCTCTAGGAGCCAGAAGTTTGAAAGGGGCTCAAAATAAGGGGGAAAAAGCTTCCATAAAATTAAGAGTTATCCCAAAGTGGAATAGGTCCTTTCATTTAAGATTATGCTTCACTATAGGTCTTTAGGACCTTGGGTCCTAAACAGATGATTAGAATGGATAATTACTTTGGAGGTAAACTGTAATTCAATTCTAATAATGTATGTATTTAAATGGCCTCTGATGTCCTTCCTTCACAGCTTCCATGATTCTTAGATACTGACAGAACAAATCTCAAAATCTAAGCCCCTTTGGAACTTTTATATAACAACAAAGAGTTTCTGATCAATGGATCAAGCATTTTGGTGCCTAGTATGTACCATTAATATTTTTGTTTGTTTTCAAGAATGTCATTTTAAGGCAAACTAAAATGTTAAAATTATCTCAGTCAAGTCAGGCCTAGAGATGAGAGGTCCTGGTTCAAATCTAACCTTAGACTCTTCCTAGCTAGGGGACCCTGGGTCATTTGGCTCCCAATACATAGCCTTACTGCTGTTCTTGAGACCAATATACAATATTGATTCTAAAGATAGAAGGTAAGAGTTATGAAAAAAAAGTCAACTATTTTAAGATTCTATAGAAATCAAATCCCTCCTGATCAGAGAAATGCAAATTAAAACAACTCTGAGATACCCTGTTTATACCTAACAGACTGGCCAATATGACAGCAAAAGAAAGTTGGAGGGAATGTGGCAAAATTGGGACACTAATACACTGCTGGTGGAGTTGCAAATTGGTTCAATCATTCTGGAGGGCAATTTGGAAGTATGCCCAAAGGGATTTAAAAGAATGCCTACCCTTTAACCCAGCCATACCACTGCTGAGTTTGTACTCCAAAGAGAAAAAAAAGGAAAAAAAGTACAAAAATATTTATAGCCACACTCTTTGTGGTAGCAAAAAATTGGAAAATGAGGGGGTGTCCATCTACATTGTCTGAACAAATTGTGGTATTGTTGGTGATGGAATACTATTGTGCTCAAAGGAATAATGAACTGGAGGAATTGCATGTGAACTGGAAAGACCTCCAGGAATTGGCGCAGAGCATGAAGAGAAGATTTTACACAGAGCCTGATACATTATGGCACAGAAGAATGTAATGGACTTTCCTACTAGCAGCAATGCAATAACCCAGGACAATTCAGAGGAACTTGTGAGAAAGAACGCTGTCCACATCCAGAGAAAGAACTGTGGAAATGGAAATGCATTAGAAAAATATGTGATCAATTACATAATCTGATAGGGATATGGTTGGGGATTTGATGTTAAAGGATCGCTCTACTGCAAATACAAATAACATGGAAATAGGTTTTGAACAATGATACATGCATAACCCAGTGGAACTTCTTATTGGATTCAGGAGGAGGAGGAAAGAGTGGGGGTTGGGAGAGGGTCATAAATCATGGAACCATTGAAAAATATTCTAAATTTAAAAAAATAAAACAAAATATTCTATAGAAATCACATCATTCCCCAAATTCTTAGTTCCTTTAATGATCCTAAAAGTTAAAAATAAGTATCCTAAAAGAGCATAAAAGTAAAAAATAGTTATTAACTGTTCATATTGAAATAAATAAGATAATTTAAAGATCTTAAAAGTTGAAAATCATTCAGTTACGAGAAAGCAATGAATAATATATTTTCCTATTGTAAAATATGTATAAATCTAAAGTAGAAGAACTATTTGAATCTTATTTCATGTTATAAAGTAAATTCTTCAAACAGACCATAGACAGCTTAGAATGTCAGACTAAGGAATCTGAATTCCTGTACCTTAAATATGGCACTCCTTTAAATTCAGTGCTTGGCTCTTTTCTCTCTACATTCTCTTCCTGTGAATCATCCACCTCAAGGGTTCTATCAGTTTTGACACATGACATCAAAATCCTTTCCTCCCATTCCATATCTCCAATTGCTTACTTGTTATTTTTGTCTAGATATATCACTATGGCCTAAAACTATAGAGGTCTAATATCAAATTCTTAACATTTTTTTACACTCAGTCCTTAACTCCCCTCAAAACAAAATGAAACAAAATAAAAACAGTCCCTTAATTTCTCTATAATAATGAACATTTTCTTCAATTGCACAAGTGCAATATCTTGGGAAACTTCAGAGATTCCTAAGATTACAGTAAATTCTTTCCCTTGCTTCCCCACAGTTATTGAGTTCTATTCATTTAAGCCCTTAAGACAGTATTGGAGAACCTTTTAGAGATTATGTGCCCAAATTGCACCTTCAAGCTGCCTGTGAGAACCCCACATTACCCTAGACAGCTGGAGGAGAAAGAGAGGTGGGGCATGTGAAAAATATCCTCAGGCTTGACAGAAAGAGGGAACAGAGCAGCCCACTCCAGCAAGCCAGGATCACCTCTTTGCCAACACAGCCTTTAGATCTTCTAGAATAGTGCCAGTGAACCTTTTAGAGATTGAGTGCCATGCCCTGCTCCCCTGAGGCCAAGTGCCAGCCTCACCCAAAGACAGAGTGCTATGTCCAAAACCCACAATTGACCACCCCCAGCTCCCCTCTTACCCCAGACAAGAGAGGGAGGAAGGGCTCCCATTGAGCTGCTGGGCAGAGAGGCAGGTAAAATGAGGAATGTCCTCAGGCACATGGAAAAAGGAAGGGGAGCAGCTCTGCCCTGAGTCCCTCTGGCTTTCTAGTAATGAACTCTGGCAGACAACTGCAGGCATGCCCATAGAGAGGGCTCTGCATGCCCTTTGTGGCAAGCATGCCATAGGTTCACCATCATGGTTCTAGAGTTTACACACAGGTAGCTCTGCCTTTGAGAATCCAATGTGACCTCCCACCACAAGAAGGCATCATAGGAGGACTTTACTGTTGCCTATTAATCATGCTAAAATACTCATAGCATTCTGTTACTCTCCTGCTCCTTCAGTGACTCACTCTACCTCCAAGTAAAATCCAAATCCTTGGTCTGGCATTCTATAATTTTGTACTAAACAATCTAAGTTCCCACTGTTTTCCACTAGGAAAAACAAACAAACAAACAAATCCTACTCTTCAGTGAGATTATAGTTGTATTTTTATAAATTATCAAACAAAAATAGCCACCAATAACTACCATATATTTTCAACTAGATGTACTATGGGTCTCTTAAATTGAACACATCCAAAACAAGATTCATCAAATTTTCCTCTCCAAATCCTTCCTATTTCTCTGTTTTTGTTAAAGGGACCACACTCCTCCAGTGCGCACGGGCATACAGTTCTAGAACCTCTTTCTTAACCTTTCTTCTTCTTCATCCTTCAATCCAAACAGTTGCCAAGTCTTGCTGATTCTGTTTCTATACTCTCTAATCCTTTTCCTTTTTTCCCCATTACATAGCTACCACTCTAGATTAAACAAATCCTCATTAACTCTTTGCCTGGACTACATATACTTTAACTTCCCAATTAGTCTCTCTTGGCTTCAGTCTCTCCTCCTCTCTATTCCATAACACAGCTGACAAAGTGATATCCTCAAAGCCTAGGTTTGACCATGCCACTTTCCAATTAAGAAGTTCCAAGTAACTCAATTGCCTCTAAGATAAAATACAAACAGATCTGTTTGGCATTTGAAGTGTTTCACAATATGAACCATCATATTTTTTTAGATTACCTAGAGATTTATTGCCTATTATTCTCCTTCTTGCTCTCTACATTCCAAACAAAGAGGATAATTTGTTGGCCCATATGGGTACCCACTGATTAATGACTATCTGCACTTGCTTAAGTTGTCTTTCCATGATTAGAATACTCTCCTTCACCTACATCTACTTCCTATCTTTTTTCAAGGTTCAGCTCAACTGACCCTTCTTAAAAAAGACCAGTCCTGACACCCTTTGCTTATCTCTTAATACTTTGTATATACAAGATGTCCCAAGATTTTTGGTGCAATTTAAGCTATTAAACCTTAAAACTGCACCAATACTTTTTATTTCTTTATCTGCATCCATACTGATTCTGTTCCACTCATAGAAAGTAAGCTCCTTAAGGACAGACTGTTGGGGCAGTCAGGTGGCCTAGTGGATAGAGAGCCAGGTCTGGAGTAATGAGGACCAGGGGTCAAATCTGGCATCAGACATTTTCTAATGCTGTGACCCTGGGCAAGAGCCATTTAACCCCAATTGCCTAGCCCTTAACACTCGTTTGCCTTAGAACTGATACTTTAATATTGATTCTAAGTCAGAAGGTAAAGAGTTTAAAAAAAAAAAGATAGAAATTGTTTCATTTTTGTCTTTATCACCAACATGTAGCCTAGTGTCAGCATAAGCATGAATGTTTTTTTAATAAATGAATTTTAAAAAATGTACTTACAAATGAATATATTAACTCAATCTGATGATCACTTCCTATCTCCCAAAATGCTTAGGATACAGCAGCTATTCAATAAATATTTGTTGACTTGTTAAAAGGGATCATGAGCTAAAAAAACATCTCAACCCCGAGATGATCAAAGCAATTTCATAACATTGCCTACTTACACTTCATGTTAAAAAGAAATGAAAGCCTTTGTAGGTCATCTAAATTAATGAACAAATATATTACATACAATATCTGCAAACCAAAATTTCAATAACATTCACACCTGTGAAAATTATTCAGAGAAGTCAAAACTATCCTTTTAAAAGGATATATATATTCTATGAGATTTGAAGGTTACCAATGGATACAGTTAAATTTTTCTTCTTTTCCAGAGTGGGATAAAACACAATAACTCATTCTATCTCCCCATCTCCTTCTGGATGGCAACTATATATTTATACTTAAGGGAAAACAAAACCTATCATGCCTTTAAGAGATTTCCTAATTGGCACAGAGATGACACCTGACTTTTTTTTTATAGATCATTGATACTTGTTTCCAAAAGTCCTTTAAACATGTGAACACAATTGAGCCTAACAACCATGTGAAACAAGTATTAAGTATACTAATATTGTGAATTTTATTTGTACTCCACCCTGCTTAGTCTTTAGAATTTTAGCAACCAGGAATGTATACACCCCCACTTAAGGATTAACTGTGGGGGAGGATGGTCTATGACCCATGTGTGCTAGCAAGTGACAAATCAGAAACAACTGACTAACCCCCTGGGCTGTCCTAAGCCAAGTTTATGCCACCATTGGTACATGTGAAACACAGGAAGTGATATAAAGAACTGCCTTCATATTTCACATCACTTCCTGTGAGAGGAATCTTTTGTGGACTTTATCGGTGGAACTTGACTTGGTGGTGTGTGGCACCTCAGACTGCTTCCCTGAAGGGATCACGTAGTGAGTGATAAGGCTGGGTCCCTTTCCCCTTGACCTTTCTGAAGGCACCAGCCTCCAAGGAAGTCCCTCATCTTGGAGGAGGCCTCATGGCTGGAAGCCAAGCTAGATTTAATCTTCTGGGAAGGCCCCTTGGCTGAGGCCTCTGAACTCCCCCTAGCTCAGACCAGGCCGGAGCAGAACTTTTCCCCTTCCTCTCTCTCCCTCATTCTTAATTTCTTCCTTCTATTGTAAATAAACCACCATAAAATTCCATTCTGCCTTGAGTATTTCATTGGGATCTAGAATTTAAATCCCTGGCGACCACTAAAATTATATTCAGTCTCAACCCTAAAATTTACCCTTAACAGTATCCCCATTTTTTACAAGATAATGAAACTAAAGCTCAGGGAAGTTAAATGTCCTGCCCATGGTCAGTCACAGTTGATATTGGGTTTGAAACTCAACTCTCTCCCAATTCCTGGTCTAGCTTTCTTTCCATTACTTTATGCAAACTTTATGCCTAGTCAGGTACCTAAAAATGATATGTTGTAGGAAAGAAAAATGCCATTTTCATCTGTTGAGACAAAGGCTCTAGTTAGTTTGGAAAGTTTAGATGCCATATATCTGTGTACTATAGGAATTTATTTTATGGATATTGTTAAATCACCTCCCCCAACAATATTATTTCTAAATTTGCGTTTTATCTGTTCCCTTGGAAACAATGCCCTCAAAATTAATTTAATTCATCTAGACAACAAGAAAAGATAAATTAGTGCCAAGATCAAGATACCAAACAAGAGAACAGTGGAGAAACCGGTAATTAGGGTTTGAATGTAGAATTAAGTCAGTGAGCTAGCTAGTCACAAGCTAGCTCAGTGGCTACAAAGATACTGAAGGCAATGTCTCTAGATAGGGTTAAGCAACTAGGGAAGTTAGATGATGAAAGTCTTTTAGGACTGAAGACAAAAATCCCCTAGAAGGACTCTCAGAGATAAACCTTATTACCCCATCTCCACCATTTTCATTCTTAATTCAATTCAACAAACATTTACTAAGTACCTACCAAGAAACAGACAACACTAAACTAACAAAATAAAAGAATAACTGGTGTTGAGCTTATACTTCTAAAGGGAAGAAACAATATGTATTCAGATAAATACTATATAGAAAATTGAGAGACATTAAATACAAAAGTAATGGGGATGAGGGAGGGGGAAATCAGTTAAGTGTATCCAAAGTATGTGACACCAAAGCTAAACTTTAAGCAGACTAGGTGGTGAAAACCTGAAAACACACACACACACACACACACACACACACACACACACACACAGGCAGCCTGTCTTAAGGGGAACAGCAAGTAAGCCAGTAGAAAAGGAATGCAATATGTGAGGCAATAACCTGCCATCAGTCCAAAATGACAAATAAACCCTGAAAAACTTCTTTATAAGAAGAATTTCTTTTTTTTTTCTTTGAGACAATGGGAAGCAAATAAAGCTTCTTGAATGGGGGAATGATGTCATCAGACCACTTTAATTATGCCTGAACACAAAAAAAAGAAGATTCTTTGAAAGTCAGATCTTCACTCTCTTGTAATCAACATATTCCGACATGTAGAGGGAAAGGTCTTCCTCATTTCCAATCTTTAGCCAGTTGTTTTTTTTTAAATATAAAGGCCACTGCTTATCAGTAAAGTATAATGTAAATATAAATATAAAGTAAATCATTTCTTTGTGCATACAAATATTATTATTGACCCACCACTAAAAAGGAATAGCCTTCAAACTGTGGTGAAAGATGTGTGCTGATCAATCCACACTATTTGTGAATAGTTAGCATACATCATGACCATAGAATTGGGAAAGTTGACAAAAGGTAAAATGTTTATCTTTGGCCTCATCAGCAGCACTCATTAATCAAATTAAATTTCCAATTAATAGTTTTAATAATGCTCCAGTAAGATTACTTTAATAAAAAATAATAATTATATAGCACATACATGCCAGACACCATGCTAAGTACTTTTCAATTATTATCTCATTTTATCTTGTGAAAATATTGATATTAGGTCTTTCATAATACTCAGTTTTTATATAGTTTTAAATTTGCATCTCTTCTAATCTGATTTTCTACCAACTAATGAGAATTTAAAATGACATGCTCAAAAAGGCTATTCAACTGTCACTAGAATATATCAGAACAAAATAAGGGAAATATGACTGTGAAGAATGAGTATCTTAGTAGAATTTGATCAACACGTGACTTGGTTTTTGTTAAAAACCAGATAATAAATTTTAGAAGATATGGAAATATAAGATAGCTATTAAATGTTTGCAGGCAAAACTTAAAACAAGTTCCACATTATTATGTGGTTTATTTTTACAAATGTACACCAAAATAAAAGATGTTACTTCACAAAAAATTTAGAGTAATAGGTGAAAAAATAGACAGTCTTCTATAAAACAATATACACGACTACAATAAAATGCAGAAACTGTGTAAGATTCTTTCTGTAATTACTAAAATATGAATGGTTTGAAAATTACTGCAGGTTGCACAGTAGAAACAATTCATCATGAAAAAAGCTTTGACAGTATGTTATACAGTAAAAAATAAATGCATTACATAGATAAATCTACCCAGTTTGGTGAAATATTTGTCCTAGATACTAAAATAAGTCATCAATCATGGTTACCTATGTCCATTGCTACCCCCTGCCCTGCCTCCAGTCTGATTTAGCTTTAGGAATAGGAGCCATATCACAGAATGATAATTAGTTATAGGCTCAATGCTACTTCTAAGTTTAAAATTACATCTGTGCTATTTATTTATTTAAAAATGTAAATGGTGAATTTGTAAAATTGTAACAGAAATATTATTGTATCTATCAGAATCTGAGGATTAGCTATTTTGATGTTTGTACTTTAGCCATAGAAAATGTCATTTCTTTAAAAAGGCACGATTGAAATTTCTCTCTCTTACCGAAAAATCATAAAAACCTGTTAGGCTCAGAAACTATTTAAAGAATTGTGTCAAGCATAATAAAAACTGAACCACATATATCATTAAAAAAAAACTTTACTTAAATTTTTACAGTATGCTGTAGAACCTAAAAGTCAATCACCACCAGCTACACGAAGACATAAAATGAGAACTTGAGAATCAAAATTGGGATCTGTGTTTGGTCTATTTATCTTGATCCATGTCATTCATTCATTTATATATACAAATTTATATATAATTTATATAAAAACATATATGTATGTATATTTTTTCCAGGAAAGCAAAATGCCATGAGAAAAAAACTCACTTTGTCCTACTGCAAGAATGTACCCAAAAGCATATAAAAACAGGATTAAAAAAACTTAAAGCAATCTGAAGACCAACACTTTATATGCCACATTCCACAATATATTCTAAATTAATATATAACACCTTATAAAGATGGTACTATTTTTTAAAAATTAGGAAAGAAGCAGTTGATATACCTTTCACAGCTAAAAGTAGGAGTTGGACACAAGCAAACAAAGGAAAGAAGAAATTACAAAAGATAAAATAGGTAACTAAATATGTCAAACTGAAAAGCTTCTTTACAAAATTAACACATAGGACAAGAGAAGCAGTCAAATGGGAAAATTATATCAAATGTCTCATATATATCAAAATATATCAGACAAGAGTCTGATATATATGAACTATTTATATAAATACATATACATATAAATATATTTCATATATATATGTGTGTATATATATATACAAAATATATATATACACACACACAGATATACATATAAGCCACCAATAGTCATCTCCCAAAATGGTCAAGGGTATAAACCAATAGTTCTCAAAAGAAATATTGCAAAATAGTACCAACCATTGGGAAGAATGTTCCAAATCACTAATAATAAGAAAAAGACAAATCAAAACAATCCAAGTTTCACAACCTGCACTGGCAATCTCAAAACTTACATCTCACAAACTGCAAACTGGCAAAGACAAAAAAATGACAAAAGTTAATGTTGGAGAGGGTGTGGAAAGATAGCGACAATGCTATATTATTAGTGGAGCTGTGAATTAGTACAATCATTTTGGAAAGCAATTTGTGATTATGAAAAAAAAAAGCTAAAATATTCAGACCTTTAGATCCAGAGATTCCATTTCTGGGCTTATACTCTAAGTAAATCATGGGTAAGAAGAAAGTCTTCATATACATCAAAATAATTATAAATGGAACATTTTATGATAGCAAAGGATTGGAAACAAAATAAATATCCATTATGTGGAGAATGGCTAAAATGTGACTTACAAAGGTAACAGAATATTATTATCCTAAAAGAAATGATGAATATAATACAAAGCATCTATCAAACTGATGCAAAGTGAAAACAATCAGATCCAAGAAAACAACATACACAATTATGCAATATAAAGTGAAAAAACAACCACACACCAAAAAAAGGGTGTCAACTAGAAAAAACAGAACTATTAAATAGTCAAAATCACTCTTTAATCAAGGGAAAAGGGGTTAGCGCTACTAAATATGACAACAGAGCTGCTTCCCAAGACTGCACAGAGTCAAGACACCCTGGTCACTAGCCCCTGGGAGTGCCACAGACTCAGGATGGACTCCAGGGAACAAAAGAATTTGGGGAACCTCTATACCCTTTGGGAAATCCAGGGGCAGGGAAAGATGATTGACATCACTATAGCTACAAGGAAAATGGGAGTGTTCAAACTACACCAACAGGATACAATCAAGCTTCAGAAAAGACTCATAGCTAGAGGCTAGGGTGTAAGAGAAGGGGCTGCTTACAATAGATACTAAAGGATGGTTCCTGCTCAGGTGTGGATCTTTCTGGGAAAGGTTCTAATACAATAGGGGAGACTCCCTAAAACAAAGAGGGTCCTTAGCATATGCTTATCTCACCCAACCAGGATAGTCATTTCCCTGAGGGTCCCCCACTCAGTCTGAAACTTCTAATTTGGGATTCCCTTCAAGGTAGATTCCCATGGGAACAGGGAACAAGTTCAAGCTTTGGGTCTCCAATCTACACCCTAGTCCTGAAAATTAGGGTTCATTAGATCTCACTAGGTAACAAGTTTGGGATTCCTAGATTCCATGTTGACAAGGAAAAAATCAAAAGTGAATGCTGCAAAACTATAGAGAACAAAAATGGTTTGTAAAAAGGGATGTGAAAGGACATGCCTAATTCATCCTTTCAAAGAGGTGAACGGTCCACAGATGTTGCATGATGAACATGCTTTTGGACTTATTCAATATAGTGATATGCTGTGTTGCCTGTTGTTGCTTTCTGAAAGGAAGAATATTAGGGGAAAGTATTGTCAACATGGAAATCTAGAGATCCCCAGTTTATTTAGTTTGAGTGTAGAAACCCCAGGTTTTGACCTTGTCACAGGAGAGGTTTCCCCCTGAGGGAAGGCCCCTCTTAGTTTGGGTGGAAACAGCTAATCCCATCCAATATTAAGCATCCCTTTTGTCCCAATGATTTCTCCCCCTAGGCTAAGGTCCATGACCAAGGTGACCCAGCCCTAGTCTGAGTCTTTCCCTTTTGTGTCCATTGTAGGGCCCCAGCCCCTCACTATTATTCTTGTCTGGAACTCTTCATTTTCCTTTCTTACCATTGTAAAGTCAATCAACTGTCCCTCTAATCCTAAACCCCCCAGGGTGATCTAGAGTGGTATATAGGTTCCCCAAGTTCTTTTGTTCCTCAGAGTCCATCCTGAGTCTGTGGCACTCCCAGGGGCTGGTTACCAGGGTGTCTTGACTCTGTGCAGTCTTGGAAAGCAGCTCTGTTGTCGTATTAGTAGTGCTAACCCCTTTTCCCTTGATTAAAGAGTGATTTTTGACTATATAATAGTTCTGTGTTTTTTTCTAGTTGACAGTATGATGGTATAAAAAATAAGATGTTAATAAAAATAAATAAAATAAAATAAAAATAAATAAAATAAAAAAAATAGTTTGGTAATTATCAAAATATTCACAAGAGCATTTTCTTCTTGTAGCAAAGAACTGGAAACAAAATCAGTGATCATTAACTGGGGAATGGCTAAACTCTGTTACAGAAATGGAATGGAGTATTACCACATTTTAACATTAAAGACTAGGAAGAATTCAAAGACAAATGGGTAGACTGATATGACTAGTGCAACATAAATACAAAGAAAAATTGGTTGCTATACAACTTTGATGACCATAAATACTGACTAAAAGAAAATGAGAAAAAAATTCACCTTCCTCCCTTTTGTGACAGAGGTTGGAGACTATAAATTTGTAACAATGTACAGACATTGAAGACTGAATGACATATTGATTGGTTTTGTTGAACCTTTCTTTCATTTTTCTTTTTAAAAATCTTAATTAAATAACAAGGAATGGCTAACTGGATAGGAAAGAGAGGGATATATACAAAATTAACATGATGTAAAAACAAAGAACAGTAATACTAAAAAAGAAACTAAAAGCAACTTATCCAATCACAAAGACTAATTGGCACAACTGGGAACTGAACTTTGTACTCTGACTCAAGATGTAAGCTTTCTTTCCATTCTATTATGTTGCCTAAGGAGTAACCAAGACATAAACATTTTGCCTTCACATCACTGGCATCTGTCCTCTTCTCTCCAATCACAAGGCTACCACCACCAGGTCCTTTTAGGTCCTATCTACCACCTACCTGAATAATAATCTTCCTGATCCTAGATTTTCCCTTCTGTAAGCCATATTTCACAAAGATACAGAAACCTTCTTCCTAAAGCACTCATCTGCTTTTCATTGCCTTGCTCAAGAAGCTTCAATGACTCCATATTACCAATAGCAGAAAATGTGAATATCTTTTCCGGGCCTTTAAAGCCCTTTACAATCTTGCTTTAGGTTACCTTTCTAGACTCACTGCACATATTCTCTTTCATGTCCCCTTAGTTTAACCAAACTGACCTACTTTTTCTCCTTTAGAGCAGAGGCCTTCTTTTTATTTGTATCTGCATTCTGTGACAGAGGTCTGAACTCAAGGAAGAGTGACAGGCTGAGGTGCTGCTGAATCTCCTCTCCTCAATGGGGGAGGTCTGGAATCTTAAGGAGCAAGAAGGTTCTGACTGGGAGGCAGCTCTCTCAGCCTTGAGACAGGACAGGGGAAGGTCTGACCAAGACTTGATCCTGAGGAAAGACTCATCATTCCCAACCCAAGTGGCCAGTTGGAGAAGACATTAAGCCCCTGACAAGACTACCTCACAGCTCCTGGTGCCCTGGGTCTGAACTGTGCCAGTAGGGCCAAGAAGAGGGCTAGCCAAGCCTGACTCCCTCTGGGGGCCCACGGCTGTCAAGACCTGGGTTCCCCAATTTGAGGAGGGAGGAAGAGGTAGTTAGAATAGGGACACCTTTCCCTCTTTCCTCACAAACTTTTCCTGAAGCCATTTCCCTGTGTTATCCTCAACTGAACTGGTTTAGAATAAAGGTTGTTGTCTTTCCCAAATTGACTTGAGTGTGAGTAGGCCAGCCTGAGAGGGAGAGTAATCTCCCTGAGGAGGAAAGCTCTAGACATTAGTAGTGGAGGAAGACAAGAGCCAGTTTGGGGAAGCAGCCATAGTTGAGGGAAGGTTGAAGGGGGAAACTATTCACTCCCCCTCTCCTCTCTCTTGGCCCATTTTAACATCAGCTGTCTCCCCTGGACCCTGATTTGAGAGAGGAGATATTCATTCTTCTTCTCTCCTTTTACCATCAACTAATTCCTCTATTACAGTTCCATTCACTTAGCATGGTGCCGGGCACATAATCCATGCTTTAATCAATGCTTGTGGATTGACTGGCTGAATTGAAATTCTCAGCATCCTAGGCAATGCTTAAAAACTAAGTTACAGGGGGTAGCTGGGTCGCGCAGTGGATTAAGAGCCAGGCCTAGAGACAGGAGGTCCTAGATTCAAATCTGACCTCAGACATTTCCCACCTGTGTGACCCTGTTTAAGTCACTTAACCCCCATTTCCTAGCCCTTAGCTCTCTTCAGTCTTGGAACCAATACATAGTACTAATTCCAAGACGGAAGGTAAGGGTTTAAAAAAACAAAACAAAACTAGGTTACAGAGGAGTTACTGATATTTATCAGTGGAAAACCCATAGGTCCAATCCCTCCCCCCAAAAACGTAGGTAATTTAAGGGTGAATTTAAGAAAAATTAACAAAAAGTCATTTCATCTTTCACCACCAACCACAGTAACAGTAATAGACTTGACAATAAAGAGAATGTAAAGGCAACTAACTACAGGCAGTCTTTAGCTCTGCCAATTTCCATTTAAAATTATCCAGTTAGACTCTAAATAGTTTAATGATAACCAACTTCTTATGACACCGTGGGGTACCTTGACTTGTGCTTGAATTGGATTTAAGTGAGGTAGAGTTACACAAAGTCCTTGCCCTCACTCTCTTTTCCAGTCATGGAAGTTCAGGATAACTGACCCAGGATGCAGTAGATGATCTTGACACTCTTTAAAGAGTCCCATAGAACCTGCTTCAGTCACTTTCATGGCAAACGAAAGGAATTGTTTTCATTTGCCTATTCTGCCAGGGGAAATCTTCATGTGCTTAGGGTAGACATTTCCACAACTCACCCACTTTGGTTACCTTTCACCTGGCTTAGCTTTTTTTTTTTTTTTACTGGCGTAGTATGCACCCTGAGCATGCTACAGATTCTTGGAACCTAGATTTAAAGTTTGTTCTTATGCTTTGTATATCTTAAATTTAAACCTAGTTTGTGAGGAAAAGTAAGGAAGGGAAAGGAAGACAAATTTATTAAGCACCTACTATGTGCCAGGACTGTGTCAAGTGCTTTACAAATACTATGTCATTTGATCCTCACAACAACCCTGTGAAAAAAAAAGTGCTCTTATCTCCATTTTGCAGATAAGATGTAGCACAAATTGGTCATTTGCAGATAACTGATATTATAAATATCAAAGGAATTCTGAGAGGGAGGAAATTGATTTCACTGGAAGGGAAGGAGGGAATAGTACATAAGAGTAATGACTGAGAAATAAAGGTTTTATGTTGCTGTCTACATGATGTCAGTTAAGAAGGAAAATAAGATAATAAAATCATAGATCTGGAAGAGATCTTAGAGGTCATCTAGCTCAACTCTCCACTTTTACAGATGAGGAACTGAGACACAAAGAAATCAAGACTTACCAAGGTCACAAGACTATTAGGTAACTGGGTCATGACTTTGAACTCATTTCATTTGTGAGATTTAAACCAGACCCAGACACAAACAAAATTAAAGCTTGTTTCCTTCCTTTCTGTCCCTAGTACCCTTACACTCACATTTCCCTTTATCCTAATGACCGCAATCCACTCCTGTCTTTTCTAAGTTCATTCAGTTCTGCCTGTTTTGAAATCATATCATCATTAGATTTAAAAATGGAAAAATTCTTTCTTTTTACAGATGTAGAAACTGAGCCCAAGAGAGGCTAAGTGATTTACACAAGGTGACAGATAAAGTATTGAGTTTGTCTCCTATTCTTGGGGCAAAACCTGCAGGGTTTTGCCCCAAGAATAGGAGACAAACTCCATTCAGTCCAGAAGTAAGAAAAGAATTTTATCTGAAGAAGAGGTTTTTAAGATAGTATAATAGTCTAGGCTGGTGGAATGACCTTAGGGGATGGTAAAGTAGCCTGGGAGCTGATAGAATAGCAGCCCCCATGGTGGAGTAGCCCCTTAAGCTGATGAAGTAGCCCCAGAGCCCTGAGCTGAGGGAATAGCCTCTGAGCTGATGGAGTAACAACTCTCCACGTGTAGAATAGCCTTGGAGCTGACAGAATAGCAGCTCCAGAGCTAAGGGAATAATCTGAAAGCTGGTGAAACAGCCCATAGTGTGCATCAGGGTTTGCATATTTATTGGGGACTCTGGACTGCCAGACCCTCTGCCACACCTCTCATGTTTCCCCCCATTGTCCCTTTGCCAACCTTTGTGAGGGAGAGGTCTCACTACTCTTCAGAAATGCCTTCATAAAAAGGTGGGAACATAACTGAAGTAAATACAGAACAATACAGATTATTATTATAGTAGTCTGATAATTCAGAATTAAGGTAAATATAGGCACAAACCTAGGGAATTTGCTGAACGACTTAAGGCATATTTGGAAGCTGGACATGATTGTAGACTATCTTACCAGATCCATTCTACATTTTCAAAGTGTAGAATGGATCTGGTAAGAAAGTCAGTAGTGCTAAAGTTGGAATCCAACTAAAAATCCAACAAGCATTTATTAAGTGTCTTTGATTTGCAAGGAGAGCAGTAGGTGGTACAGTACATAAAATACTGCACAGAGCAGTCTGACAGTTCTGAACTAATACTATAGTTCAATGACAAGTGATTAACAATAGAGAATGGTTAACTTTTTAATAATACAAATTTTGCAGTTTGTGCTTCTCTAGTGCTAACTGGTGAGAAATACAAGATTTCAGAGCCTGACAGTCCTGCTTCCTTTGCTGTCCATTGCCCACCTCCATCAAAAGTAAATAATTGAGTAGGGATATGAATACAAGTTTTTTGTCACTCAATCCAACTTTGGTTAACTCAACATGAATCCTAGGCCCCAGGTATTGTATCTTCTCAGTCATACCTCACAGTGAATGCATTTATTAAAATCTTTCCAGGGTCCTAAAGACTACAGTTTTGCATTCAGGAAATAGAAAAATAACATGAGTGATGTTTATTCTTTCTGACACACAGGTTCACAGACAGAATCACAAACTTGCAGCTCTCTTTGACTCCTCACTCTCCTTTATACCCCATTGGCAGTCAGGTGCCAAGTCTGACCAATTCTGCCTTCACAATACCCGTCAACTCCTCTTTACCACACAACTATCACCTCAGTTTGGAACCCCACAAGCTTCTATCTGGACTACTGAAATATTCTCTTAACTGACCTATCTCCAGTTTCTCTTCATTTTCCATACAATTGCCAAATTGATATTTTTATAGCACAGTTCTGAACCTGTCACTCTATTGCTGAAGAAGCTTTAGTGGTTTTCTTGTGACATTAAAAAAATACAAACTCCTTAATTTTGGAATTAAGTTTTATTTGGGGGTTTTGATTTTGTATGAGTATGCTCTTACAACAATGACTAATACGGAAGTGTGTTTTACATGATAATAAGATGCTTCACCTTTCTCACTTAAATATCAGTTCTAACTGATGATTTAGTGATTTTACTTAAGGTAATAAATTATTGCTAATAAATTGCTTTACTTAAAGCAATAGATTACTACTATTAAGTTATTTAATCTGAGTTTCAGTTTTCCTTCTCTGTTAGATGAAGGGGTTAAACCCTACGGATCACATAGGTTAATATATGTAAAATAGTTTATAAATCTTAGAGTTATGTGAATGCATTTTTAATATTCTTTTCATTTCTACTAAGAATTACATGACTTACATATAATATCTTAAGATCTTGAAGAAACCTGAGAGCCTTCCACATCAATAACTCTTTCAGACTGATTTCACATAACAATTTTTCATATATTGTAATTTCTAGTCAAAATTGACTAATTGCTGTTCGCCATACACCACGCTCCATCTTCCACTTTTCTGCCTTTTCCATAAGCTTTCATTCCCCATTCCTAGAATGCTCTCCCTCCTCCCCTCTACCTTTCAGGGTTCTCAACCACCACTCTAAGTTTTACCCACTTACATATCTGTCACTTGGAATCCAAGTTGGCTTTTGTTCACAATCTCTACCAGCCTCACCTAACCCCACAAGGGAAAAGATTTGCAAAATCCTTGGGAGCAGGCACTGTCGGGTTTTTTGTTTTTTGGTTTTTTTGTCTATATTATACGTACCAATACCACAGGTACTGTCACATAACAGGTACTTAATATAGGTTTGTCTTAACCGAATCAAAATAGTGATAGGGAAAGGCAACGTTACTTTGCATTTACAGAACCCCTTTCATCGGAAGAAATCCTAACAACTTCAAGACATAAGAGCACTCTAATTTCAAGGGTTAATAAGTCCACAATAAGAAAGTGGCCAATGGGCCAAATCCGAAAACTATAACATGCCAAAAATCCCCTTCCTGGCCTGGCACCCAATTCCTTCCCTGGCTGCCAGGTGTGTGACTCACACTTTACACACCTGACCGGTTATCCTTCAGCTGGGAAGCAGGGAAGGTGAGGGGTTTTTTTCTGCCCATCCTGGCTCAGGGAAGGAGATTTTAAAGCGCTCACCAGGTATGACAGTCGGGTCAATGTGAGATACTCCTACCCGCGCCTTTCGGGTGACAAGAACGGTCGGGCCTCGGCTTCCGCATTCACTCTGGGAAGGAGCAAAGTGGGGACTCTCCGGATGGACCCTTTTTCCCCTTCCCAAGTGAGTGCAGCCTTAAGGGTCCCTCCCCGCCGCCCAGAAGAAGCAGACGGTAGTTGTCGCCTCTCGGGGAACGCTTTAAACTCCAAGGACTGAGCACGCTGATGCCAGGAGAGTAGGGAGCGCACCAGGAGCTAGGGGAACCGGCGCAGACACTGCGGATGAAGGTCATCGGGCCGTAATCGGGCGCTCTAGTTCCCGCTCCCTCCCCCTGCCCTCACTGCCTCCCAGTCCTCTCTCACCCAGCCAGTTCTTGCGCTGCGGGATGTAATAGTATTTGTTCCCGAACTGGTCCGTGCCCACATGTTGCTTCACTTCATTTGAGAAGACCCTCCACAGGGCGCGCAGCAGACCCTGGGGCCCGCTCATGCTGCCTCTATCTCTGCGGGTCTAATGCTGGAGGCCGGCGGGGGTGGAGACTTCCGAGTCGAAATCCCACCTCCACAACTGATTCGGGCAATGCTCCAGCCGAACGGCAACGCCTTCGCCACGCCCCCCCAGTAACGACACTCTTCATTGGGCGCTGTGACCCACATCTCAGCCAATAGGCGACGACGCTCTTGAGGTCCCGCCTCTCCGAGCTAAGCCAGCCGGATCGGGTCATGGCTTCGCTGATTCTGTGGGCCGGCTGCGGGAGTGATGCTTGGCTTCCTGGAGGCGAGGCAAGTCGGCCTGGACGATCCTGGGAGGCTGCGGAGAGCGGAGGCCACCCGGAGGTAAAGAGCTGAGAAGCCGGGCAGGATCTGCGGCTCGATCTGTCTGCTTCCCGCCGCCTCCTTCCATGCTCCCCGGCCCTTTGACCCATCTGGTCCTTCTGTCTGCTTGCAGCTCTGAGGCGGCCCGGGCTCCCAATCTGGCCAAAAGCCTAGGACCCTCCTCGAGGCCCTGATCCCGATCCCTCCGGTCTCTTCCGGGAACTTGCATCTTCAACCACCCCCTCTCTCTCACATTAAATTCTCCCAGGACATTTATCCTCACTCCCCACTCCATAATGACAGGACATTCCATCTTCCACCTCTGGCTTTTGCACTAGCCGTCCCTCGTGCCAGATTGCGTACAAAGAATACCTCTCCGCTTCCAGGCAGACTTTGGGCACCTTTTTCTATTCCTCACCCCTCAATTGCTGCGTCCATCCCTACCATCTTGACTTATTTGTGTTCATTTGCTCTTTTTTTTTTAATATTCTGTAGATATTTTTATATGTTCTTGCCTCTCCATTAGACTGGAAAACTGCAAGTAGACATTTCATTAGTTACATTTACATCCCCAGCGCCCAGCACAATCAACAAACATTTTTAAGCATCAGATTTATGTTAGGTGCTAGGGATACAAAAAAAAAGTTAAAAATCAGTCTGTAAACATTAGTTCCCTACTATGTGCCAGTCGCAGTTAGAAGCACCCAGGATACAAAGAGAGGCAAAAGACAGCTCCTGCCCTGAAAGAATTTGCAATCTCATGGGAGAAACAACTTGCAAATAACTGTACAAACAAGCTATAAACGTGATAAATTGGCAATAACAGAAGAGGAGGCACCGGAATAAAGGGGGTGGGATCTGGAAAGGCTTCCTGAATAGAAGATAGGACTTTAGCTGGAACTTTAAAGGAAGCAGAAATGAGGGAGAGCATTCCCTGCATGGGGGATAGCCATTGAGAATGCCAGAAGTCAAGAGATGGACTGTCTTGGAGGAACAGCAAAGAAGCCAATGTCATTGGATCAGAGTATACTTGGGGGGTTAAGTGTAAGAAAACTAGAAAGGTAGCAGGATCTGAAAGGTTTTGAATGTATTTTATATTTGACCCTGGAAGTAAGAGAGCTAGTGGAATTTATTGAGTAGAAGGTAAAATGGTCAGTCCTATGCTTTAAGATCACTTTGACAGTCTTATGGACAGGAAGATAGCTTAGAATAGAGGGAGACTTGTGGTAGGCAAACCAACCATTGCAATAGTTCCAAGCATGTGAAGATGGTATCCTGCAAGAGGATGGTGGTAGTGTCAAAAGAGAGAAGAGATCCAATTTAGAGATTATATGAAGATAATGGTAGGCTCTAGCATCAGATTAAATGTAGGAGTTGAGAGAAAGTAAAAACAAATGATGAATTCATTTTAGGACATGTTCAGTTTTAGATATGCACAGGACATCCAGTTCAAGATGCCCAATAGTTAATTGGAGATAGCTGCTAGACTGGTTAGAACTAGATAAGTAGATTTGAGAATCATCAGCATAGAAATAATAATTGAATCCAGGGGAACTGTTAAGATCCTCAAGTGAAATGATATAGAGGGAGAGAAGCAGGCCCAGGACAGATCCCTCAGGGACTCCTACAGTTAGAGGGCATGCCCTATAAAGATCCAGCAAAGTGAGACTGAGAAGGAGTAGTCAGCCAGGTTGCTCAATGGGTAAAGAACTAAGCTTGAAGAAGGGGATCCTGGATACATTTTAGCTGTATGACCCTGGGCTAGTCTCTTAACCCCAACTATCTAGCCCTTGCCACTCTTCTGCTTTGGAGCCAATACTTTGGTTCTAAGTCAGAAAGTAGTAACGGTTAAGAAAGAAAAAAAAAATAGGTAGAAAGAAACCCAGGAAAGAGTAGCATCTGGAAAACCTAGAGAGAAGATAGTATCTGGAGAAGAAGGTAATTGACAGTGTCAAAGATTTCTGAGAGATCAAGAAGGATGAGGATGGAGAAAAGACCATTGATTTGGCAATTAAGAGATCATTACTAACAGACACTGTTACATTAGTATATGCTTAACAATATGTTGTTGATTGATACCGATTATTTCAGTCTTTGTATTTCTATAGCCAATACTTAGCTCAAGGCCCAGCATGTGATAGGTCCTTAATAAATGCTTATTGATTCAGTGTTTCCTATGAAGTGACTCTTTCCTTACTACCTACAGACATGCTCAGCTCTGCCCATAAAAATCTTTGATCCTGTCATCCCTTAAGAGTTAATGACATCTCTCTTCTTTTTGTTTCCATAAACCCTTAAAGAGTTATGTCACTTGGTTTTTAACTCTTTATTAGAATTCTGCTCCACTCCCTCTACTGAAATTGTTTTGAGATTTTGAATAATGGAACAGGAACTCAGAATATATATATATCATATATATGTATAGGTATTCAGTATTCTGAGGGGAGGGAAATACAGCATATTCAGAAATGAATGTAATGTAATTTGAAAGATAGAAAATAGAAAAATATAAACATAAAAAGAATACTTAAAGGATTTGTAATGTTCCCCCTCCATAACTGAATAGATGGTTGTCTAAAGTTGCTGTTACTCTCCCTCAATTTCATTATCCTATAGCCACCTTGAGAGTATTATGGTATTGGCCCATCCAGATTTGAGACCATCCCAATTAAATTATCAAAAAAATATTTTATTGAGCCAAAACAAAACAGTAAGATTCATTTGGAAGAACAAGTCAAGAATATTAGAAGAAGTAATGAAAAAAAATTTTAAAGGAAGGCAGTCTAGCAGTACCAGATTTTAAATTATATTATAAAGCAATTATCAAAACTATCAGTTATGGCTAAGAAATAGAAAGGTAAATCAGTAGAGCAGGAAAGACATACAGTAAACAGAAATTAAAGATTATAGTAACCTTGTATTTGACAAAAGCATAGATATAGGTTTTGAGGATAAGAAAATCACTAAGAGTAAATAAATTTAAAAAAAAAGATTCAAAACACGATCATATGCTAGAAGGAATAATCTAGTCAACCTGCCTTGACCCAAACACTTATTTACAGATCATTATATTGAGACCCTAGAGTTACCCAAGGTAACACAGAAAATGATTATCAGAGGTGGAATTGAACCCAAGACCTCTGGCTTCAGAGCCAATACTCTTTCAACTGTATGAGGCTGCCTCCCTAATAAATGCTTGAGTCAACTAAAATTAAAGAAAATGCACTTTTTTTCCTAGTGTTTTTTCTATCACAATATGTATTTACCAGTTTTCCTATGTATCTCCTCCCTTTCACACCTAAACTGCAAAAAACTGTCTATGTCCATTCAACTGAAACTTCTGTCTTCAGAATTAACAATGATCTCTTATTGGTAAATTCAATGACCTTTTTCAAGTGCTTGATTTTTCTTGACAATTGTGTAAAATTTGGCACTGTCCATGGTTCCCTCCTGATTACTCTTGGGTTTTGTGATGCTGCTCTTCTGATTCTCTTCTTAATTATTCCTTCTACATTTCCTGGGTGGCTCAGTGGATTGAGTGAGGCCTAGAGACAGGAGGCCCTAGGTTCAAATCTGTCTTCAGACACTTCCCAGCTGCGTAACCCTGGGCAAATCACTTAACCCCCATTGCCTAGTCCTTGCCACACTTCTACCTTGGAGCCAAATACATAGTATTGACTCCAAGATGGAAGGTAAGGGTTTTAATAAAAAAAATAAATAAATTTCCTGTATAGGATCATCATCATCTTTGCCTCATCACCTATTTATGGGAATCACTCTATTATGGGTTCTTTTTTTCTTCTCTCTTCTAAATATCCAGACTTCATCTCTGTCCTGATTTATAGTATCCAAAGCAGAACTAGATATCTTTCCTCCTAAACCCTCCCCTCTCTTAACTTCCTAAGGGCTCTCAAAGGCAGCATTCACCCAAGTCAGCAACCTAGGAGTTATTCTTATTTTATCCCTCTTCCTCTTTCCTCCAAACATCAGCAGGTCCCAAATCTCGTCCATCCCTCACAGCCTTCTTTTCATTCAGCCACCACTTCACTTCTCACTTAGGCTAACTATATATGTATATATATATATATATTTTTTTTTTTTTTGCACTAGCCTTTTGATTTTTGATATCCCTGCTTCCATTCATTCCCCTCCCTAAAACTTCCTCCATGTATGTGCCAAATCAATATTTTTAAAACAGAAGTACTGTCACTCCCCTCCCTGCTCATGAAGCTTCAGTGACTCCTAGTTGTCTCCAAAGCAAAATATAAACTCCTCTGTTTGTTATCTAAACCCTTCACAGTATAGTTCCAACCTATCTTTCCAAAATGGTTACACATCACTTTCCCTTATACATTATATCTTCTTACCAAATTTTGCTTACTGCTGCTCAAAAATACTAATTGCTGTTCAAATTTGACATTCTATTACCTGCCTCCTTTTGTCTCTGTACCCCTCTATCTGGAATTCACTCCTTTTTTATCTTTTTTTCTTGACATTTCCAGATCCCTTCAAGTATCACTCCGGTTCCACCTCCTATAAGACTATAAGATGCCTTTCCTGAACCCCACTAACGTTAGTGTCCTCTTCCTCAAAATTACTTTTTATATATTTTTCTATTTATTTAAATGATATATAATTAGCACCCTCCTCCCCACCCAGGTAAATATGAGTTCCTTAAGGACTGGGATAATTTCCTTATTGTCATATTCCCCAGTACAGTATCTAACACATAGGCATGCTTAGTCAAAAGGCATTAAGTGCCTACTATGTGACAGGCTCTATATTAGCTACTGGGATACAAATAAAAATACATGAAACAATCTGCTTGCATGAGTGAGACAAAACAGACATAAAAGTGAACTAGATGCTTAATATTTATTGAATTACATTTCTTCTACATTTAAAAGTCACACAAAACAGAGTTGTGTATTTTTTAAATTTTCATTGATTAAGCTTTTTGAACACTTGATTCTTTATTTGGCAGGAACTTTAGAAGTCCTCTAGTTCAGTTAGCTTGATGCAGGATTCCTTCTGCAACATCCTTGCAAAGTGGTTTCCCATTATCTCATGAATGTTTCCAATGATAGGGATCTAGATTATGCCTACTGAATAAGTTTTCTGTATTATTGAGGGGGAAACACATTGTGCATTGATTTATGTTACTGTCAGCAAGGGACAAAGGACTCTTGAGATCATTTTTACCTGAACAATGAATCTCTTCATTTTTTTTTACAGCATGAAGTTGAGGACGTTTATCCTTTCCTAGGAAACCTGAAATAAATCTAGGACTGTAGTTATAATTTTTTTTAATCTTCTATTCTTCTGAATTTTGAAAATATGAGCCAGAAATATCAGGGGGAAGCAGTTATTTGAGACTTAGTGGGTAGTGCTGCCTGGATAAATATGTCTACTATATGCCCCCTTTTTTTTTTCTGTTTTACTGACAAAAGATCATCTGGTCCAACTCCTTCATTTTTTTCCAAGTGAGGAACTGAGGTGGGGAGAGATGAAGTGATTTTCCCTGACATGCAGTCATCAGTCATTAGCCAAGTTGGGATTAAAACTCAGTTCTTTCAACTCAGCTATAAGCATGGGTATATTTTTAGTGTTCAACTTCATTTATGAAAAATCTCTTTCCAATTCCAAATCTGTAAATCTGTAAAACTTAAGAAAATGCTTTTCTGTATTTTTAAGCAAAATATCTTTTTATTTAATTCACTTAGTAAAATGAATCTAACCCACAGAATTATATTAGGACTTTGGTATAACTATGAAGGTGAGGAAAGGGAAAAGCATTACTTTTCTGAGTCACTGAAACTGAAAACCTCCTCAATTTTAAATTCATTTTAATTTGTTCTTTTTTACTTCTAATTTTAATATTTTTCCTAAAGGGTCTTAAAATTGGAATTAAACAAAGACAGAGATGTGGAAAGAATACATGGCAGCGGTGTCAACACCCTTGATATTGAGCCTGTTGAGGGGAGATAGTAAGTTCATTTTGTTCATTTAAGAGGGTTTCTTTGTTAAGTAAATATGATCCCAAAACTTTTGTATCATTGCGAGCAAAAACTAGTCCTGAAGTAGTAAAAAAGCTAAATTGTTGGGATTTTTTTTAACGTTACTTTATACATGCAAACAAAAACTAAGAAAATGTTGGCAAGTAAAAAGCCTGCACAGCTGGCTATAGCAAAGGGTTATTAGTCAATATTAGCACCACTGCCTGTATTGATGAGGTTATATTTCCAAAGCCCTAGAACAGTCATGGTGAAACTTTTAGAGAGTGAGTGCCCAAACTACAACCCTCACACAACATGCAAGGCACCCCACCCCCTTGCCCCAGACAGGGGATGGAAGAAGCACTCAATGGGCTGCTGGGCAAAGGAATGGGTCATATGAGAAATGTCCTCAGGCACAGGAGAGAGGAAAGGGAGCAGCCCCCTCCAGCATGCTCTTGCACCCGTGCCCATAGGTTCACCAGCATGGCCCTAGAAAGATTTACAATGTAATTTATAGGAATTATGCCATTTGGTTTTCATAAGACCAATGAAGTAGGCTTTGGAAATAGAGTTTACCCATTTCACAGTTGAGAAAACTGGAATTCACAGGGATTATGGTCACATGGCTTATAAGTGATGGACCTAGAATTCAAACTCGGGCCATTTTCCATTCCAGCACTCACTCCTACTATATTTAATATCATTACTCAGCATAAAATGAATATGCTAAGGTCCTAAAAACCACTTTGTTCTCCTAAAATAGTTCACTGTGACATTACAAATTTTTTTTTTGTAATTTGCTAGCAGACCATTCCTTTATTGGTAGCATAATGGTAAACCATTTTGGTCCATATCAAATTATCATAAACTAGTAATCAGAATGAGAAGTTAAGTGTTTATTGAATTTTAATTGTCTGAAACTTAATCACTTGGTAAAAGTAAATAATTACAAACAAATGGATAATATAAAGTAAAACTTTTTTTTTTTGACAGCATGTTATCAGGTGGTTCAGATGGCATTATTGCACTTTATGACCTTGAAAACTTTAGCAGGAAAGTTCATTACACCTGTAAATCTATTTGTTCTGTGGGCAGGTATGTATTCAAAATATAATTAATCAGCAGAATTAATATGAATATTTTTGGCATAAATACATAATTTGAAAAAAAGCAATGTATTAAATGAAATGATAAATTTATTTTCAAAAGCACATAATAATTACTTCTGAATCCTTTGATATTTCAAAAAATATTAGTAAAAAGATAATCTTAGTTGGCTTTTATATTATTTTCCAAAAGACATCAGAGTATACTTTAAAAAATGGGAGTCTTTGCATTCTGTCCTATATCTTCAGTAATCCATGTGTCCATCTTTTCTTGATGACTGGCTTCCCTTACTCTGGCTTCATTTGGCTCCCAAACTAGTTTTGACTTTTTTATGGTGTTCTGCTTTAATGTTTCCCTGTATAACACCCTGGAACAATAATGTTGAACCTTTTAGATAGATACCACATGGTATGCCCCTCCCCAGAGACTGAGTGCTGCCCACCACAGCCCCACCTTTTACCCCAGACTGGGGAGGGAGGAAGCACTACCATTGGGCTGCTGGGCATAGGGGCTATGTAAAGGGAAAAAATGTCATCAGGTGTGGTGGAGAGGGGGAAGGGAGCAGCTCCTCCGGAGTCCCTCTTGCCTTTCTAGTTATAAACTCTAGCTGGGTGCTGGCATGTGCCATAGGTTCACCACTATGACATTAGAATCTTTCACACCCCTTTACCTTCCAGCACTGACTAGCTGATAACATCCTAGGTAATTTTATGATCTATTTTCTCTTCTCTCACTTCTTAACTACATAAAAGTGAAGAAATTAATAAATTCTCACTGGTTTCATCCATTATATTTAAATTTATGATGTTGTTCTTAGCTGGGCTCTCATTGTTCTTCATCTTCTCTTATTCAGTCACTGTCTCTTTCCTATCATGACCATTTTAAGACCTTTTCTCTGGAAATTCTCAAACATACCTCTAACTTCCCACACTAAAACATCTCATCTGGTCTCTTGTTATGCTGAGATCCAGCACATCTCATACATTATCTGAACTCTCTTCTTTGAACCCTCAAAACGTTTAAGTGTTCTTGACTATCCATTATGTTCTCCCTTTCTCTACCCTTTCCTATGTTCAATCTTGACCTGGGCCATTATTCTAATCTTTTGTCTTGTTCAAGCAAATATCCACTTTGTCTTCTATAACTTCAGCTTCCCTTTTTTTCTAATTTCTTTTAATTTTCCTACAAAAATCACCCGGCTATTAGTAAGGAACCTATTGATCACTCTGCATATCCAGTCTCTGGCCATCCAAGTATTGATTCTATGTATAAGAAGTGTAGAAGTGTAGTCTCTGATAAAGTTTTAATGAAGAAATGCATATGGTTTTGTTGCTTTCTGTATCTTGTAATTCTTCTTCTTCTTCTTCTTTTTTTTTATTAAACCCTTACCTTCTTGGAATCAATACTGTGTATTGGTTCCAAGGCAGAAGAGTGGTAAGGGCTGGGCAATGGGGGTCAAGTGACTTGCCCAGGGTCACACAGCTGGGAAGTGTCTGAGGCCAGATTTGAACTTAGGACCTCATATCTCTAGGCTTGGCTCTCAATACACTGAGCTACAGAGCTGCCCCCTGTATCTTGTAATTCTTTTATTGTTACTTAGGTTTAAAAAAAAACAAACAACCAAGAAACCTTTTCTCAATCCTTTCAATACATACAGTTACTGTTCCTTGTTTACCCATCACAATTATGTTTCTCAAAAAAACAACAAAAAAAAAACAACAAGGAATCTACATCAGGTAGTTCCAATTTCCATCCTGACTTCATGTCAGTTAATAAACATTAAACACTATCTGCTGGACATTGGACTAAGTTCTGGGTATACAAAAAGAAGCAAAAGATAGTCTTTCTCCTCCAAGAACTCACAATATTAAAAAAAAGGGAGTCAAAAGCAAACAAACATGAACAAACAAGTTATATATACGATAAATAGAAAATTATTAAGAGAGGGAAAGCACAAGAATTGAGGGGTTTGGAAAGGCTTTCTGTAGAAGATGAAATTTTAGTTGGGAATTAGAAGAAACCAAGAGAGCAAGCATTCCAGCTATGGAGGTCCAGCCAGAGAAAATGCTTGGAGTTGAGAGATGAAGTGTTTTATTCATGAAACAGCTGAGAAGTCAGTATCACTGCATGGAAGAGTATGTGTGTTGCGGAGTGAGGTATAAGAAGACTGGAAAGGTACAAAGTGGGGCTAGGTTATGGATTATGAAGGGTTTTGAATGCCAAATAGCATTTTATATTTGACCTTAGAGGCAAGGGGGAGCACTGGAGTTTATTCAGTAGGCAAATGACATGGTCAGACCTGTGCTTTTGGAAGATAACTTTGGTCAATGAATGAAGGATGGATGGGGAGAGACTTTAGCCAGACCAACCCACCAGTAACCTATTGCAGTAGTCTAAGCATTAGATGATGAGGCCCTGTGACTAGAGTTCTTACAATATCAAAGTTCTTTCCTGTCAAAGTACTCAAGAGATGTTGCAAAGGTGAAACCCACAGGTCTTGGCAATGGATTAAATTGGGGGATGGGTGAGGGGGCATTGAAGGGAGATGGTGAGGAATCCAGGATGACTCCTTGGTTTCAAGTCTTGAGGAACTGGGAGGATGGTGTTCCCCTCTATAGTAATAGGAAAGGGGGATGAGAAGAAGGGTTTATGGGGGAAAGATAATGAGTTCTGTTTTTAATATATTGAGTTTAAGATGTCTTCTAGGCATCCAGAGACATCTGAAAAACAGTTGGAAATGTGAGATTGGAGGTCAGTAGAGGTTTGGGGCAGGATAGAGAGCTTTGAGTATTATCAGTATATTGATGCTAATTAAATCCATGGGAGCTAATAAGAGCACTAAGTGAAGCAGGCTAGAGGAAGAGGAAAAGAGGACCCACGGGAAAATCTTGTGGGACACCAATAATTAGAGAGTATGATCTGGATCAGGATCAAGCAAGGGAGATAGAAGAAGCAATCAGATAAATACAAGAGAGGAGTGTCCTGAAAACTGAGAGGGAAAAAAGAATATCAAGGAGGAAAGAGTGATCAACAATATCAAAGGCTGTAGAGAGGTCAAGGAGACTGTGGATCAAAAAAGTCATTAGATTTAGCAACTAAGAAATCCTGGTAACTTTGGGAAGAGTAGATTTAGTGGAATGATAAGGTTGGAAGCTGGACTATAAGGAGTTAAGGAGAAAGTGGGAGGAGAGAAAGTAGAGGACCCTATTGTAGATGATTCTTTTACGGTGTCTTGAAACTAATTTCTTAAAGATCACCAATGACTTTAATTTCCAAATCAAATGACTTTTCTCAGTACCTACCTTTTTGATCCTTCTGTATCTTTCTTTACTAGTTACCATCTCTTCCTTCTGTTTATTCTCATCTCCACTTAGTTTCTGAGAGACTATACTGTCAGTTCTACCCCTCAACCTATCCTCCTCCGCTTATTCATCCTTGCCCCTTTAGGTAGAAGTTCCCCAAAGTTCTATTGCTTCTCAATCATTCTACACCCTCAACTTACTCCTACATCTACCTCTTTTGCTCCACCATGAAATCCCAGGCATACGTTTCTCCATCTGTTCTGTTCTCAGTTCACCCTTAATAGTTCTGAACTCTACTTTGTGTTTCCTAGAGCCAGCTTCCTAACCCTTTCTTCTTTATCAAGGCCCTGCCTCAAGAAAATATCCAGACTCTCCTGTTATAACCTGGTGTATAGATGACACTGTAACACCTAATTTAAGGCAGCTATGAGCCTCCTTCTAGAAGATGAGAAGCTTAGGATGTAGAGAAAGTGTTGAGCTTGGAGTTGGGAAGACCTGGACTTTAATCTTATCCCTAGTACTTAGGAAATGTGTAACTAAGTCACTTAATCTGTCAAAGCTTCTTATTTTGAAAGTGGAGATAACAATATGTGTACCTATCCTACAGCATGTACATATCTCACAGCATTCATATAAGGCTCAAGAGAGATAATGTACATGAAGTTCTTTGAAAATCTTAAAGGGCTCATACCTCCAGATCATTCCCCAACCCTCCCTCCACCATGTCTTTTCTATTTGGGACACCATCCTTCACCTCACTCACTTTCCAGCTCCCCTTAATATGTTGTCTTCTCCTGTTAGAATATAATCAACCTTGAGGCCAGGGACTGTCTTGCTTTCTTGGATTTGTATCCCTAATATTTAGCATAATGCTTTGCATATAGTGAATAATTAATAAATGCTTATCTATCTAAATGCCGCCATTATCATTCTGCCTAAATGGTCATGTCCGACCAAGAGACCCATCATTTCTAGTTTGGCAATACTTTTCACTTAATTGGCTAGAACTGGATCAAAACAATACTTCCAGTTGCCATATCCTCTAACTTTTTTAAGATTCAGATTATCATTATGACAACTCAAAACTTCATCAGTAGTGCTTGTAGCAAAGAAATAGTTGTCTGGATATTTGACGTTTTCCATCAGTCTCTTAGAATGCCTCCGTGCCAGGTACATAGTTTGTTTTCCAAACAGTCACCACTTCCTCCTTCTGGTTATACTCTCTCCACAGTTTTATTGCTTCTTTTTATTCTTCCATTGATTACCCAGGTGTTTTCCACTCTGTGTCTAATAGTCCATTATTTCTATGTCTTTCTCACCTTTCACATCCAATAATTTGACATATTCTTTTACAACTACTTTATAAATCTCAAACTCATCCTTTCCTCTCTATTCCCATAGCTCCTATGCTTCTTTCAGGCCTATATTACCTCCTATAAGGACTTTTTTGGTGCCCCTTCCTAAAAGGTCTTCCTATCTCCCACTTTCTTGTCTGTATAGGACATACTTTTGTACAAAGTAAGTACTTAGTAAATATTCATTGAATGAAATAATTTTAACTCATTACAATTTTTAGTTATCTTCTCTTTAAAGACCTTATGATTGGGGTAGCCAAGTAGCACAATGGATAGAGCACCAGACCTGGACTCATGAGGACCTGAATTCAAATATATTTCTAGACACTTCCTAGCTATGTGATGCTGGGCAAGTTATTTAACCCCAGTTGCATAGTGCTTGCCACTCTTGATGCTAATTGATACTTTAAATAGAAGGTAAGCATTTTTTTTCAAACATTTTGATTTCTTCACCTAATTAAGAAAAGAATCTAGAGTAAACTTGATTCCTGATGACATTTTAGGCAAAATTTTTTAAGAACTAGATAAGCACTGAGGCACTCTACATTTTTCATTTCACTCATTCAAATATACCTAATTAGCAGTGTAAAAATTAAAATGAATATACAATAACTTAAAATATTATATTTTATAAGACTTATTAATGATAATTAGCGGTAACAAAATAAAAAGGTAACAAAATAAAACCATGTGCCCATGACTAATCTATCTGTTCAAACAGCCCACTCCACCAAAGTTGCAACCCAGGAAGCAAAGAGAGCTAGCCACAGACCACCCTATTTAGTCTCCTGTCTACATCAGCAGGTAATGACAAGAAGTCAGTGGGCTCCTGGGAAATGTAGTTCGAAGGCACAAGATTTCCAATTACACAATATTCATACTTCAGTTCCCTTTTTAAATTATTCATTGCATTTTTTCAGTTAATATTATAGCAAGAAAGTCAGGATTTAATGTCTCTTCCATGTTTTTGTGATTTTTTTTGAGAATGTTTTTAAGACAATGAAGGCCTGATAATTATTTTGTGATTTAATTGTTTATCTTTATATAGCCCTTAAAAATTACAAAATGCTTCACCTGTTCTATTTAATAGCTATAATATAATATGAAAGTGTTATTATCCCTAGGTTATGGTTGAAGAAATTGAGCCTTGGTGGAATTGTGAATTACCCAAGTTCTCATAGATCTTGATTAATGGACCAAGTGTCTTTATCTGGCTTTGAATTCTAAGTCCAATGTTTGTTTCTATCTTGCCAGAGTGTGAAGCTCTAAGAATGTGTGCTTTTTATCTTGATTGCCTGTGTTTTATCATATCTTAAGCAGAGGTAAAGAATCAAGAAAAGTTTTCTTTAAAAATATACTGAGTTAGTCTCTGAGCTTGTTCTAAAGTTACTGCCTTCCCTCCAATTATTAGAGAAATGTATTGAATAAAGGAGAAGCATTAGCTAATGTTTCCTGAGACTATCCCTATATAATTTGATAGCTTATTTGAGAAGTCCTAGGGAATCCTAATTGAGGCAGTAGCTTTAGCAAAGTTATAAACTACAAAAAACATCCTCAAAAGTCAACTGCATTTCTATGTAATAGTAAAATTCAAGAGGCAGTAATAGAAAGTGAAATTCCATTTCAAATAATTGTAAAATGTGTAAAATGTCTGGGGATCAATCTACCAAAGCACAAAAAAGCCTTTTATAGATTGAATTACCAAGTGCTGCTAAAGAAATAAAAAGCATATTAAAAAGCAGGAGGAAGAGTCAACATTCGTGGCTGGACAGTGCCAATATAGTAAAAATTAAAGTACTACCAAAGTTAAATTCTACTTTACTACTTTTTACCAAAGTAGCCACTGATAAGAAGGAAGTCATCATGTACACCAAAATATTTATAACAGCATTTTTATGATAGCAAAGAATAGGAAACATATATCCATCAATTGGGTAATGTTGTGATACTAACTAAATAAATTGTAATCCTTGACTAATATTTCTGTGCTCTGAGAAATGATGAATGTGAAGAATACAGAGAAGCAGGGAAAGATTTACATGAACCGATGGGTCATGAGTAAGCAGAGCCAAGAAAACAATATACACAATATGATGATCTACCATAATATAAAAAGAAAGAAAAATCACACACATTCACACACCACACATCAAAAATTTATATTGAGAAATTATAAAGAGCAGTGAATCAAAAGAAGACCTATGAGGAGACACTTCTACCCCACTTCTCTGCAGAAGTGGGAGACCCACAGGAGTTGAATATTACACATATTTTTAGACTTTTTAGCAGTATTGATCATTATGCTGATTTTGTTTTTACTTTTTTTGTTTTTAAAAGATTATATTTGTTAGATGGCTCTCTGAGGAGTGAAGGGAGATAATACTGTGGGAAATTATGTTGATATTAAAAAAAGACATCGACAAAAACTTATTTTGATCATTGATAACTGAAACGAGCACTTTCAGTCGAGCAACGACGTCAAAAGATAGACTGGTGCTTTTAGGATGAAGAGATGTTTTGTTTGGGACATCTAGAACCTAATATTGTCTATTCCTGCTTTGTAGAAACCATCCTGATGTTCACAAATACAGTGTAGAGACAGTACAGTGGTATCCTCATGACACTGGCATGTTCACCTCAAGCTCATTTGATAAAACTCTGAAAATATGGGACACAAACACATTACAAGTAAGTATCTTTAAATCATTCAAAGAATGAAGGATAATTCAATACTTGCTCTATTTGCTGATTATTGCTAACAAGGTTGACAGTTGTGACAACATTGAAAACTAACATAATCTATTAGACATAATAAACAAGGCAGTGAAAATTCACATGATCTTTTAGGGAAAATCATTCTATTCATCTTTATTGCCAATTTTTAAAAGAAAGGAAAGCCTGACACTTACGACTAACAATCTCACTTTCTTTAAAAATAGGCAAGAAAGATAATGTAGTATCATAGGGAACTGGTCTTAAAGCCAGACTTTTGGCCCAAGCCTCACCTCTCACGTGGATTAGCTACATGACCCTGAGCAAGTGATTTAGGCTACTCTTAAATTAGAAAAGCAACTAACTTATAGAGAGGCAACTTCCTAAATTATATTATAATTTGCAAAGAGGGTTGCTGATTTTTACTGGTAAAGTTTCCTCACTTAGAAGTTTCCTCTAACCAGGAAAATATATGCACACATGTGTGTGTACATGTGTTTGTGAATGGGCAAGCATACTCATTTTGTGGGTCCTTAGTTCCTATAGGATGTTACGTCACCACATCAAACTCAACATGTCCAACACTCATGATTTCTCACTTCCTAAATTTCCTATTTCTATGGATTGTCCTTCTCTTAATCACCTTAAATTGGAATCTTTCTGGAGATTTCTTTTATTCTCCTTTGTCTTTTATTTCCTAAAGCTAGTCATTTTCGAAGTCTTGTAAATTCCGTCCTCATAAATATGTTTTATTCATTTCTTCCTCCTTATTGTCACCATCATCCTAAATGAGGCTGTCATTTCCTCACTGCTTTCCCTGTTTCTATTATCTCCCCCTTTAGTCCATCCGTACTACCACCAGATCCGACTTCCTAAAAATCTGACTTCACGTTACTTTCTTTTTGAAAAATTGCCTTTTTTCATCATTGCTTACATGAGGAATTTCTCAAACTGGAACTTAATGCTTACATTGATACTGATAATATCTCAGCTTTCTATAACATTACAGTAAAGTCCTACTCCTGGTACTCCTTGATTTATGGAGGCAGCAGAATATACTCTAGGCACTAACATGCTGGGAAGGCTTTGAATAGAGGACTTGGGATAGATTATAGGCTTATTATGAAAGGACCAACATAGCTAATTACAGTGGGACTCCATCACCAGCCTAGCCACAGGATAATAAATTTTTTAACCATCAAATTCTTGAAGACCACTTGTTGAAGGACTGTGATCTGCATCAGTGGAGATAAAACAAAATTATAGATGCTTTCATTTACAGTTTACTGAGGACATTATTATATATTATCTTATTTAATCCTCACCTGTGATGGATCACTTTGATCCTGTGAAATAATCAATATAAATATTATTATTTCTATTTTATAGCTGATACAACTGTCAAGTTCTTAGTGATTAAGTGACTTACCCAACCTCATACAGCTAGTTAAATGGCAACTCCATCACTTCATCTCTCCTCCCATGCAACTTTATTTCCTGATTTTCTGGTTGAGACATCTACAACTGTCTTAGGTTAATATAATACTTTCCTCTAAACTCTGCAGGACCATTATGGACTTTAAATCTTTTATATATGCTGCCTGAGGCCTTAAAACATCCCTTTTGTTGTCTAAGTTCAAACCTTAATTGATGGTCTTTTTTCCTTTCTGAAATTTTCTAACCCTAAATTAGGTCTAAGTGGCCTCTCTATTCTAGGAATTTCAGTTGTCTTTACCATTTACTTGCATATTGGTTATTTTGTTAAATAACATAATCTGTCTTACTAAACAACTGTTCTAAACTATGTATCTCCTGTTGTACCTATCACAAGTATAGATAGATAGCAGGTTAATAATTACTCAGTGGAAGAATAACTAATGTTGATCTGTACGAAAATATAATCTTAAATTATTAGTCAACATTAAAGTAACATGGCCTTGATTAGTTAAAATTCTGAACTTTTTGAAAATATCTGGAACCTAGTAAGTAAATGAGCAACTTGATTGCCCAAAGTTAAATAATATTTGATTACTACTACTAATTTGACCTGAACCATATTTGAATAGGCTTAGTAGTAAGAAAAACAGAAATTGGGAATATGTCAAAACATAAAAATAAGAATCAATAAAAGTTTTTATTTTTGTTTTGTTTTGTTTTCAATTTTGCTTCTGTTAGCTACTTTAAAAAGCTGTTTTTTGATGATAAACTATATATGTAAGCAAGGAGCCTGGGTAAGTCCAGAGGGCTAGACAACAACTAAATTTTTGACTAACTTGACCTTTTTCTGAAAAATTTTATAGAATTAAAGAAAATACCCAAGAATTTCTATAGAAATGTTAATTCCATAAGATCATATTAAAATCCTACTGGAAATTTTTCTATAGAGTAAGAAAACTTACTCTTCAAATAATGTTTGAGATAATATTCTCTCATAATTTATCTTGAGAGATTTATGTATAATGTGTTAATTAATAGCTTAGATTAACCCTTAGATTATGGATTCTTATTTTCTTTCATTTTCTTAATGTATAATGTTTTCTGATAAGGTATAAAATGATGAGATTTCTAGTGGAAGAAGTGACTGCCACCCTAAGGTTGCAGAAGGGAACTTGTTTTTTCCCATCAAGAAATGAAAATGTCCATTACTTTTATTTTCTTCTTTCCTAATAGAGTATTACTTTGAACTCTCTGCATGTAGGAACTCAAAAAAATGCAAGATTTCTGTATTGAGAAGAAAACTTTCTCTGACTCTAATATTTGATCACTATAAACATAATTTACTATGCTAAAATAAATTTTCAAAGAAAAATCTTTTAAAATTCTTAATAGAGGGGGCAGCTGGGTAGCTCAGTGGATTGAGAGCCAGATCTAGAGACGGGAGGTCCTAGGTTCAAATCTGGCCTCAGACACTTCCCAGCTGTGTGACCTTGGGCAAGTCACTTGACCCCCATTGCCTAGCCCTTACCACTCTTCTGCCTTGGAGCCAATACACAGTATTGACTCCAAGACAGAAGGTAAGGGTTTAAAAAAAATTCTTAATAGATAATTTTGAAAAATTGTTTTTCTGTACTTTTAAAGCATTTGTATTTGTTTAAAATATGTCATTGAAAATGAAGGCAAAGCAGATATGGAGTGCCTTAAGAATAGAAATTAATGTCTCATTCATTTAGGCTTTTTCTGCAGCGATGTTGATTTGTTAGAATATAAATAAGAATCATAGGATCATATATTTAGTGCTGTAAGAGATTTTAAAGACTGTTCTGTCCAACTCCTTTATTTTACAGTTGAGAAAACTGAAACCCAGGTAGATTGTGGGTTGCCGAGCTAGTAGGAGTCTGAGGCCAATCGAAACCCGAGTTTTCTTAATTCTAACTCCAGTGTACCAGAGTTAAAGGAAGGCTTTCATTTTATGCCTATATAACTTCTCTCCTTTTCTCACTCATTCTTATCCTCTTCCCAAGAAATAGCATTATTGGCTTGCTTGGCCAATTCAGTATCATGTCTAAAAGTGCCACTTTGAAGATATTTTACAATTTTCCTCCATGACATGAACCTCAAAAAGTTAGGGATGTGCCCCTGTATCCCTAATTTTCCTTATAGTTTTATCATATGTGAATTTATCTAAATCTTTCAGAAAATGTCTATTTGTAGCCTCCAGCTTACCTTGAAAAATAAGTTCTTCTCTACAGCTGTTTTTATACTAATACTTTAAGGAGAATATAACTTTAGGGGACCTTATGATCCATTTTATAGGTTTTCTTCAAATTTTACGATATATTATTCAGCATTCAACCCAGAGTTCTATGGAGAGTGCCCAAGATACTCTGCTTTTTAAACAAAGTATTTTGTATTTAAACACCAATCTAAAAAGTGAACTTTTCCATTGTGTAAAAAGATGATTATATATAAAACCATGAGCCTATTTAATTTAGCTTACAATTTTTAAAGTATGTAATGAATTAAATTTATTTCCACATTGTCCTTGCCTTTGCTTCCTTACTTCTGTTCCTTTTGTGCATTAAAAAAAAAAGTTTCAATGGCTCCATTTTTTCTTCATCATAAACTCTCCTACCCCATTAAAAAAGAAAAACACAGAAAAAAACCTTGTAACAAGTATCGTCATACAAAAAAAAAAATCTACACAGTGACCATATCCAAAAACTATGTGTCTTTCTGCACCTTGAGTTCATCACTTCTATGTCAAGAGATGGAAATATATTTATCATCAGTCTACTGGTGCCATTGTTGACCATTGCTATAATGATTTCTTAAGTCTTTCAGTTATCTTTCTTTATAGAATTGCTATGTTGTATAAATTGTTCTGGTTCTGTTCATTTTGCTTTGCATCTGTTCAATTATCCATCCTTTAAAATTAAAGTGTCTTTTACTTGCATCTTACTATCTCTTCTTCACATAGACTCCCTCTTCTCTTTACCAGTTGTTTGATATATTTATGTACTAATCACTATATGTATAAATGTGAATTCATTATGTTAAACCTTACTTTGGTTCACGTAAGAGTAAAATTCATCTGATAAGTGTTCTTGCCACCGCTTACTCCAGGTTTTATACTCTCCTCACCCCTATTAGGACAAATAATAGGTTTCACACCTTTCTCCTCTCTACATTCCTATTTCCTTTTTCTTTTCCTTCTTAAAACTATTACTGAGCCAACCCACTCCAAGTTCCTCTGCCTTGAGTCCTTCAATGTCTTTTGAAGGCATTTAGGTTGTGAAAAACACTTATTTCTACCTCCTTTGTTAGAATGTTAGCACCCCATCATCATATTGCTATTTGCAATTACTCAAGTAAATTTCCCTTTCTATGTTTCTCATAACTCTTGTTTGTATTTCAAAGTTTCTTCTAAGGTCTTTTAATTTTTAAAAGGAATTCCTCAAAGTCTTCTTCTGTTAAAGGTTCTTTCTCCCCACCTATTCATATTATACTCAGCCTTGCAGGGCAAGTTATTCTTGGTCACAAGCCTGAATCTTTTGCAGTTTGTAATTTTGTATACCATTATTTTGCCTTGTTTATAGTAATTGTTGCCAGGTCCTGTGTGATCCTAACTTAGCCTTTGTGTATTTTTTCTTTGATGTAGAAACTAAAGGTTTTAACTATGTAATTTCTGTTTTTATTGGGTGATTTCTTTTAAGAGGTGATTAGTTGACTTTTTTCTGGTTCTCATAATTTTTTTTTCATTTATGATTTTTCATTTTTCATTTGATTTTTAAATTTGTTTTCATTTATTTCTTAAAATACAGTACCTATGTTTTTTTTTTTAATCATGATTCTTTGAGTGTCCAATGATTCTTAAATTCTCTCTTCTTGAAATATTTTCTAGGCTAGTTATTTTTTGAAAGGTGTCTTACATGTGCTTCTAATTTTCAATCATTTGATTTTTGTTCTAAAATTTATTACTCTCATGAAATCATTGATTTCTTTTTGGTTTACTAAAATCCATTACTTAGGTAAGATTTGCCACTTTTTTGCCCTAGAGTATTTATTATTTATTAATGATCTAATTCTTCCAAGGCCTCAATTTTTTCCTCTCACTTTCTTTTACATTTTCATGTAGTCCATGGGGGAAATGATAAGTCCTCTCCTAGATTGGATTTTTAGATATATCTGGTTCTATTCTTTACAGTATTTTATACTTTCCTCTGTTTATTCACACCTCCTACACTAATTCTGATTTGGAGATTTGTGCCAGGACCATTTTCCTACTGTGATTTTAGGTGGATCAACCATGCTTGATCTAAACCCAATTTCCTCGGCCTCTGAAGTGTGTGTGTACTAAGATCATTGTTAAATTTTAGGACCTTCTGAAACTGATGTTCGGAGCAGTGGATCCTTAGCACCTTTTATGTCATTTCCTGATATAGTACTACAAATCTTGGTGTTTGGAGGCCTCAGCTGTCCTATTCTTATTGCTATCTTTGCTAAGGCTAACTTGGTCACTGCAACAGCCAGTGAGTCCACTGTGAATGAGGCTTTTTTGTTGAAATCCTCCAGTCTTGTTGAATATGAATACAGAGCTTTGCAGACTAAGTGTCTCTGGTTCTCTCAGGTGAGCTCATAGGCTTCAGTTTTATATGCCTGACGTGGCACTAGCATTTCTGATAAAATCTCATTGCCTTTAGGCTTCTGCCTGAAATTTTATATAATCTCACATGGACAAAATCAATTAATATAATTTCTAATTGGATTTCTTATTCATTATTCAGTTTGGCATAATATTTAGGTTTTTGCTGGAGTAAGTGTGTGGGAACTGAACTGATTCCATTATGATAGCCATCTTAGCTAAAGTACCAAAGACATTTTCAGAATGAGATGTTACTTGTATTGAAATTCTTGACATATTAAAATTTTATTTTGTTATAGAACGTTATCTCATACATTAAAAAAGAGTGAAGCCAAAAAATATTAGAAATCTGTTTGGATTTGCACTGAAAATAACACAAAACATAAGTATATTGTCTATTTGCTTATAAATGATCAAATAGTTTCCAAAATAAGTAGGGAAGAAGTATGTTTTTATCATGATTTTCATCAGAACTCAAATTTTATAAATATTGTCTTTTGATTATCTAGCCTGCAGATGTATTTCATTTTGAGGGAACAGTCTATAGTCATCATATGTCTCCAGTTGCCACCAAACACTGTTTGATAGCAGGTGTGTATGTAAACTATAATTAAATTCATATATTTTGCCTAAGTCAGAAATTTTATTTTTTTATATCCAGCATGTTTAGGTAAGGTTAGCTCAAGTGAAAATAGCAAGATTCTTTGTTTGGTCTTATTTTAAGAATTTATATAGCATCTACCCACCTCATAATAGGTGATGGACTCAAAATGCAGAATGAGACATAATACTTCCAGGTATGACCATTGTGGTAAATAGCTTTGTTTGACCAGGCATATTTGCTAAAAGGAATTTTTTTGCTAGTAGAGGGAAAAGGGAGGGAGAGAAAATAAATTGTTAATTGCGAAAATAAATTTAAATACTTCATTTCAAAACCTGAATTAGTTTTACTGTCACCCCAGTTCATTCAGAGCCATGACAATTAATTACTGTGTCATTTATGTACTTCAGAACTTCTGTTCCAAATCTGGGTTAGAGTTTAACTTAGTAAATGAAAATCCTAATAATTTGGCCTTATCAACTTGAAGATTATGAATTGCAAAATTGATGCCGATCTGCCCTAGTGGGAGCCTTGACTTACTTGGAGTTCCCTGCACCAATTATGTCACAAATTTAGCCTCTTCCTCCTCCCCCACCAAAATCAACTATGTGAAAGCTTGTTATATTTAGGCAGTATAAGTACTTTGAGAATTTTCTCTTCCTCCAGCAAAATATTTTTATTTTCTTTAGAGAGACCACCTCTTGTTTTAAATGGATTAGCATGAAAAGGAAGCCTTTTCTCTTCTAATCTGAGTTAATATCTTACTGATATATAAAGGTATGTCATTTACATACAGTTAAGCCACTCTAAGATTGTTGGAACCAAAACATGTTCTTTATTCCCATTTAAAAAGTGTGAATTGTCAACTTATGACTCTAACTTCCTGGTCCTTTTTTTACTTCTTTATTTCAAGAAAAAAAGCTGTTTTGTTAAAGCATTTTATTTTCATTGTTGCAGTTGGTACTAAAGGCCCCAAAGTACAACTTTGTGACTTGAAGTCTGGATCCTGTTCCCACATACTACAGGGTACGTTTCCATTTGGAACATAAATGTTGGACAATAACTACTTTGAGCAAACTGTTGAGTATAAAGAAGCATTACTAACAATGTATTCTTTGTCAGTGACATGACTGATGGATTTTGTGCTAGCTGTTAAAACTAAACGGGGGGGAGCAAAGCTTCTTCTGTGCATTGTTCTGGTGTCCCTGAATTTAAGAAGAAGGAGCAAGGACCAGAGTCTATGAAAAATACAAGATCCACCTCTCACGATCGAAATATCTAAATCCAGCACCATTAGTGGTAGATGAATCATGGAAAATTACATAAAACAAACTTTTCCTAATGTTCTGCCTATGGGGTCAGCTTTTATTGTTATTTTCAGAATCATCTTTCCCTTTCTTCTCTAAAAATACTTTTAAAATGTTTATACATATGTTTAAATACTGAGACTCTGAAAACTTTCATTAGACTGATAAAATATTACAATTCAAACTGAACATTCATCCCTTTTTAAAATTTTAGCTATTTGAAATTATATTAACATGAATTCTGAACTATGGAAATAAGGAATCTAAATAAGGAACTATTCAGTTTTATTAAAGTATGTAAAATACAAGTCTATCATCCTTCCCCCCAGCCAAAGTTACAACACTTCTTTCTAACATTTTTTGAATTAATTAGAACATCAAGAAAATTTGTTGGAAGATCATCATTTTTTCATTTTTTCTTGTTAATACAAGACAGACAGATGAAGTGCTTAAATAGCTTAGCCAGAGGGAAAAGTGATTTGATTTACAGAGCCATACTCAATAAGTATTGACTTCAGATTTAAAAACATTCTTCTATTTTTTAAAAATATATAGTTCCTAGGCTTTCTAGAAAAAAAAAAGTAAGATGTTTACCCTTGAATTAGACAATATATTCTTTTTTTTTAGAATTGAAAATTTTTATTTAATTGATTTAGAATATTTTTCCATGGTTACATGATTCATGTTCTTTCCCTCCCCTACTACCCCCTCCATAGCCAACAAGTAATTCCACTGGGTTTTACGTATGCCATTGATCAAGACTTATTTCCATATTATTAATATTTGCATTAGGGTGGTCTCTTAGATTGACAATATATTCTTAAAATTAATTATATGGAAAAAAATCCTATCTTTTCTCCTAGTTTTGCCACTTACCACCTCTGTCATTTAAGTTCTCTGGGCCCTACTTTCCTTATCTGTAAAAAGAAGAAGTCAGACTAGTTGACTTCTAAGGTTCCTTCTTGCTTTAAACTTATGATACTATTTAACATTGTGAATATAGGAAAAAACAAAGATCCTTACTGGCAAATTAAGTGCTATTAAATCTGCATTGGTAATTAGATCTATACTGATAACTTTGTCCTTAAAAAAAAGAACAAAAACCTTTATTTTGATTATTAATCCCAAACCAAAATCAATCACTGCATATGTACCCACCACTTGGGACCCCTCAATTGTTATTATAATGAAATGCCAATGGTTTAAAAACCTAACTTCACATTTGATTTTTACTCTTCCTTTAGACTGTAAAGGATATTTTTAGTGTTTTGACTTAAATCTAAATGATTGGTCACAAGGGAAAATTCCCAAATAATAAAATACCCAAGTCAGCTGGGAATTATGGAGATTTTAATTAATATAGAGAGAAGGAATTAAGGAAAAGAGAGAAAGACACAGAGACAGAGACAGAGAGAAAATTAATTTAAACTGCTCTAGCTCAGGCTGAGCCAGGCAGTAGTTAAAGGCCTTGGCCAAAGTGGTCTCTATGAGCCTAAGGGTAAGGGAGGCAGTCTTATCACTCACCATGAGACCATCTCCAAGCTGGGTTCCAGTCCTCCACTGAACTCAATCTCCTGAACTGAGTTCAGAATAATCTCTTGAACTGACTTTTAGCCTTCTTTTTTTTTTTAAAACCCTTACCTTCCGTCTTGGAGTCAATACTGTGTATTGGCTCCAAGGCAGAAGAGTGGTAAGGGTAGGCAATGGGGGTCAAGTGACTTGCCCAGGGTCACACAGCTGGGAAGTGTCTGAGGCCAGATTTGAACCTAGGACCTTCCGTCTCTAGGGCTAGCTCTCAATTCACTGAGCTACCCAGCTGCCCCCTTTAGCCTTCTTTTAAAGAGAATTTTCTCTTATGTCACCTCCCCTAAATTTTTATGTCTACCAATCACAGTAGACACTTTATTTCCAGGACTGCCCATTCTTAGTTCTCACCACTCTTTAGTTCTCACCTTTTCTGGTTAGATTATATCTTCTGAGGTACTTCACACTTCTCTGTTAAACTTGCCTTTTGTGAGTTACTTGACCTTTTGTGATTAATTTAACCTTTACAGGTACTTAACACTTTTTTGTATTAGATCTAAAAATAGACCTAGCTTAAGGTTCTAGCTTCACTATAAGTTATGAATTAAGTACCTTCATTGTTCAATCAGGAGTTTACAACTTTATCTTCCCCTAAAGTATGTCTAATTAGGGTGGAGTAATTTTAAAAGTTCCTAATACATTCCTGATTCTTGTTAGACCAAGTATCTCCATTGTTACAATGAGGAAAAAGCTAAAATCAAATCTTCTAAAGTAGTCTGAGTAGTTTTTAAGATTCACAAGACTCATGCAGAATGATCCTTTATCTCTCTTTTTTTTTAAACCATTACTATCTACTATGGACAAGGACTAGGCAAACAGGATTCAGTGATTTGCTCAAGGTCACACTGCTAGGAACCCAGGTCCTCTCAACTACAGGCCTGGTGCTCTATCCACTGTGCCACCTACCTGTCCTTAGTTTTTTAAAAGACCTCACAAAGCTTTTATGTTCTCCTAGGTCACAGACAGGAAATATTAGCAGTTTCTTGGTCTCCACGTTATGAATATATCTTGGCAACAGCAAGGTAAAATATATTTTCATTTTTGTTTAAATATTAGAACAGTAATTGCTAACCAATCTTTTGGACGAACTGTATTTATAAAGTATTCTTACTTCTTTGGGTATCTCTGTTGTTATAAAATGAACTATAAAGGCATGTCAAATCTTAGTTATACACATGTCTCACTGAGATAAACCACAGGGTAGCTAACCCAACTAATCATCTTATAAAAGTTTCCCTTTTTCACTTAGTGAGATGAGCAAAAAGTATAAGTAGATTGATGCCAGTCTATTAAGCCTACTGGCAAAATAATTCATGTACATCAAATAATGTCGTCTTTGTATCAGTATTGTACTAGAGGGGGATCAGGAACCAAAGCTTAACAGGTCTCTGAGAGGGAGGCAACAGATAAATAGAAGCACTACTTCCTCTCCCAGACAGAGCTGTCCCAGAGAAGGTGAAGTTGGATCTATGTCCAGAGTTGAAGGGTAAGAGGAAATCCCTTTCAATCTCTGGTTTCTGTTCTCTTCTTTGTATGATTATTATCTTTGATTCCCTCAGCACCTTTGAAGAATGAGATGTTTAGTTCATCTGTAATTTATAAGATCTATTTATTGTCTAGAGATTCAGTATTGGTAGGTTAGGGAAGAGGGAAAATAGGGAGTCCCTATTTCTGATTTCAACCTAAATTCCCTTCAGGGGTTGAGGGCTCAGGTCTGGGAACCTGGATCCCTGAGGACCATTGTGGAATCAGGCTGGTGTAATTTTCTGATATAGTGATACAGCTGTAAAGATATTGGTGGGAAATCTGGATGGACAGTACCTTACCTTATCCAAAGGGAAAAAGTCTCTATCCACCTCTTTTGAGGAAATATGGCTAATCTGTGTCTCTTCAGATCAACTGAGGGATTGTAGCAGCCTAAGCTCAGCGAAATTGCTCTTTTCCCCTCTCAGTTCAGAAGGGACAAGAACACTTTCCAACTGTCCATCTCCTTTTCTTATGGAGTTTTATGTATTGAGCATAATAATATTTGTCCAAATGTCACTCATGGAAATGCTTTACACTTGCTGAAGTCATCTATTGTGACTTGAATTTTGTAAGGCAACAAAAGAGAGAGATTTCTTTCATAATGGTTGTGCATCTGTGTTTAGGTAAATGCAGGCTGTTATAAAATTATGCTTTCCAGAACTAGATTTTTAAAAATTTCCTGATTCTGCCTTAGATCTTCTAAATAATCTTGTAAATTTTAAATTTGTTAAATACAATAGGACCCCATCTCAATGTCCAAGTCCTCCAAGTTTTTTATTTATCTAAAGGAATATAAGGTTTTGTGTTGTCATGTCAGGAAAATTACACCAAGTCCCCTAAAATAGGAACTTGAACAAATGACAGTCAAGAAAAGCTGGAGAAGTACAGTGGATTTCTGTGCTTTTTTTCCCCCCAGTCAATAAATAGGGTACAAAGAACAGTAGGTGGTCATTGGGTCTCCAGCTTCCCTATATTTAAATGAGCTAAAGAAACAGAAGTAGGTACCCAGCATTCCACAGTCTTACTGCCACTCATCCCTAGGGACTACTTTTGACATCTGTGGCAGGTTCGGGCAACGAGGTGGTGCAGTGGAGAGAGCCAAAGGCCTGGGATCAAGACGATTCATCTTCCTGAGTTCAATTCCAGCTTTAGACATTTACTAGCTATGTGACCCTGGGCAAAGTCACTTAACTGTCTTTGCCTCAGTTTCCTCATCTGTAAAATGAGCTGGAGAGGAAACAACAAAACACTCCTAGAAAACTCCAATGGGATCACAGAGAATTTGACATGACTAAACAAGTGGACAATATCAACAATCTATGATCCTAGCAGAAAAGAGGAGAAAAGGGTCTTTGTTTTTAGTGGAAAATTCACAAGTTTCTATTCCAGCTCCTAGAATTGTTCTTGTTGTTCTAGTGGCCAAAGGCAGCCAAATCTTAAAAGAATAAATGCCTATTGCAGGGGTGAAAAATCAATACTATATGATTGGAGGTCAGAATTCCACGAGCTTCCTTAGCCCAAACAGTGTCTTGTTTTTTATAGCTATTATTTGATAAGTCCATAGGTCATGATTCTTATTCACTAATCCTCTTGGTATATACATTGAATTAATAGGTTTCTTTGAAAATTTTGAGATTTCCATTTTATCATTGCCATCAATTTTGTTAAAATAGAATAATTTAGAGCTATGATTTCCTTACTTTTGTTAAACACTATTAACTTACTCTTGGGGAAAAATTCTTACTGTGAAAAGAATATTCCAAAAAAATGTTGACTATATTACATTTTTCTCTAAATATGCCCAAAATGTGAAAAATCAAAATAGTAAGATTTGAAATGAAATTGGATGGCAATGTCCAGTTACTACCGTGAAGCATTATTGTGTATTTTTAATCAATAATCTTACGCCAATAATAAGGAGGTAGATAAATACAAGTTGCCCTCCTTTCTCCTAGAAACTCTTGTCAATAGTATGACAATAGCTTTAGTATAGATCTAAATGTTAGTGAGCCTGAAAGGTTCATTCTGATCCAACCCTGGGTCTTTATCATTCCAGAAGGTTTTCTAGAAACATTCACTTCTCTGATTGCCACAGATATTTATGTCCCTTTCTGTGAGGAAAGGATCAAGATACAGGCATGTCCAGACCCACCTTTAAGCGGACTAGAATGCCAAGACCCATCCCATTTCAGAAATGAAACTGACTCGGAAATGGGGAAGATATTTGTTATTCATCCCATTATTACAGGTGAATTGTTCATAAAATCCAAGTTATAGACAAATGAACGTTATCATTCAAGGTGCTTTATGTTCTAATGCACAAACAGGCATGTTAGTTTTCCTGCACTTGTTAAAATCCAAGGCACAAACTCAGTAGGGAAAGGATCCCACATCTGTCTTAGTGGGTTCTGATTCCTTACAATACCAGCATCTTCGGGTAATAAATTGGAATCATCAATGAATGCACAGACTGATGTTTGTTAACAAAGTCTTGTCTTCCTTCTTTAGGCATATACTCAGTGACCCAAAAAAGAATAAAAACAAGTGTTTAATTTCTAGGAGATCATCAAATTTGTCACCTGTAAGCCCTTGAGACAAATAATTTTGGTTTACTAAGTCGAGTAAAATTATGTTAGCTTTTACTAATCTTACTCTTGTCTTTTTTTTTTTAAGAAAAAAATGCCACATTTATGATAGCTTGGATGCTTAAGTGAAATGAAATCTTATCTGCTTCATAGTCTAGACAGGATTTGAATAACAAGTAGTGGGAGAAATGTAGTTACAAAATTGCTAAGGAGCAAACTACAAGTCTGTCTAGTCCTTGGGGGGGAGAGAGATGCTCATGTAATTAAAAATAACTGTGTAAAAGCAGCAGATGTTGAGTTGTGTCCTTGTAAACTAAAAAGGAAAGGTTATTTTCTTAGCTCCCCCCCCCCCATTTTTAATGCTAATGTTGCATATTGAACATCTGCCGAACAGGCAGAGGTACAACAACCCAAATGTACAGACACATTTGTGCAAATATAATGATCCTTGCTGTGCCGACTGACGAGCAGGGGGAGGGGCAGCATCTCTGGCCTAGCTCTAAATCATTCTAATATTTCTTTCTCTCAGCGCTGACAGTAAAGTAAAATTGTGGGATATTAGGAGAGCATCAGGATGTCTAATTACTCTTGATCAGCACAATGGGGAAAAGTCAAAAGCATCATCTGAAGCAGGTAATGCTAAGAGTATATATATATATATGTCAGTGGTGATATATTTTTTTTAATCTTGAAGCTTTCTCAAAATGAAACTAAAAGATTGATATTTGGATTTCACAATTTATAGATGAGAAGAAAAGGCATCTGTCAGAAATCCTGAACCAGTTTGGGCAAAGCTAAATTACATCACTTAGTAAATAAGCAATATGACTTCTAATTGCCTCTGAATTTTGAATCGCAGAAACATCTCTGAATCAATTCTTCCTACCTGTTTTTTTTCCCTTTGCCCACTATTAAAATAGTCTCAGGTAAATGTGCTTAAGAAATGCAGATGCTGTGAGCCCCATTTAAGAAGCCCACTATAAAGTAAAGAAATAACAGGATTTTTTATTCATTGTGTCAGCATAAAAAGTGCCGGATATGCTGAATGTGAGTCAGCAGGAATCCAGGTGACAAAGTACCTCTGTTGCATTTTTATTGTAGTTTAAAATTTGATTCAGAGTTGACTGGAAATTAATTATTTGATTAAATGGTAAAATCACATGCTACCTTTAGAAACAGATTTTCACAAAGAAAAGTAGGATCACATTATTTAGAGAATGGTACTATCTCAGGACAAAGCCATATGTTGGAAGTCATGTTCATTTTGATTAAGACTAGAACAGCTGCCCTTTCTTTGATATTACAGTTACTCTTCCTCTCACATTTTATATCTAATAACATTGGCTGATTTTTCATGAAATAGAACTATCCTGGATTAGAAATGGTAACATTAAAGGGAGAGAAAATTAGATGGCTTACCAAAAAAGAAGCTTGATATCAAAGCACTTGACAAATCTTACTCCCTGAAGAAATTTTATACATCTTTTTTGATTTCTTAATTTTCCTCATTTTTTTTCTTTAACATTTTTTGGTCTTATAATTCTAGTTCACATCCTTATGAAAATCAAAAGGGTTATTTATTGATAATGGCTTCTATTGATTTTGAATTGTTTCTCCAGCAATGTGTTTGAATGTCTAAATTATGTTAAAATTAAATATCTATTGCCTGTTTGTTTTTGTTTTTTTAGGATTGATAAATCTGTACTAAAAACAGATATGTTTTTATTTTTCATGGTAGCAAACACAGCCCATAATGGAAGAGTTAACGGCCTATGCTTTACAAGGGATGGGCTTCACCTTCTGACTATTGGGACAGATGATCGGATGAGGCTCTGGAATAGCTCAAATGGAGAAAACACACTAGTAAGATATCTGAAGGAACTTGAAATTGAGTTGGGGGTGCTAAATTTTAAAATGCCCTCTCAGTGTACACTTTAAGTCATTCAAATTTAACCATGTAACTTGCCATTGAACCACAGTTATTTTTCTTATCTGAAATAAAGTTAAATATAAACAATTCATAGTAAGTGCTCCTTTGGGCAATAGCACCTGAATTCTCAAAACAACCAAGCAGTTATTTTTTAATCAAAGAGTTTAATACTAAGACTAGCAAGTTCATATTGTTCCTTATGTGGTTTTAAGGTTACGGAATGAATTTGATTAAAAAAAAAGAAGAAATAACTGAATTTCTGGATAACTCATTAAAAATGCCTTTCTGTGGCAGTGCTTTATGTTTTCTTTGGCTAAAAATCCTGAAGTCCTTGTACAATTTTTAGTAACCTCCAAAATAGTCTTATCAAGTCCTGTAGTTAATCTTCCAAGCCATTTTATAGGAGTTAATATCAATCCATTATCTCTTTGTTTTAGCATCTGTACTGGCTAACTGTTCCCTTCCAGATGCTTCTAATGTCATTGTAATAATCATTATTACTATTGATTTTACTGGGAAAAGGCCAAAGTCATTTATGTCTAGATTATGTTAGAGCACATTATTCCCTTTATATTGTCTCAGGGGACTCTGACTCAGTTAAACCACAGATTAGAAACTCACAAACTGAATTCTAATTCTGTCTCTATTACTTTGCACTATGACCTCAAGAAGGACTCAATTTGCTCTTCTTGTCTAGAAAGGCAACATAGACTAATGGCATGTTTATCAAAGCATTTAAAATAATAAGCACAATGCATAAATTTATATCGTATATAAATAAATTATTTTCACGCTTATAGTACCTACAACTGCCTAAAGTTATCATAGTATCAATGTCTAGTCATCTCAGAGTACTAATGCTCCTCAGAGTGATACACAATTCTTTCATTCTCTTATCTTTTTTTATAGCTTCACATAGGTATACATTGACCTAAAATTCACTTGCCCTATTTTGATGACCCATCTTGGGTATTCTGATTCCATTCATTTCTTGTTTATTTAGATATGGTTATTATTCTATAGTCTGTGTTTAGCAGACCATATCTAGACTATTGTGTTCAGAGATGGATATCATATTTTAAGGAGAATGTTTGCCAACTAAAGGACTTTTTGTGAACAGTAAGAAGTCTGAGGCACCTCAAAACTCTTACAAAGAGGGGGCAGCTGGGCCAGGCCTATAGACGGGAGGTCCTAGGTTCAAATCTGGCCTCAGACACTTCCCAGCTGTGTGACCCTGGGCAAGTCACTTGACCCCCATTGCCTAGCCCTTACCACTCTTCTGCCTTGGAGCCAACACACAGTATCGACTCCAAGACGGAACGTAAGGGTTTAAAACAAAACAAAACAAAAACCACTTACAAAGAAGAGTTAAAGGCACTTCTCATGTAGAAGAAGAAATTGAGAGAGTTCCTGGGCCAGTGAATGGACATTTATAAGGAGATAAATTTAAGTTTAACATTAAAAACATTTTTTTGAAAACCTAGACCAGTGATAAAGTGAATTGAACATCGCTCACTGTGATTAATGAGGGGGCAGAGCCAAAGTGAATGCAACACTTTAGAAGGGATACTTGAGTTTGTTGCAGTTGTATCAGATTATGTCTAAGGTACCTTCCTTCACCTGGGTTCTATCATTCCTATGGCACCCATTTAAAAAAGCTATTTGCTTGTCCCTATGACCTAAGAGTATGAGGCCAGGAAGGCTTGCATTCAAGGCTCCCCTCTAAAACATAATGGTCATATCATTTGACCAACTTCATTAACTTTGAAGTGCCCTAGGCAACTTTCTGAGATGATAAATTGAAGAGAAGGTTCAAGTGGAAGAAAAAGTTTTCTCACCTGGGAGTTCCATATACAGAATAAATCATAGGATCTATCCCTGTTCTGTGAGCTAAGTGTACCCGTCTTTAATCCTGAATCCCAGACCTCTTCTTCATATTAAGTGGAGAGTTTATGGCTTTGGAGAGTCACAATGGATCTACAATCCATTCATATTCTTAAACTTTCACTCATCTACATGTCTGTCAAAAATTTTGGCAATCTGGATTCTGGTCACTAGTAACTTTGGAAAGAACTGTTTCAATATAATGTTGCACATAAATGAGGAAGTAGAGGCCTCATATTAAGACCATTCCTTTCCCTCCTTCCCGCCTCCCCACTCTCTTCCAAATGTTACGCCATGAAAGAGAGAAGAATGGGAAATGAAAGAGAAATGTCTTGAGACTCATAGCTGTACAGTTATACAGAAACCTTTAATCACTGAGGGAAAGTAATATTACTTCTCTTCTCATTGCTTTTCAACACATGTGGGCTGTTCTTAATGTTGGCAAATAAATGGAGCAAAAAATATATGATGAATAAGAGAACAAGATTCAATAGACTTTTGCTGTCTCCAAACCCTCTTAATTTCAAATATTTATGTGCTGCAGTAGCCATTTTTGGAAAATAATTATCCCATTTGAGTACAGGTCTAAGGTTAGTGCATTGATTTTGAATCCCTTTCCTTACTGTCAGAAAATTTATGGAGAAAAAAAAAGCATTAGCTCAGATTTCCCACACTAGGTAACTTAAAAGATGTGGGCCATCCCAAAATTACCTCCCTCCCATCCATCTAAAACCAAAAATAAAATACTACTAAATTGTAAAAAGAAAATTTATTAATTAAATATTTAATATTATAGCTGTTGAAGTGCAGAAGTAAAGTAGTTCTCATTAATTTTAGATCAGATCTATGACAGTATTGTACTGTATATACATACTTTGTAACCTACTAGAAAATGTTATATTATTAATATGTATAGTTTATGACTTGTATAAAATTTGTAATTTAATTTTGCCACTTCAAATTATTATAGTACTTTATAGTTACAGTTATGGTACATTGTTAATCATATCTTTTATTTATTTGGTACAGAGCCCTTAGTCAGAAATACATTCCCAATTACATTGTTACTGTGTGAAAATCACAATATATTTTATGATGTGGTTTACAGGAACGTATTGTGACCCAGAAGTGGGAACTGTCTGTATTTGTAACTAAGTTATGTAATATTGAATGAGTCACCCAATGAATGAACTCATAAATTTCTTTTTTTTTTTAATGACTGATCCTTTATTGACTTAAGCATCTAGGACAATATCAAAGTTATATTATTATTTTATACATCTTATATACCTCTGAATTTCCTACTGCTTTATTTTTCATCTTTTTTTCCTCCAGTTTGTTTTTTTCCTCTCTACTTTAGAGATGGATGTCCTTTGGTTGATTGGTTGCTTTTTTTTTTTAATTTTCTAGTCATTCACCATTATATTTCCCCACCACAGTCAACTCTTCCCTTATAGCAAAGACAGACATTTCAGCAAAACAGATCCACGAGATTAACTACGAGTAACAGCATGTGCCAGTCAATCACTAAACATTTATTGAGTGCTTTCTTGTGCCAGGCTTGTGCTAAGCTCTGAGGATACAAAAAGAAAAAAAAAGGCAAAAGACAACCTCTTCCCTCAAGTTCATACTATAATTTTGAAGACAAGCAAACAAATATGTACAAACAAGATAAACAGGAAATAATGAACAGAGGGAAGGCGTTGAAATTAAGAAGGATTCAAAGAGACTTCCCATAGAAGTTGAGATAAAGGAACAGCCAGAGAAAATGCCAGGAGCCAAGAGAGTTTCCTGTTCATGGAACAGTGAGGAGGCTGGTGTCACTAGATCATAAGTATGTGGTAGGGAGTAAGGTGTAAGAAGGCTGGAAAGGTAGTTTTTGTAGCGCTTTGAATGCCAAATAGAGCATTTTGTATTTGCTTCTGGAAGCCATAAGGAACCACCAGAGCTGATTGAGTAAAAGGGATGATGTGTTTGGATCTATGCTTTAGAAAAATCACTTTGGTGACTGAATGGACGATGAGGAGAGAAGGGATAGAATTGAGGTAGGCAAACCCACCAACAGGCTTTTGCAATAATTCAAGTGTGAGGTGAGAAGAGCGTGTACCATAATGGTGGCAGTATTAGAGGAGAGAAGGGGACCTGTTAGATTGTGTTACTAAGGTGAAATCAGCAGACTTTAACAACAGTTTGATTATGAGGAGTGAGAGTGGGGAATCTAGAAAGGAATCCTAGGTTATGAGCCTTGGGGACTAGGGAGGATGATGTCACCCTCCACAGGTGACAGTGATAAGGAAGTTAGGAGAGGGAAAGGGGTTAGGGGGAAAGATAATGAGTTCTGTTTCTTACATGTGATTTGAAATAAAGGAGATAGAGTTCAAGGCAAATGGCTTCATTTTTTTTTTCTGTAAAATATTAGTCAAGATTCTCTACTGAGAGGGTTGATGGGGAGGGAGAGCTAAGAGGGGTTTGAGGAGAGATGAAAACATTCAGAAAAGTTACCGTAAAGAGGCTAGCAAGGGAATAAGAAAATTACAGTGAGGGCCAGATTGAGATTGTATAACAAGTTTTTACTGGGCCTAGTCAGAGTGATTGAGTGATTTCCTCCCAGAATCATTTAGGGGCATGTGTGTAGAAGCAAAGATGGTGAATGGTGAAAATGATCCAAGGCCGAGTCTTGGCAGGACACAATCAACAACTGAAAAAGGGTTAGGGACTCGAGGACAATATAGAGTTGAATTGTTTCAACAAAAGATGGGGAAACAAGGAGAGTGTCTAGTGCAGGGGAGATGGCCTTGTAGAGAACTGAAGGGTTATGGGTTTAGAGGTCATTCATGGTATGGAGAGTAAGGTTTGGTAAGGGGAGGGAGAAGTGGAGAGCCTACAAAGAGATTATGGTTGGATTAGGGAATTTCAGAGTTCTTGAACATTTGTAATTGATGGCATGATCAAAGATATGGCACATTCTTCATTTGTTGATCTCCACTGGTCTACCAAGACTACTTCATCAAATATTTTAAGTCTTTATTTTCTTTGAAGTAGAATCTTGCCATAGAGATCTGTATAATGAATAAGCCTAAGAATGACATCTAAAAGAAACAGGGAAATTAATATTATTTTGGAAGTAAAATTATAGTGCTATAAGTGAATATTTATATATATATATGTTTCAAAAGACTCATTTTTACTGTAGTTATACATTAGTCTAAAATACCATCATTCTTATGCATTTACATTGTTTTTAAAGGTCATTCTCCTGAAAGTTAGCTTAGTACACCTTGGGATTGAAATATTTGTCTTTTTCATCCTTGAATAACTACAGAATTTTAATTTGTCACCAAACATGTATTAAGTGCCTACCTTACAGAAGGGTACTTTGGGAAACATTAATGATATAAAGACAAAAATGAAACCATTCCTGCCCTCAAGAAGCTTGTGTTTAACAAGTGAATTTTTAGGACTAAAAGGAACCTCAGAGCTCATTTTGGCCACCTCCTTCATTTAACAAATGAAGATGCTAAATCAAAGAGAGGATAAGTGACTTATCCAAAGTCATACAGCAGTTAATGATAGAGACAAGACTAGAATCTGCCAGCTGAGGTTGTCAATTCGGCATGAGTAAAGTAATATTAAAAAGGGAAATACTCTCAATAGAGTATTCTGAACAAACAATGCATGTCATAGAATTTAGAGAGAAGCCCCTCTGAATTTACTGTGTTTTGGGGACCTTATTTGACTAATCATTAGGTTAATATTACTGGTCTTATACTTTTTTTACACCATACTCATGTTTTTTATTTAATTGGTGTGCAAATGGATTCTCAATTAAAAAAAAAGCATAAGTTCAGACTTGGTATTGAGATATAAATTTCGTTGTTCAGTCTGTTTTAAGTCAAATCTGACTCAAAATGACCCCATTTGCGACTTTCTTAGGAAAGATACTGGAGTGACTTGCCACTTCCTTCTCCAGCTCATTTGGCAGATAAAGATACTGAGGCAAACAGGGTTAAGTGACTTGCCCAGGATCTTACTTGGTTTTTCTCCAGAATGATCTCTATGTAAACCACTACCTGGCCAGACTTATGAAACTAACTTTCAATACTTTTCCCCCACACCCTAGCTTCCTCACTCCCCAACCATGTCCTCGAGAGTCCTGAATCTTGGATAGGTGTTACTGATGGATAGTGAACTAAATCTAGAATTTGGGGAAAGAAGGAAATCAACTCAATTATATTTTATAAAGAGTGTAGAGTGTTCAAATCACTCACCATGCAAATTAAGGACAATGCAGAGATGCATAGTGGACATAAGTAACTTGTAGCTTTGGTCTTGGAATCAAGAAGTGACATAAATGATATCCATAATATTTATGATTGGGAAAAGATAGATTGTCAGAAAGCAAGAATGGATGGAAACAGATTGGTATCTGAAATGGAATATTCATATTTTAAGATACAAAAATAACGGGATGAGAATATCTAGCACTTTGGGAAGTTCTGTGAAGGATTTATGAGAAAACATGAATGAGAACTGAGTGGGATAAGAAGGCAGTGGAGATGTCATCCATATCAGAGGAGACAAAATCAGAACAAAGAAATAACTGATTCAAAGAACCAAAGCAAAAATGAGAAGTTAACTACCACTGCATAATTCTTTGGGGATTTGAGATAGAGCTGGCAACAGGAATATCCTGATAACTCTCTAGAAAGTGTTACTGCGGCTGCTCCACTATTTGCTAGCCTAGAAATTCGGTGGTGACAATATGTGCCAATTGGAGGCATTTTCCAAAGTTGGCAGAGACCACCAGCTTGCCCAAGTGATCGGCCCATGCTCTGAATGACCAGAGTCGCTGCAGGGCATAGCCACTACCTTGCAGCTGAGTTTGCCAGTGAAGAAAAGATTTCCTTTTCTGTTTCTTTGTGAGGAGTGCATCTGCAGAACCCACAAGTTCTAAAGCACATTTTGTCACATTTTATTCTAAGTGACAGGTAAGGAACAAATACACTAGTTAGCGTCTCTCAAATTACCAAAGGATTCTTTTGTACCTTAGTATTTGTGTTACTCCTTCACTCCTCACCCACTGGCCATTTAAAGATGGCTCTGACGCTGTGGGAAAAGTACATGTACATGATATAAATCAATAGACTATCTCCCAATTTACATACATTGGGTTCAGCCATTGGCCCAGCAAACCTCATGGAGATAGTAGTCACTTAAACCCTCTAGTGGAGGTGTCAGTGTATCAAGAGGCCAAATAGAAGAGAACTAAATAGCCTGAATATTCCTTGAATAATTGAGAAATGGTTTTATTTATGTATTTTAATATTTAATATCAGTTTGTCTTAATGACATTAGTTTTCTTAGTAAAATTATGAAATGGTATTGCTTATTCTCTTCTCTTTTTTAAAAAAGCAAAAGTCATTTGAAGGAAGATTAATTTGAATCGATAAAACTGACATTATGAAAAAGGATGTTTTAAATAATATTTTTTGAGGAACTATTAAATGTTCACATTTTAAAATCTATCACTCTTTAGAAGTAAGTAATGAATAATTTTCTGTGGTCTTGATTCTTGCAGGTAAACTACGGCAAAGTCTGTAATGAAAGTAGAAAAGGATTGAAATTTACCATCTCTCATGGCTGCAGTCCAGAATTTGTCTTTGTACCATATGGTAGCGCCATCGCTGTTTATACAGTTTACTCAGGAGAACTGATAACTATGCTTAGGGGACATTATAATACTGTTGACTGCTGTGTATTTCAACCTAATTTCCAGGTAAGTGAAGTACTTAAGGGAATTTAAAATGCTCAGGCAGCTTGCCAGACCAGTTGTGCATAAAATAATGGATTGTGATTTGGTCCTCTAGACTTAAGTTAGACACATAGATATTTCTAAGATAATAGTGTATGACTTAATTGGAGAAAATTAACTTTCCTTTGCATATGGACTCCATTTATTTGGCAATTAATAATCTTACTCTCATTGTGTTTTACAGGAGGTGTTTTCCTGTAAGTAGTCTTTGGGGGAGGGAATGAGATAATTATAAGTAAAAATAAAAATATTTCTTTAGAGTAATTCACTGATTCCCTCCCCCCACCAACCACCAGCTATCTGAGTCGATGCAATGCCTCTTCTCTTTGGGCTTTTTTCTTTCTCACGTTTTATACTCACTCAAGGGATTAACTAAGTCTCCAAACTCTCCCTTCCAGCAGAGCTATGAAATGTTGTTGCAGTATCTCCTGATATGCCATGTGGGAGCACAACATATCACTAGCAATTTTACTAAATTTCTCTACATACACTTTTGTAGCATAGTGGTATTTATATACTTCTTGGTGACAGTTTAGATTATTTTTGTGTTGAAGTCATCCCTAACTTCTTATCCTTGAATTTTAAACACGGCTTCCTGCAGTGCCACCTTTGGGGCAGATTGTGGCTAAAGTGTCTTCTCTTCCTATCTTTATTCCCTAGCAGAGTATCTCTTTACCATAAATTCTCTTATGATTTTAGAAGAGGAATATAGTTATAAATATATAAATTGAGAAATGTTCTAATTCAGACATTTCTGTTTTGCTTTTCCTTTTTGGTTTGGTTTGGGTTTTTCCCAGAGAAGCCTTGGGCTGCTTTATTTCTTTGTTTTTCTTAACCATTTTAAGCAAGTGATTTTTGTTTCCCCAGTCCCTATAAAAAACCTCTCAGCATTTCAATCCATTCAATGTGGATTTTATTTCTCGTTATCTATCTTGTATATAGTGAGTGTCCTTACTTTGTAAGCTCTTGAGAGCAGAGATATAAGTTTTTATAGCATGCATATATACAACTTCAGTAAATATAAATTGATGAAGATAGTAACTAGTTTTACTTTGAGATCTGTCTGCCATTCAAGCAAACATGTCGTGGTGACTTTATTATTAATATTACTAATATTCACTATCATCTTAGCTACTTCCTTTGCACTGATATGTTTAGTTTCTTCCTTTTTTATTTAAATTCCTTATCTTCCATCTTAGAATTAATACTGTGTATTGGTTCCAAAGCAGAAGAGTGGTAAGGGCTAGGCAATGGGGATTAAGTGATTTGCCCAGGGTCACACAGCTAGGAAGTGTCTAAGGCCAGCTTTTGTGTGCTCTATTGGCACTATTCAGGTTTAGTCTGTGCTCCTTGTTTTTATCCCTTTTCCTGGAATCAGACACAAACATTAATCACAGTCCTATAATATTTTATCAATAAATGGCAGGTTCCCATAGTTTAAAGCTTTTAGGCATATATTGATATTATAGCAAGAGTATATATATTAACTTGTATTACTGCAGGGAAAAAAATATTAATATTAATTATGTGTACGTTCAGTACAAAAAATGAGAAAAAAATCAAATATTCTGATAAAAAAATAAAATAGACTATCAGTAAGAAATTTTCCAAGTATGAAATATCCCAATGGTGAAATTTCCAACATTTATAAGTCTAAGGAAATTTGAGGTTTACACTTTGAACCCAGGACCTCCCATCTCTAGACCTGGCTCTTAACCCACTAAGCCACCTAGCTTCCTCCTTCTTCCTTTTTTTTTTCATGTCAAACCTGAGTTTTAGGGCAACCAAATGAAAGATAGTATGGATAAGAGTAGTATTTAACTGTTTAAATTAACATTTCCAATTTTGTTAGTAAGGCACAAAGGAAGGCATTTGTTTGCTGCATAGTGGGTAGAGTACTAGTCTTGGGAGTTGTGAATGTAAAATGGGGTTAATAATAACATCTAAATGCCAGATTTGTGAGAATCAAATGAGATAATAGTTGTAAAGCACATGGGCTACTGCCTGACATATAGTAACGTAACTTTATTTCCTTCCTCTTTTTTTCTCTTCTTTCTTTTTCTCTACCTTCCTTCATCTCTCCCTTTTTCCTCTCTCCTTTCCTCCATCCCTTCCCTTCTTCCTTCCCTTACTTCTTTCCTTCCTGCCTCTACTCATACAGCTATCTCTCTGCTCATACCCTTATCCTCTCTTACCTGGTTTATTATAGTTGCCTTCTCTTTGTTCCCAACTATAGCTCCACATTCCCTTCCTCACCAATCCATCTTCCATACAAGTGCCAACCTGGTGTTCCTAAAGCAACAAATCCGCTCATATCATTTTTCTGCTCAGTGATCCTCAGGGGCTCCCTTCTGTATCTGTTTAAAAAAACAAACAAACATAACAACTTTGTTTGGCATGTGATACCTTTTGTAGTCCCCTCCAACCTATCTTTCCAGACTGATTTCACATGTTCTCTACCTTCTAGCTAGCCTGACCTACTTCCTGTAAAACTGTCCCAGGCTAACATATTTTCTTTTATTAGCTCTATTCCCTACAGAATATCTCTTCACTATAGATTCTCTTGTGACTTATGAAGAGGAATATAGTTATAAAAATATAAAATAAGTGCGTGATATCCTGTATCTTAACTCCGAACCCTGACTTTATTCCTTTGTATAAACTGTACCCCTTCTTACCCTGCCTTTTGAAATCTCTAACTTCTTTCAAATCTTGGCTCAGGGACCATATTCTACACAAATTCTTTCCTTATTCCCCCAGTATTTTGCTTTCTATTCCACCCAGGCTCCCAAAATTACCTTTCATTTATATTTTGAGGAGAGGCAGCTTGACATAGTAGAGAGATGGATATCTTGCCTCTGGATCTAGACGAGCTGGATTTGAATCTTACCTCTGTTCTCTATTGTCTTTGTGATGCTGAGCAAAGACCTCAACCTCCTACCACCAGGGGACACTCTAAGACTCCTAGGTTGCAAATCAGGTGCCAGTATGTATAAGCTGAGGGTATTTCTCATTGGGACTTCACTGGGACAAGAAGGTCTGGTATAAGTAACTTATGTATTTTATATTTATTTATCTGAGTACATTTTGTTTCCTCCCATTAGAACATGAAGTCTTTGAGGGTAGACATTGTGTCATTTTTGCTTTTGTATACCTGGAGCCTAGAATTGTGTCTGGCAGCTGTTGTTGTTCAGTTGTTTCCACTCACATCTAAATCTTCATTACTGTTTTGGGGATTGTCTTGGCAAAGATACTGGAGTGGTTTGACTTTTCCTTTCCTAGATCATTTTACAGATAAGGAAACTGAGCCAGAAAGAGTTAATTGACTTATCCAGAGTCATACAACTAGTAAGTGTCTGAGGCCAGTTTGGACTCAGGTGAATCTTCCTGAGTCAAAGCACAGCACTCTATCCACTGCACTACCTAACTGCTCACGTTTTAATATATAGTGTAAAGATTAAAATTAACACACAATATTCCAAGTATTATATTTAATACTATCAAAACAAATTTAGATCAAAGAGATAGTAAAAAAAAAAACAGAGAAACCTAGCCAGCAACTCCCTTCCTCCACGCTGGTCCAGCCAGAGAGAGAGCTAGCATGGTCAAAACCAAAATTAAAAATCTCAGTCGACGTAAAATGACGCACAGCAGGAAAGGGAAAAGGGAATTTGGGGAGACGTAGTTTGGAGGTCAAGATTCTAAATCAACACACTCACCCCCGTGATCCTTTGGAAGACTAGTCTCCCCAATGGATCATGAAAACCTAACTAACTTATAATTTGAATTAGAGGTATATACAAATATTGCAGTTTTTAAAGGGAAATTATGATAATTTGGGGATAAGAGGAAAATAAAAGAGAAAAGGAACAAAACCAAAAATAGGTACATTGACAAAAAGTCAAATGGGGGCAGTCCCTTTTGGCATAATAGTGTACATTCAAAACAAAAGCATTCAACTCCCACAAAATTCAAATTTGCCATATCTCAAAGTTCAATCTGGATCTTCTGGTGCAACATGTGGTCTCAGTAGGCACCTTCACAGCGCCTTCTAGATTCTAGGAGGTAGTCTCTTCTGAATTAGGCTCAGATTCACATCAAAGTTCACAACAATAACAAAGTCCCCACCTGAGGAAAATAATAATACCCCCCGCCCCGAGGAGTACACAGGGATACATGTTTGAGTCATAAGGCATATGAATCAAGTATCAAAAATATCGAAGAAGTCAATGAAATTTTAAAAATAACCTCTGAGTGAAGTATAGAATATAAAAAGAAAACTTAAAAAAAAATTCTGGGAAGAAGGAAAAAATGAAAAAAATTATAAATCACAACAGGTTCTTGTGGTGATCCATGTCCCATAAGCATGTAATAATACTCCCTAACCCAATTTAGCAGTCTGGACTGCAGTAAGTTGCCACATCATGAGAGAGAGTAGAAGAAGAGACTAGATCTCCAGACAAATGTGAAATAGAATTCTCCGGTTCAATCCTTTTCTTTGGTTTTTCAGGATGGTGGAGCCAGAACAATCCATGTTATATACTTGATATAGAGTGTGGTATAAAGAAGTCCTACATTTAACACATGTTAAATAGCCACAGCCTCAAGTCTCACACAATGATCATGTCATTGTGCTTTTAGTGTAGGATGTCATCAATCTCCGTAGAACTGACTTGTCTCTTTTACCTTTTTGTGCTCATTTGGCACATTGCAGGTCAAGTTCTATACTCCTTTGTGGTCCTTTCATCCTTGAATTAGACATAGTCATCAAGCAAAAGTCTCATAATATTTAAATAACTAGTGGCAGATTGCCATAGTTCAAAGCCTTTTTGAGTATGCTTTTATATGCTAGGTAAACAGACATCTTAGCTTATTCTATTGCAAAAAGTAAGAATAGTTTAAAAAAAAACCTTTTCAATACTAGTAATGTGATTCAAAGGCAAACAATGAGAAAAGAAGAAAAAAAATCAAATACTGTATATAAGATTAAAATTTAGGGGGAGACTGATAGAGGTAGAAATGAGTATCTCTCTGCAAGGAGTATGATATTTTTAGAGGTTTATTAAAGATTAAAATATAAAGAAAACACAAGTAAGAAAAGCACGTGTCTAGGCCCAGAGAGCCTATTCATGACCACTCACATCTTGCCTGCTGGGTGGAGAGCCGCATGTGCTCCGAAGAGGAAGTAAAAAGAGCCCAGAGCCTATTCACAACCAGGTTAAATACCCCATCTCGCTCTCGGCCCAGGTGAGAATTCAGTGATATTACAAAGCATTCTGGGGAAGTGGAGCAAGGACTTCTGGGGATTGAAGTCCTGGATTCAAGTCTATTTTTACATATGACAGACATAGGAAGAAAACAAAGTGTTAAAATTGTGTATATTTCACAATTACAGAGGTAAAGTACAGAGGCTAGTTTTCAAAAAATAAGATTCATTTCCTCTTTGACTTACCATGATCCGCAGTGTCAGTGCAAATGAGATAGACAAAGCAATAATACATTCAAGAAAATACAAAAAAAAAATTAGAAAAGGCACAAAATGTTACAAAAGACATATCAGGTCAGTATAGGTCCCTAATATAGATTTTCTTCTTTGAGATAGTATATGTTTTGCCCTATAAGGCAATTTGTGGAAGTACAAGGATCAACCAAATAAAGTGCAACAAAATAGTACAAATCCAGCAATAAATAAGTCTTTTCACATTCAATGGTCAAATACAATTTGTACAAGTAATTAATTATTCATCATCAGCAGAAGGTACTCATTTAACATGGCTACAATGAATCTATGTGTCCCTCTCTCCAATTTTTATGGCAGTTGGTATAGTTAGTAGGATCTGGAATGGTCTGTCATAAGCAGGTTCAGTCGACCCAGTACGCTTAAAATTCTTTATGTACACACCTGGGTTTAAATCATGAAGACAGAAATCTGTGGGGTTTGCTTGAACAGCGGCTCCAGAGTTATGGAGTTCTCACAATTTTGTTTATAATTGTCTAATATATGTATCAATGGTTGTATCCTCTCCTAACAATGAGCTATAGGCAGGAGTAAATGGTTTTGCCTGAATAGGTGGATGTACAAATAGCATCTCAAATGGTGAGGTGTGTAAATCACTCTAGGTCTGCTTCTGAGATAAAATAGGGCCAGAGGTAGAATTTCAGGTCACTTTATTTACTTTTTTTAAACCCTTACCTTCCATCTTAGAATCAATACTGTGTATTGGCTCCAAAGCAGAAGAGTAGTAAGGGCTAGGCAATGGGGATTAAGTGACTTGCCCAGGGTCACACAGCTGGGAAGTGTCTGAGACCAGATTTGAACCTAGGACCTCCTGTCTTTAGGCCTGGCTCTCAATCCACTGAGCTACCCAGCTGCCCTTCAGGCAACTTTAAATGAGTCTCCATGCACAATTTTCCAATCATAGTTTTAAGTTCTTTATTCATTCGTTCAATTTGGCTGGAGCTCTGGGGATGATATGGTGTGTGAGATTTAGGAATTATCCCCAAACATAAATACGTTTGAGATAATACTGAATCAGTAAAATGAGTTCCTTTATCAGAATCAATATATGCTGGCAGGCCAAAATGAGGAATAATTTCTTTCAAAAGGACTTTGGCAGCAAAAACCACTGTGGCGTGAGCAGTAAAGATGTACAGTCATGTAAAGGTTCTCTGGAAGATGGCAAATCAGGGAGCAAGGTAGCAGGATTAAGAACTCCACAGCTTTTTAATGTGATATGTTCATTATTCAATAAAGTTATCTTATACTTAGTAATCCTCTGGTCAGTAAATGTCTGTGTCCTATGCCTTATGAATGACAGGAAAGCAACAAATATGGACCAGGACAATTAGAAGCAGCAGCAGGGCCCTGGGTTTGGCGTGGAGGCCGACAGAGAGCAGCGGTGGGCAGCGTGCACTGGGAAGGGGGCAAAAGCATGGGATGTGGCCTCTTGAGGAGAAACCAAGCCAGGAGTCTTTCGACTATGCAAGCTAGCAGAGGCTCTGCTTTCTCTGAATTCTAAGTCCCTTGTTAAATTGCCAAATATAAATATTAAAATTAATATATAATACTCCAAATATTATATTTAATACCATTTCTTAAAATCAAGTTAGAGCACAGGGAAAGTAAAAACAAACAAAAAAAACACAAACCTAGCCAGCAATTCCCTTCCTCCATGCTGGTTCAGCCAAAGAGAGAGCTGGCATGATCAAAACCAAAACTATAAATCTCAATCCACATAAAATGACACAGAACAGAAAAGGGAATTATAGGAGATATAGTTCGGGAGACAAGATTCTAAATCAATACAACAGCAAAGCTGGTAAAGATAGAAAAACTATACTCTGTTCTTTTAAAAGCTATTTCTCTCATGTTACTATAATTTCTGACTAGTAGTCTATCTAATGTGCATTAATTTGATGTTTGCCTCTTATGGTAATTAAAACCCGAGTCAAAGAAGAAGAGAAAGTGATTTTCACATGAGATTCATAATGTTTCCCTTTTTTATAAAAGGAAGATCACTATTTTTCTGCAGAACCTAGTAATATTAACAAAAATAAATGGAGTAAAAGGTATTTTGAAGAAGTATATAATTCATTGTAAGTAAAATAACTTTTTCACAGATAGTAGGACTATTGTCTTAAGAATTCTGCACTTTAGAGTGCTAATATGCTGCTAAAGAAAAGCTGTTGAAGTGGGAATGCAGATTAAAGCATACTGTTTTTCACTTTGGTTTCTTTGTCTTTTTATTTGGGGGGTTTGGTTTTATATGAGTATTCTCTCACAGCAGTATCCAATATGATCCACATATGAGATCAAATTGCTTACTATCCTGGGAATGGGGAGGGAAAGGAGGAAGATAATTTAAAGTTTATAATTTCAGAAAATGTGTGTTGACAGCAACACAATGATCCAGGACAATTCTGAGAGACTTATGACAAAGAATACTATCCACCTCCAGAGAAACAACTATTGGAGTCAGAATACAGATGAAAGCATATGATTTTTCAATTGTTTGCTTGCGTTTATGCTTTGGGGTTTGGGTTTTATAAGATTACTCACAAAAATGAACAATATGGAAATATGTTTTGCATGATAATATGTGTATAACCTAGATGGAATCATCTACCAACACCAGGAAGGAGGAAGGAATGAAGGGAGGGAGATGTTTGATCATATAACGTAGAAAAACTTTTGTGGAAATTTATTATATATAATTGGTAAAACAAAACTAAAATATAGAATTTAAAAAAGATTAAAGAAAAAAGAAAATATATGTTGAAAACTGTTATTACATCTAATTGGGAAAATAAAAAATTTTAGTTTTATTTTTATTATCATGTAAAACACACTTCCATATTGGTCATTGTTGTAAGAGCATACTAACACCCCCAAATATAAAAATAAAATAAAACTGTAAGTACACTGATATGAAAGATATTATGCTTTGATCTGCATCATCCAACTCCAACTGTTCTTTCTCTTGAGGTGGATAGCATTCCCCATCATAAGTTTTTAAGGATTGTCCCAGATCAGTGCATTGCTGAGAGTACTCAAGTTTTCACAGTTGAACATCGCCCAGTATTGCTGTTACTGTGTACAATGTTCTCTCAGTTCTGCTTGAAATTAAAACATTTATTTAAAAAAATAAGAACTCTGCATTTTAAAAACATGAGGAGATGCTAGTCAATTTCCGATTCATTCCAAAATTAAACATTCTTTGCTGTCACATCTTTGTATCTGTATCCTAGGAACTTTATAGTGGTAGCAGAGATTGCAATATTCTTGCCTGGGTGCCAGCTTTACGTGAACCTCTCCCTGATGAAGATGATGAGGTAAGTATAGTTTTTACAAATTCTAAATTTTAAATGGTAAAGAATTAGGTAGACAAATTTTATTATTTTGTTTTTCATAAATCTTTTATATGAATTTTATACATATCTGTTTTTTAAAAAATTTTTTAATATTTTTCCACGGTTACATGAATGATATTTTTTCCCTCCCTCCTCTCAGAGACAAGAAGCAATTCTACTGGGTTATACATGTATTATCATTCAATACTTATTTCCATATTATTCATTTACGTAATAATCTTTTAAAAACCAAAACCCCAAATCCTCTATCCATTCAAAGAAGTGATAAAGCATATGTTTTTCTTCTGTTTCTACTCCCATAGTTCTATCTCTTGACTTGGATAGTGTGAATTTTATATATTGAATAAAGAGTTAACCTCCAAGTGAGGACTTTTTCTCCCATTTGAATTTATTTAGTCAATTTACAATAATCACATTGTTTCCCTCCCTCCCTTTCACCCACCCTCCCAACAGCCAAAACACAATTTAGTTGGGTATTACTTATGTCTTTGATCAGAACCTATTTCTATGTTGTTGTTAGCACTAGGGTGTTCATTTAGAGTCTACATCCCCAACCATATCCCTTGGACACATGTGATCAAGCAGTTGTTTTTCTTTGGTGTTTTTACTCCCACGGTGTTTGCTCTGGATGTGGATAGTGGTTTTTCTAGTAGATTCCTCCAGGTTGTTCAGGGTAACTGCATTGCCACTAATGGAGAAGTCCATTACATTCGATTGTACCACAGTGTATCAGTCTCTGTGTACAATGTTCCCCTGTTTCCACTCCTCTCACTCTGCATCAATTTCTGGAGGTTGTTCCAGTCCCCATGGAATTCCTCCACTTTATTATTTCTTTGAGCGCAATAGTATTCCACCACCAACATATACCACAATTTGTTCAGCCATTCCCCAAATGATGGGCATCTCCTCATTTTCCAATATTTTACCACCACAAAAAGAGCAGCTATGAATATTTTTGTACATGTCTTTTTCCTTATTATCTCTTTGGGGTACAAACCCAACATTGCTATGGCTGGATCAAAGGGCAGTCTTTTAGTGCCCTTTGGGCATAGTTCCAAATTGCCCTCCAGAATGATTGGATCAATTCACAACTCCACCAGCAATTCATTAATGTCCCAACTTGGCCACATCCCCTCCAGCATTTATTACTTTCCTTTGCTGTCATGTTGAACAATCTGCTAGGTGTAAAGTTCTCAGTGTTGTTTTGATTTGCATTTCTCTGATAATAAGAGATTTAGAACACATTTTCATATGCTTATTATTAGTTTTGATTTATTTACCTGAAAATTGCCTATTCATGTCCCTTGCCCATTTATCAATTGGAGAGTGGCTTGATTTTTTGTACAACTGGTTTAGCTCTTCATAAATTTGAGTAATTAGACCTTTGTCAGAGGTTTTTGTAATGAAGATTGTTTCCCAATTTGTTGCTTCCCTTCTAATTTTGGGTGCATTAGTTTTGTTTGTATAAAACCTTTTTAATTTGATGTAATCAAAATTATTGATTTTATATTTTGTGGTTTTTTTCTAGCTCTTGCTTGGTTTTAAAGTCTTTCCTTTCCCAAAGATCTGACAAGTATACTATTCTGTGTTCGCCTAATTTCCTTATAGTTTCCTTCTTTATATTCAGGTCATTCACTCATTCTGAGTTTATCTTGGTGTAGGGTGTGAGATGTTGATCCAAACCCAATCTCTCCCATACTGTCTTCCAATTTTCCCAGCAGTTTTTATCAAATAGTGGGTTATGGTCCCACAAACTGGGATCATTGGGCTTATCATATGCTGTCTTGCTGAGGTCATTTACCCCAAGTATATTCTACTGATCCTCCTTTCTGTCTCTTAGCTAGTACCAAATTGTTTTGATAACCACTGCTTTATAGTATAATGTGAGATCTGGGACTGCAAGTCCTCCTTCCTTTGCATTTTTTTTTCATGATTTCCCTGGATATCCTTGATTTTTCTTCCAAATGAATTTTGTTATGTTTTTTTCTAATTCAGTATAAATGTTTTTTGGTAGTTCAATGGGTATGGCACTAAATAAGTAAATTAATTTGGGTAGGATTGTCATTTTTATTATGTGAGCTCGTCCCACCCATGAGCAATTAATGTTTTTCCAATTGTTTAGATCTAGTTTTAATTGTGGGGAGAATGTTTTGTAGTTGTGTTCATGTAGTTCCTGTGTTTGTCTTGGCAGATAGATTCCTAAGTATTTTATATTGTCTAGGGTGACTTTAAATGGAATTTCTGTTTCTAATTCTCGCTGCTGAGATGGGAGAAGATATATAGAAATGCTGATGACTTATGCGGGTTTATTTTGCATCTTGCAACTTTGCTAAAATTGCTGATTGTTTTAACTAGCTTTTTGGTTGATTCTCTAGGATTCTTTAAGTAAACCATCATATCAGCTGCAAAGAGTGATAGTTTAGTCTCCTCATTACCAATTTTAATACCTTCAATTTCTTTTTCTTCTCTAATCACTACTGCTAGTGTTTCTAGTACAATGTTAAATAATAGAGGTGATAATGGGCATCCTTGTTTCACTCCTGCTCTTATTGGGAAGTCTTCTAGTTTATCCCCATTGCAGATGATATTAGCTGATGGTTTTAGATATATACTGTTTATTATTTTTAGGAAAGGCCCTTCTATTCCTATACTATCAAATGTTTTCAGTAGGAATGAGTGTGACATTTTATCAAAGGCTTTTTCTGCATCTATTGAGATAATAATGTGATTTTTGTCAGTTTGCTTATTAATATGGTCAATTATGCAGATGGTTTTCCTAATAATGAACCATCCTTGCATTCCTCGTATAAATCCTACCTGGTCATAGTGAATAACCCTTGTTATGACTTGCTAGAGTCTTTTTGCTAGTATCCTATTTAAGATTTTTGCATCTATATTCATTAAGGAGATTGGTCTATAGTTTTCTTTCTCTGTTTTTGACCTGCCTGGATTTGGGATCAGTACCATGTTTGTGTCGTAAAATGAATTTGGTAGAACTCCTTCTTGGCTTATTCTGTCAAATAGTTTGTATACTATTGGGATTAGTTGTTCTTTGAAAGTTTGAGAGAATTTATTTGTGAATCAATCTGGACCTGGGGATTTTAAGTTAGGGAGTTCTTTGATGGCTTCTTCAATTTCTTTTTCTGATATGGGGTTGTTTAGGTAATCAATTTCTTCCTCTGTTAGTCTAGGCAGTTTATATTTTTGTAAATACATACATATTACCATATTGCTATAATTGTTGCCATATAATTGGGATAATAGTTTTTAATGATTGCCTTAATTTCCTCTTCCTTAGAGGTGAGGTCTCCCTTCCTTCTTGGATTCTGTCAATTTGATTTTCTTCTTTCCTTTTTTTAATTAGACTGACCAGTACTTTGACTGTTTTATTTGTTTGTTCAAAGTACCAGCTTCTAGTCTTATTTATTAAATCAATAGTTCTTTGACTCAATTTTATTAATTTCTCCTTTGATTTTTAGGATCTCTAATTTAGTCTTCATCTGAGGATTTTTAATTTGTTTACTTTCTAGTTTTTTAAATTTGCATGTCTAATTCATTTACCTCTGCACTTCTTAATTTGTTAATATATGATCTCAAAGATATAAATTTTCCCCTGAGTACTGCTTTAGTTGCATCCCATAGGTTTTGAAAGGATATCTCATCATTGTCAATCTCTTTAGTGAAGTTATTAATTGTTTCTACAATTTGCTCTTTAACTGACCTGTTTTGGAGAATTGTATTGTTTAGTTTCCAATTAATTTTTGATTTACCTCTTCATGTACCCTTACTAATTATTATTTTCATTGCATTGTGATCTGAGAAGGCTGCATTTATTATTTCTGCTCTTTTGCACTTGTTTGCAATGTTTTTATGCTCTAATACATGGTCAATTTTTGTGAATGTACCATGTGCTGCTGAAAAGAAGGTGTATTCCTTTTTGTCCCTATTAATTTTTCTCCACATATCTACTAATTCTAATTTTTCTATGATTTCATTCACTTCTCTTACAAATTTCTTATTTATTTTTTGGTTTGATTTATCTAGTTCTGATAGAGGAAGGTTCAGGTCTCCCACTAGTATAGTTTTTCTATCTATTTCATCCTTGAGCTCCACTAGTTTCTCCTTTACAAATTTGGATGCTATGCCATTTGGTGCATACATGTTGAGTACTGATATTTCCTCATTGTCTATACTGCCTTTTATCAGGATGTAGTTACCTTACCTATCTCTTTTAACTAGATTTATTTTTACTTTGGCTTTGTCAGATATCATGATTGCGACTCCTGCCTTCTTTTTATCAGTTGATGCCCAATAGATTTGACTCCATCCTCTTACTTTCACCCTATGCATATCTACCTTCCTCATGTGTGTTTCTTACAGACAGCATATGGTAGGATTTTGGATTCTAATCCACTCTGGTATTCGCTTGCATTTTATGGTTGAGTTCATTCCATTCACATTCAGAGTTATGATTAATACCTGCGTATTTCCCAGCATTTTGATTTCTACTTCTTGTCCTGCCTTTTCTTCTTTCATTGTTTCCTTCTACACCAATGTTTGTTTTTAATCAGTCCCCCTAGGACCCACCCTTATTTTACTTTCCTTTCTACCCCCCTCCCTTCTTGTTCCCCCACTTATTTTCCCTGTAGTCTTTATAAACTACCCCCCACCCTCTCCCTCCCTTATACTGCTTCCCTCCCCACCAGTCCTTTTGTTACCCTTCTACTCCCCTATAAGGCGCAAATCTATTCTCTGCCCCAATGGATTGGATTTTTCTTCCCTCTTTGGGTCAATTTCAATGCACATAAGTGTTGAGTATTTCCTATCTCCAACCTCTTTACCCTTCTAGTGTAATGATGTTCTCCCCCCTCCCACCATGATCTTCTTTGTGACATATAAATTTACCCTCATTTGTTTATTTTCCCATTTCTTTTAGTATTAACCTCTTTTTTTTAGCTCTAGTTGTATATACATATATGTGTGTATATATATATATGTATGTATATGTATTTATGCATGCATATATCTATATACCTATTTATGTCTTGTCCTTTCATCCTATACAGTTTGTCACTGTTCCCTCTAAGTATAATTCTTCTAGCTTCCCAGGTGATAGCAACAGTTTTTAAGAGTTACCAATGACCTCTTTTCTTATAGGGATGCATAATATTTTAACTTATTGAGTCTCTTTAAAAAAACAAAAAGGGGAGGCTTTTTTGTTTCTTTTGTTTTGTTTTACTTTTCCCCCTCTTTTTTAAATTACCTTTTGATGATTCTCTTGAGTTCTGTGCTTGGGCATCGAATTTTCTGTTCAGTTCTGGTCTTTTCTGGACAAATTCTTGGAATTCTTCTATTTTATTGAATGACCATACTTTCCCCTATAAGAATATAGTCAGTTTTGCTGGGTAGTTGATTCTTGGTCTTAGACCTAGTGTCTTTGCTTTCCAGAATATCATATTCCATGCCTTTCGGTCCTTCAGTATGGATGCAGCCAGATCCTGTGTTATACTCACTGTGGTTCCATGGTATCTGAATGACTTCTTCTTGGCAGCTTGTAATATCTTTTCCTTGGTCTGATAGTTCTTGAGTTTGGCTGTAACATTTCTGGGTGTTGTCAGTTGGGAATTAATAACAGGAGGTGATCTGTGGATTCTTTCAATCTCCACTTTTCCCTCTTGTTCCAGAATATCAGGGCAGTTTTCTTGAATAATTTCATGTAGTAGTATGTCCTGGATTTTTCTTTTGTCATGGTCTTCTGGTAGACCAATGATTCTTACATTGTCTCTCCTCGAACAATTTTCTAAATCCTGTTTTGTGAATGAGATGCTTCATATTTTCCTCAATTTTCTCATTCTTTTGTTTTTGTTTTATAGTGTCCTGCTGCCTTGTGAGGTCACTTAATTCTAGTTGTTGTATACTGGTTCTTAAAGACTGGGTTTCATCCCTGGGTTTTTGGTCATCCTTCTCCTTCTAGTCTGATTTTCTTGGGAGGTCATCTTTCATTCTCTTTACCTATCTCTCATCTCCTTCACCTCATTTTTCATCTTCTTTGCCTCACCTTTATCTCCTTTGCCTCATTTTCAAGCTGGTTGATTTTGGCTTTCAAGACACTATTTTCTGTTTCCAGATGACTTATCTTAGTTTTTAAATTCTTGTCCCAATTGCCTTCAGCCGCTCTTAATTGTATTTTGAATTGCATTTTGAGTTCTTCCAAAGCCTGTGTCCAGTTCACTGGGGTTTCCGTTTTATTACTTGCCTCCTCCTGTGTATTGTTTGTTCTTGGTTCGTTGCCTATGCAGAAGCTGTTAATTGTAATTTCTTTCTTCTTTTTCTGTTGTTTGCTCATATTTACCCCTCCTTTGCTCCCCATATTTGTCTGTGCTTTTGCACCTCTCATTTTTTTGGATTTGGGGCTTTCTGTCAGTCTCCCCTCTTGGAGCTTTGTCAGATCTCTCAGTGCATTCTCTGGGGAAGGTGTGTTGAAGTTTGCCCTTCCCTGTGCTCTGGAGGCTTTTGATTGGATTAAAGACCATCAATCAGTGAGGCAGGGGTGTTGCAGCCTAGGCTTTCCTGAGTTCTGAAGACATTTCATGGGATTAAGTTCAACTGGGTTGTGCTAGGTGTGCTCTGGGGCCAAAAACCTCCTGGAAGGCTGGAGAAGTATGGAAGATTTCCACAGCTCTGACCAGGCTGCCAGCTCCCTCTCCAGCTCCTTCCCCGCCATCTGTGCTCGATGCTCCAAGCCCGCAAGGTACACCCTCCAGACTAGCGTGTTTGCCTGCCCAGAGGTTCCCACTGCCGCTGGAGGCCCATTGCTCTACGTGGGGCGGGAGGTGGGGGGGGATGGATTCTGGGACCTTCCTTCTGCCTTCCCCTTAAACTTGAGTGTTCTTGGATTCCGACTTTTGGGGGGTGGGGTGTACCTTTTGAGTTGAGTCCAGCAGGAGGGTTCCTTGGCTGTGTCTTGTTGTTAGGTTTGATTTTCAGTCCCCTTGGAGCATTCAGTTTGTGATCAGTAAGGAAGGGTATTCAGAGGTCTGAAATGCTCTTTCTACGTGTCCATCTTGACTCCGCGTCCCCAAGTGAGGACTTCTTAAGTATGAATCCCAAAGGTAACCCATATAGGTTTTGTCACCTCTGGGCAAGGTACTTTAACTCTCAGTGCAAAACTATTAACTTGCATTGGTAAAGGTTGTTTTCTTACCTTAAAGTTCTTCATGGCAATAAAATCACAGGTCCATGACTTATCACCACATAATTCAAAATTACTTAACTGATAGGGACTCAGAGTACTAAGTATACATTTATAATCTTCATAGTTGTAGGATATATTAGAAGCTAAATGAAAAGTCATGGGATGAATTAATCACTAGAGAAAGAATATTTTACTTTGGCATATCAGGCTTAAGTTAGTAGTCATTGCCTATTCCAATTCAAACAAAAAATATGTATTTAATTCTATGAAGCACTATGTTTACTGTTTGCTTCCCATTCCTAGAGTGCCCCATCCCAAAGCAGCAGCTTCTTTTAGATTCCTTGGTGTGTCCTACTATTATTTGTTGTTAACTGATGTCCATCTTCATGACCCTATGAACCAAAGCTATCTATAATGTTTTCTTGGAAAGGATGCTGGAGTGGTTTCCTTCTCCAATAGATCCTTTTGTCAGGCAAAGGTTCACACAGTTAGGAAGTCTCTTGTAATAATTGAATTAATATTTCTACCCAGATATATATTTTATAAAGTTTATTACAAAGGGTAGACAATCATAGTTTTAAATATCATCATTCCTCTAAGTAACCTGAGTATGTTTTGTCTAGCCTGCAAGTATCTTTCTCTTTCCCCCTTACTTGCCTCCTCTCTTCCCATGTCCCTTCTTCATTCTCTTCTCCACCCCAAACCTAAAGCCTTGACTTTTATTGATGTAAAGCATGTACACCAACACAAAGCCTGGTGCAACTGTGTTATGTGAGGAATGTTGATGGACAGGTCATGCTACTGGGGGGGGGGGGGAATGAACTTCCTTGACATCTATCCCCCTGTGATCCTTTGGGAGATCAATCTCCCCAATGGATCATTTAAATATAACTATATTATAACTCTAAATACCTTCTAGCTAAAAGTACGTACAATATTGCATTTTTCTAAGAGGGAGTTACAGTAGAGATGGGAGTAAAATACAAAAACTGATAGACACATTGACAAAATGCCAATTAGGGAGCAGTCCCCTTTGGCATAAGAGTTTACATTCAGAATAAGTATGTTCAACCCCCTTCAGTTCAGTTCTTTATATCCCAAAGTTCATTCTGGATCTTTTGATGCAGTATGTGGTTTCTTCAGGCATCTTTACAGCATCTTCTCCAAAGGGATCCTCTTTCTTGATTTTGGTTATTGGCAGGTTTCTTTTCCTGATATTTCTCCAAAAAAATTTAAATCTTGGATTTTAAGATAATTATACAATCCCCCCCTTAGGAAGATGTTGACCAACACCAGAATCACACTGGGATACATGAATGAGTTATGAGGTATATGAAACAATTGTCAAAACAAAAAACAAAAACAAACCACCCAAAAATAATTTTAAAAATCCAAATTAAAGAATAAATATTAAATTCTGTATAAAAATAAGAAATATAGAAATAAAAAAATTAAAATCCTACATGTATAAAATTTTGTGTTAAAAAAAAAAAAAACCTGTAACCGGTTCTTGAATCCCATTTGCCTCCAGGAGTACAGAAAATTGCCAAACTATAAAAGAGAAAGGACTAAGTTTCAGCAGCTAATGGGAAAAAAATCATTCCCTGGTTTGATTGTACCTTCACTGTCAGAGACAGGGGAAGCCAGGATGATAGCCAAACTGAGGTACTTGACTCAGAATGTTACACATGACGTGTGGTACAAGGAATCCTGAATCTTAACATATGTCAAGTGCTGCAACCTCAATTCAGACACTATGTTCAAATCCTTTCCCATTGGCATAGAAGTTCAACAACCCTCCCTGGATTGGATTTGGTCCTTTTTTGACCTTGTGCTACTTGGCACTGTATATTGGCTCTGTTGTTCCCTTCTCCTGGAATCAGACATAGTCATTTAAAAAAGCCCCATAACATTTGTCAATAGATGGCAGGTTTCCATTATCGAAGGCTTTGGGGCATGCATATTACTAGGACAAATAGATCTTGTAAACTTATACTGTAAACTTTATCCTTCAAGGCAAAAAACTTTAATACTGATTTCATGTACTTCAAGTATCACCAAGGATAGAAAAAAAGAAAGAGGAAAAATAATAAAATAACCTATTGCAAACATAAAGAGAAAAAACAATTAAAAAATCAAAATTTCACAGTTCATATTCCATGTGGCAATGTGTTAGTCAAGCAGAGACACAAGATGAAAAGTGCTCACTCAAAAATGAAATTTTTATTCCTCTTAACTTGGCCAGGATCCACAGTGTGAGTGTACGTAATTTTTTCACCAGGTAAAAGCATTTTAAAAACAGTAGTACAACTAATACAGATTCTAAGAAGTACCAAAATCCCCAAAATTTTAAGAGCCCCTTTTAGGACAATAGCAAACAAACCAACTATCATTAGGGTTTACATGACTTGCTGTGTGACATGTAAAAACCTATGAACACATGAATACTTGTCATGCTACTCAGGAGGGGAGGGAATGAACTTCCTTGACACACTCTGAGCCTAGATTTGAACTCATGTCTTCCTGACTCCAGGCCCTGTGCCCTTCAATCGCTGAGCCACAGTTGCTTCTTTTGTGTATCCTGTAGAACAGTGGATAATGTCCTGGATCTGCTGTCAGATCCAGGGTACAAATTCCAGCTCCATCTCTTTCTACCTGGATGATCTTGAGCTAGTTACATAACCTCTGTAGGTCTCGGTTTCCTCATCTGTGAAATGAGAGAAATGAAATAGAAGGCCTCCAAATTCCCTTCCATCTTTAAAGCTATGATTCTATGATCCTAACTTTGTTTAAGGCTCAGAGCAGATATCACCTACAGCTCAAAACCTGGCCAGTTGTTATTTCTGTCTCTTTCCACATCTTTTCTCTCCCTCTCTCTCCCTCTCTCTCTGTCCCCCCCCCCCCCAGTATAAAGAATACAGAGAATATAAGTTTCCACTGCATTTTTATTTTTTATTGACTTAAAAAGAACATTTGAATTAGTAGAGCATACTGTTGGGTCCAAGGTACAACAAAGGACTTCCTGTTCATCTATGAAAATTATACAAAATTTGTTGAAACATGTAATAGAGACATCCTAGTTTTACTATTTATTTAATATCAAGCAAATCATAAAATAGAGCAAAAAATATGTTTCCAAGGGTTCCAAGGAAAGATAAACTCCCATGCACTAAAATGTTTCAGAAGATACCCAGAAGGAATGGGAGATACTGAAGGATGAAATTTTTAATGAAGTAAATCATTCCAAAAAGAAGAAAAAAAAATCTGTATAAATAAGATGAATAATTCCAGTGAGAAAGGGAAAAGGGATTTATTTTAAAAGACTAATGAAACTAAGAACAACAAAAAGATTTTTAAATGTTTATTGACTAGGGGAAAGGTATGATAACAAATGACAACAGAAGGACAGCAAAGCGTTTAATCCTTATTTTATTTCTGTTTTCTCTGCAAATGAGAAGGACCTATGTCCGGAAATGGCAAAACACAAATGACCAACAGAGCCTTCATACCAGGATAACTGAGGAGATAATAAAAATGCACGCAGTTGCCTTTGAGAGAGAGAGAAAGAGAAAATACAAGCAATCAAGACACCTCTTGTTATTAAGAATCTAACCTTCTCAGGAGAGTTGGAAAGGGTTAACTGGTAACTAAGAAGGGAAGTAGAGCCCTCCTAGTTCTAGTTCTGAACAAGATAAAGCAAAAGGTCACCTATCAGAGCTCAGGGAGATTTCTAGGAGCATGGTCTATGGTTTCTGTGGGGAGAAAGTAGAGATGATGGCGCGTTTCCCCTGGTGACTGGGAAATTATGAATGGAGCTTTTGAAAACATGTTTTAAGAACATTCCTAACACTTAGACCTATCCAAAAGTGTCAAAAGATCTGCCTCAATAGTTAGAGAGTTCTCTCTCTTTATAGGTCATCAGGCAGAGGCTAGACAACTACTTGTTGGGTACATTATAAGGGGGAATCTCTTTTGGTCCTTTTTATGGGGATGGTCACTAGATCCCTTCTAACTCTCAGATTCTGTCATATGTGCTAGCAAAAGGTGTTTTTCACCGTCACAGAGAATGGTAGAAGGCCTCCACCATGGAGGCCAAATTAGACATAGATTTTCATTAAATAGTAAATACTCTCATTGCTTCTCTTTGCAGATGACATGATTATTAATCACAGTAAGCCCAAAAAATAGTAGAGCATCTTAAATAAGATCCATAATTACTCAAAAAAGGTTAGCCAAGTAGATGAATTCCTGTTGTCCAGGCTTAAAGTTAGTGTTTGAAGGACACCCATTAGTACTGAGGCTTTTGAAGCTGGGGACCACTGTCATTTCTGTCTTTATATTTTCAGCCTATAGCATAGTGCCTTGCATATACTACGCATTTAATAAATATTTATTGGATGAATTGAATGAATATGTAGTGCTATAGGGTGTACCATCTAGCAGAGAAGGAACAATTTTTATACAGATAACTAGGGCACAGAATGTGTTCATAGGTTTGTTGATCTATCATTACTCCACTAATATTTACAAATGAAGTGTTGTGAGTATGTGGAAGAGGGAAAGATTAATCCCTGACAGGAAAATCAAAAGAAGATTCTTAGATTTGGTATCCTAAATATAGATCAGAAAGGATTGTAAAGTTCATCTAGTTTCACCTCTTCGTTTTACAGATGAGGAAATTGAGGCTCAAGGAGACGAAGTTATCCAAGACTGCACAATGAGCAACAGAGCTAGAATTCAAACCTCTGCTCTTTGACTTTATATCCAGAATTCTTTTTGTTGCCCCACACTTGAAGGTCATGATAGTAAAACTAACCTTTGAAAGATGATATAAAGTAGGGGAGTAAATCATTGTGGAGAGAATAAAGAAAATGAATAATAGCATGGAAGAGGGAAAGTCTTTAGAACATATCAGGGAAAATTGAGGAGTCCAGCTTGTCAGGGATTTAGATTACAGTGGGAAATCAGGCCAGAAGGAAATAAAATGACCAATTGCCTTAAATACCATGCTGTTTAGACTTTATTTCATAAGTAATAGGGAACTTCTGGGCTAAGATGGCTGCAGAGTAGAAACAGGGGTCTTTTTCTTTTTACCACCAACTAATATAAATTGCCTGAAAAGGATAAAAATCAAAATCAGATGAGTTAAGGGGCTCTACTTTAGGGCTCAGCCTTGAAAGTAGGCAGAGTTTGGGCATTTCCATGCTATAAGGGGGTAAAATTACACCTACAAAAGCGAGAGTTGATCACCCCTTCCCCACTCCACCTATGGCACCAGAATCATAGAAAGCACAGCACAATCTCTAGGTTCTTGGTGGGGTTGACTGAAGACACTACAGACTTACTCCTGAGAGCATCAAGATTTGGGACCCCAGGAGGCTAAGGAATGCGGGACTTGGGCACAGAGATAAGGCAGAGAGGGGCTGTCCATAGCAGACACTGGAGACTATAAAATGGTCTCAGGGCAAAACCCACTCTGTTGCTTGCTACACAGAGAACCTGCCCTCCTCACTCAGACTACTGACTGGGAAGGAAAGGAAAAACTAGCACAGCAATGGCCACCAACATCCAAGAACTACAATCTTCAACCACCCAAAAATAAATAAATAAATAAAGAGAAGAAGAAGAAAAAGTTTGACCCTAGATAATTTCTGTGATGAAAAACAGAAGACTACAAAGGATACAGCAGAGGATAACAAACAAGCAAACACATCCAAACTTTCAAAAAATAATGGAAATTGGTCACAAGCTCTTAAGGAACTCAAATTTGAGTTTAATAATCAAATATGAAAGTTGGAGGAACAATGGGGGAAATGGAAGAAAGAAATGCAAGTAATTCAAAAGGAAAATAACAGTTGAAAAGACAGAATCTCCCACTTGGAAAAAGAAGTCCAGAAATCAAATGAAATAAAAAGCAAATTGGAGACCAGAATTGACCTGTTGGAAGCCATGAAAAGCAGAATAGATCAAACCAAAAAGGAAAATCAATTGATCATAGCTGAAAACCAGTCATTAAAGACTAGAATTCTGCAAGTAGAAGCTAATAATCACACAAGTCAGCAAGAATTAATAAAACAGAGGTGGAGTCAAGATGGCAACCTAGAAGCAGCAGAAGTTAAAGACCTCTGTATACCCTTCCTTACAGATCACAAACTGAATGCTCCTAGGGGACTGAAAATCAAACCTAACAACAAAACAGAGCCAATGAACCCTCCTGCTGGACTCAATTCAAAAGGTATACCCCCCAAGAGAGAGAGAGAGAGAGAGAGAGAGAGAGAGAGAGAGAGAGAGAGAGAGAGAGAATATAGTTAACTCAAACTCCTTCAGCTCAGGCTGAATGAGGCAGGAGTTCAAGGCCTTGGCTTTCCCCTGAGAGTCAAAGGAAAGGGGAGTCAGTCTTATCATTCACCATGTGACCGAAGCTGTCTGAAGGAGTTCCTCTAAGCTTGAGTTCCAGAATCGAACTGGAGCCCAGCCCTCTCTACAGGAAGTGACGAGAACTCCAAAGGCAGTTCTCTATATCACTTCCTGCTTCTCACTTGTGCCAATGGTGGCTCAAGCTTGGCTTAGGACAGCCCAGAGGACAGTCAGTTGTTTCTGATTTGTCATTAGCTAGCACATGCCAGTGTAGTGTGGTTTTGTACATTCCTGGGTGCTAGACTAAGCAAGATGGAGAAAATCTAAAAAAATCACAATCCCCTCTGATGATGATTGGGGGACTAGTCTCCCCAATTGATCACTAAACATAAGCATCCTGCACCCCCAAAATTTCTAACTGCAGGTGTATACAAAATTTTACCCTCTAAGAGGAAAATTACAATGGTTAGAGATAAGGGGGAAATAGAATACAGAGAGCCAGCAAAACCAATGTTTTGCTGTGTGCATTGACAAAAGCCAATTAGGGGGAAGTCCCCTTTGTCATAAGAGTGTACATTCAAAATAAATGTTCAATCAACCTTCAGTTCAATTAACCACACCCCAAGGTTCATTCTGGATCTTCCTGTAGTGTAGGGGGTTTAGGTATCTTTCTGCAAACAGTTCATTCTCTGGATTAAGGAGTTAGCAAGCTTCTTCTCTGAACATCTTTCTCGAACAAAAATTTAAATCTTGGATTTTATGAAAATACAATCCCCCCTGAAGAAGGTGTTGAAAAAACACCCAGTTCAGCTCAGGATGCAAGGTTTCATTATGGGGGTGTGAGTTAATTAAAAAAAAAATTATGGCACTTTGCTTAATGATGCTGTCTGATTCCAGGAAAAGAGAATACAAAAAGAGCCATTGCACAGTGCCACTTGAGCACAAGGTCAAAAAGACCAAACAATCCTGGTGGGATTGATGAAAGTTTTGAGCCATGACAAGAGGACTTGAACGTGTTTGGTGTTCGAGGTTGAGGCTATTTAACATGTGTTAAAGGCAGGTCTTCCTTGTTCCACATTCTACCAAGTATCTCAAATTTGGCTCCTACCTGTCTCCTATAATCTAGTCCCTTTTCTTTCTTTCATATTGTGGCAACTTTCTGTAGTCCTGGTTACTGACTGGGTAAATGCTTAATGCTTATATCATTTTAATTGGGCCTGATTCAAGGACCTGTTAAAGATTTATTTTTCCTTTACTTAGAATTTTTACACATAAGACTTTGATAGTTTATATTTTATCCAGAAATTATTTTTTTGATGTTTTTGATTTCTCTTGCCAATTGATTCATATACCTCATAACTCAGCCATGCATCCCTAAATGATCCCTGTGTTTTTGTTTTTCAAACACCCTCTTTGGGAGGGGGGGGTGTATAAATTATTATTTTAAATTGCAAAGTTTAAATTCCTTTTGAGAAGAATTTTAGGTTAGGAAACATGCTACCTCTTCCAATCCAGAAAGTGAACTGTTTGGAGAAAACACCATGAAGATGCCTCCACAGACCACATGCTGCACCAGAATATCTAGAATGAACTTTGGGATGTGGTGATTTGAACAGTGTGGGGTTTGAATGCATTTGTTTTGTATGTATACTCTTATGCCAAAGGGGACTGCCCCCTAATTGGCTTTTTGTCAATGCACCTAGCAATTATTGGTTTTGTTCTCTTTTCCTCTTATCCTCAAATGATTGTAATTTCAAAGTTGATATGTTTACAAGACCCATCAGAGAGACTAGTCTTCCTTGGGCCTCAGGGGGAATTGTAAAAATGGAGATTTTGAACTCTAGACTTCAATCCCTAGAAGTCCTTGGTATTTCCCAGAATTCTCTATAATCTCACCTGAGTCTCCACCTGGGTGATATCAAAATTAGTATTTAACTGGCAGTAACACCTCCCACACTCTCTTCTCTTCAATTGCAATGATGTAGGAAGTTAGTGATAATCTAAGCATGGGGATTTTAAATGGACTAATCAGCCATGGGCACATGGTTATTATTTTATATCCTCAATTTCTAATAATCCTTAATAAACCTCATAAAATATAATATTTTATTACTAGATAGTAATTTAACTTTTACACAACAGCCCTGGTGCACACTGAACCAGGGTCTCTGCTCCTAGCCTTTTGGACTGTGGGGGCCTCAGGCATAAAGTCACTTGAAGGGGCAGAGCTGGGAGACAGGTGCTATTAATCACTTCCATTTTATAATTGAGGAAACTGAGGCAGACAGAGTTTAAGTGGCTTGCCCAGGGTGATACAGTTACTAAGTGTCTAAGTCAAGATTTGAACTCAGCTCTTCCAGACTCCAGGTCCTGGACTCTATCCACTGAAACTCATTGAATCTAAAGCCCCTGTTTTATAGGTCCAGAGAGTTCAGGTGACTTGTCTGAGGTCATATAGGCATCAAATAATAAAGACAAGATTTGAACCTAGGTCCTTGAACTCCAAAAAAGCAATGATAGCACAATAACAACTAGCTCTCAACTAGCTAGTCCATTACATTTGATTGTACCACAGTGTATCAGTCTCTGTGTACAATCTTCTCCTGGTTCTGCATCAATTCCTGGAGGTCATTCTCGTTCCCATGGAATTCCTCCAATTTATTATTCCTTTGAGCACAATAATATTCTGTCACCAACATATACCATCATATAGCACTTTAAAGTGTACTGTAAGGATATTTTAGGATCATGACCTAATCTAAATTTAATTTTTGTTTGCCAGGGGATATCCCAAATAAAAATACCCAAGTCAGTTTGGAAATATATGGTGGTTTAATCAATATATAGGGAAAAAATCAAGGAGAAGAGAGAGGGAGAGGGTATAGGATTTCTCCTGCCTGGCCTGTGCCAGGGGGAGTTCAAAATCCTCCACCAAAAGGTTTCTGAAGAAGATTAGGGGCTTCTAAGTGGATAGTGTTTGGAAGGTAAAAGAAAAAGAATCAACGTAAAACTCCGAGAGATCTCAGAGAAGACGCCTCACCGAACTAGGTTACTAGGCTTCCTCCAGTATGGTATCAAGGAAAACTCACCACTAAAAACCGGACAGTAGCAGCCGCCACGCTAAGATGCCGTCATGCTTCAGCTAGCTGCCGCCAGCTACCTCTCCGCTGTCCAAGAGACCCAAGAGAGGAAGTGATGCCAAATATATAGACAATTTTACATCACTTTCCTGCATCTCACATGTACCAATAATATCTTAGGCTTGACTTAGGTCAGCCCAGGGGTCTGTCAGTTGTTTCTGATTTGTCATTTTCTAGCACATGTATGTCATAGGCCATCCTCCTAAATACTTAATCCTTAAGTATGGGTGTAGCCTGATTTTGTTAGACTAAGTAGGGTGGAGTAATCTAAAGTTCACAATTTCCTGACTTTTGTTAGACTAAGTAGGGTGGAGTAATCTAAAGTTCACAGTACAAAACACTTTATTTATGTTAACTTAGGTGACTTGCTCAGGGTCACACAGCTAGTAAATATATGAGGTAAGATTTGAACTCAGCTCTTCCTCAATCCAAGCCTGGTGCTCTATCCACTACTCCAGTGATCTTTGTACTTCACCCCTTCTCCCCCTCCCCCATTTATACCTGCTCTCATCTAGCCCTTTACTTCATCTTTTTAAATGCCATTTCAGCTTCTTCCCTCATAGTACATGTTATAGTCAGAGGTAGTCCATATGTGGTACATCTATTATCATTAAGGATGAAAATAACTTGTTATAGAAATACTTATCTATCCATTCCATGTTTCTTCTATTTCTCATCTTCTTGTTAGCTTTGAATGCTCTTAGAATGATGCAACCTCCTTTGTTAACAGTATGAACTTAAACATTTCAGTATATAAGGAATATATTATAACATATATGAATTGAATGAATGAATGAATGAATTGAATGAACATGAATAATATAAAGAAAAATCTGCATGAAATATAAATTAATTGTGTATTTTTTTTTACTTTATTGATGCTCTTTCTTTGTTTTGCATCTCTCGATGCCCATTAACGTACAACTTCCTATTTCACATCATTGAAACCCTTTTAACAAATACATTTTTTCAGGCATAAAAATTGGCCATTTAAAAATCCATATCTCATTCCTCTCTCTGTTTAATCACTTCTCTTCCAAGAAGTGAATAGCTTGTTTCATCATCAGTCTATACAGTAACTTCTCATCTTTAACCCTTTTAAATTTTGTGGATATAGACCTTTACTTTAACATATACCAATATACTGATTGTCCATATACCGAATCTTAATCTGATTCCCACATCATTTCCTCTCGAGACAGTTTTCATTTTTTATGTGTGATGTTGTTTAAACACATGCCCTTTCTATAACCTTTTGACATACTTCTGGAAGGAGGTATTCATTGAGAATCAAAGCACATATTTAGTAGGTTTGCAGGGTTGGAAGGAAATTCCATCAAATTCCAAAGTCGTGCTTTTACTTATATTATTCATAAATACTTTGTCGGTAATGTCGGTAAATGATCCAGGCTCTCATTAGCATTATTTCATTAATGATAATTTCATGTTGTCTTTGGAAGCACAATGAAACTAACTCTTCTAGCTTCTTTGGTTGGTTCTCTGAGAAACCCCATGAAACATCTTTCTCTTTAGTTACAAATTCCTTTTGTCTAAGAATCCTGTAACAATATTAAAATGATTCCATTTTTTCAATAGTATGTTTGTTAGTCAGCCATTATAGAAAATTATTGTTTAATCATTTCAGTCATGTCGATTTGTAACCCCTTTTGGGGTTTTCTTGGCAAATACCCTGAAATAGCTTGTCATTTCCTTCTCCAGCTTATTTTACAGATGAGTAAGCAGAGGCAAAGAGGGTTGAGTGACTTGCCTAGGGTCATGTAGTATGTCTGAAGTCAGATTTGAACTCAGGAAGATGAGTGTTCCAGACTTCAAGCCCAGGACTGCATCCTCTTTGCCACCTAGCTGTGTTTAGAATACCTGGAATTAGGGAGGAGGTAGTTAAACCAGGTCAGGGGATTGAGAGCCAGGTCCAGAGGTGGGAGGTCCTTGGTTCAAATCTGGCCTCAGACACTTCCTAGGTAGGTGGCCCTGGGCAAGTCACTTAACTCCCATTGCCTAGCCCTTACCACTCTTCTGCCTTGGAACTAATACACAGAAGTGATTCTAAGAGGGAAGGTGAGGGTTTTTAAAAATGTACAATTAAGTTCATCTTTCTAAAACTTGTCTAGCCAAAGGCTTAGCACCTACTATCCAATTTACTGATGGTGAGTGAACCTCTCCATAATTAGCAAGATTTGTTCATAGATGACAGACCTTCTCTGTTTATTCACTTAAAATGAAAACTAGAAAGTACACTTAAGTCAGAAAAAAGGCATCAATTTTGAATTATCTTTTTAAAAATCCAGGCTCCACATATTAATCTACAAAAGATTGTGTCAGTGTACTATGTTGAATAAGTTGGAAGATGTTGATAGATGCATGATAGAGTTTGCTTCCAATTTTCCTTATATTCATACAATTATTTGCTTTATAAATTACATTATCATTTTTATTGATTAACTAGAGTTTGGGGGCAGGAAGGTTAGATTACTAGAAAACTACTGAATATTTTCTTACCTCTTGAGCTTTGTTAAGATGGCTTCATCCTTAAATGGTTTCCAGTTCAGGTGCAATGCTTATTATTCAATCTCATTTCAATTAATGTCATGAGTCATTATAACAAATTATTTATAAAATCTAGTCCTAATGAGTTTTTCCTTCCTTTGTTAACTTTTGAATTATTAGAAATATCTGTCATTTTAGGGTAGTTAAAAAAAAACAACAACAACCTTACCTTCTGTCTTAGAATTAATACTAAGTTTCAGTTCCAAGGCAGAAGAGTGGGAAGAACTAGGCATTTGGAGTTAAATTGAAATCACATAGCTAGGAAGTGTCTAAGGTCCCATTTGAATCCTGAACCTTCAGTCTCCAGGCTGGCTCTCCATTCACTGAGTCGCCTAACTACCCTTCTAAATTCTATTTTATAAAAAGAACACTGGTCTGAATTAAGTCCTGAATTTTGGGATTCTACTTTAAGCTCTCCCACTAACCATATGACCTCAGGCAATTTACCTAGCTTCCCTGGACCTTCTTTTCCTCATCCATAAAATGTGACAAGTAGCCTAGATCACTGGACTCCAAATTTTGTTGATCATGAATCCATTTTAATTTTTAAAAATTATTATATATTCCTCATATGTTTATATTTATGAATTTTATACATCCACTACCATACTAGTAGATTGAAATGGAATTATGTGCCATGCATTATATACAGATAGAAAAATAAGATAGTCCTCATTCTTAAAGAACTCATCTTTAATTTGTGGGAGACAACGTATATGAGAGTCAGCTACAGGTCTGGTGGTCCTTTACAGTTCATCAACGGGTCAGGGAGCAGTGGTTGTAAGAATCCATGTCCATACCATAGCCAGGAGCCTAGAGTGGCTATGCCCACAATCACTGGGAAAGGCTGATCCTATTGGAATCTGAGCAGGAATCTATCTGGGGCTTTGGAAAAAGCAGTCCAGAGCTAGTCTGGGGCACTCTGCCCTCCAGAAACTAGAGTACTAATAATTATGTATATCATAAAACTTAAAAAGAAATAGAAATTTTGAAAGAATGAGATCAAGAACAGCTAAGTGACTCAGTGAATTGAGAGCCAAACCTAAAAATAGGAGGTCCTGGGTTCAAATCTGACCTCAGACATTTCCGAGTTGAGTGACCCTGGGTGAATCCCTTAACTTCCATTGTCCAGCCCTTACCACACTTCTGCCTTGGAGTCAATAGATAGTATTGATTCTGAGACACAGGGTAAGGGTTAAAAATAATAACAATAGTGATATAAAGATGAAATAATATTTGATTCTGGAGTCACTAGAATTAGTTGAATAGGGGAATTACATGGTCAAAACTTTACTTTAGGAAATGCACTTTGGCAGCTGTGTGGAAAATGTGTTAGAAAAGAGAGTGGTGTAAGGTAAAGAGAACATTGGCCTGAACTGAGATGGTGGCTCTATGAGTCAAGAGAATAGAAGAGATATTGTGGAGACAGAAATGGCAAGATTTGGCAGCTAAACAACTATATCTAGCCAGATATAACGTGACAGTTGTAGATATATGGATGTTGTGAAACTGGTTATCTGAAAGATAAGTGCATAAGAAAAGAAATTAGGAAGAGTTTTGGGGGGAAAGATAATGTATTGAGATTTGTGATTAAATTATCACCTATCCAACCGATTTACATACTCTTATTTATATTTAAGTATATATTTTTCTAGATTGTAAAATACTTTATTACATAATCTTTTCATGGCACTATCAGAAGTAACAGAAAAAGTTATGCCCAGTTTCTAAAAAACACCCAGAAAATTATACATTTTATTTATATATTTCTATTAATAACACCCTGCCCCATAACCCTACCACCTAACTGAATCTTTTCTTTAAAGCTGAAAACTATTCTCTTCAGTAAGACGTAGGTACTTAAATAGTACTTTAAATACTTAAAAATACTTAGGTACTCTTAAATAGTAATGTGCTCTTATCTACTCAAAATATATTCGCCAGCCAGTCACTGCCCCAGAACCCCAAACCCAAATTTGAGTAGTGCTTTCCTAACTAACCACAATGTGATCTCAAGATTAGGAGTGATTTTCCCAATAGTACCTGCACAGCTGTGGCTGTGGGTGATGGGGTAGTATGTTGAGGTTAGAACCGCCCAAATGGGCTGATAACTGACTCCAAAGGAAAGCTGTTGGTAGCTTGCAAGACAGTGGGAAAGGATTAAATTGTGGAGTATGTGGGGATAAGGGTAGATGTTCAAGACAAGCCTAAAGATATCACAGGAAGAATGGATGACAGACTTATGTTGGATCCAGCCCCAAACAGCTTGTAACTCAGGGAGTTGTTAGATTTTCAGTGTGAACATTTATACCTCAGAAATCAGCAAATGCTAAATATAGACTTGATTAATTTGGTTTGCTGATTATTTAGACTTAAGAAATTGATAGGGAAAATATTAATGATCCAGTATGGGTGTGTATGCACGCACACACACACACATATTTGGCGAGCTAGTTGTTAAACATTTACCAACACATCCTGGTATGTGATCCGTATTTCCACTCTCAGACTAGTTCATTACACAGTCCCGGAGGTTAAGCCACAGCTCCTGCTTTGGAGATCACTGATCTTTAGGCCCTTCCAGCTTTCAAATTTGATAATACTAATGAATCTAGTTTCAGTGTCTTCTCTGTTTTTAAATTTTCTTTTCTCGATAGTGGTTCTAGTGCATGACTGTTATTACTTGATTCTTGATTAAATTTTAAAGTAAACTATAATGGCACATATAATATTTCTACCCTTTTGTATACTATTAAAGTTACTACATTGCTACAATATATTTATCTTGTGACTTGTTTCAATGTCAAGTTTAAATGTAATATAGACTCAAAGAATTACTAGAGTGATTTTCTGGTGATGAGGGAAAGTGATGACCTTAAAAAAGTCCAAAGATAAGCCTATTCCTATGAATAAGAATCCGTGTTACCAGAGGACAGCTGCCAATTTTGTTTTTGTTTTTCCCTTAGTTCTATCATATCTTTTTGGTGTGTTTTTTAAAGTTCCTATAACAAATTAAAAAGTAGAATCCAGTTCATTTCGACAGAAGTATACTCATTACCTGTTATCTTTAAGACACAGTGGTAGTTGTGAAGGAAGATACCAAGACAAAGTGCTTTCTTTCCCTCTAGGGAATTTATATTCTGGTGGTAGCTCCGTACTTACAGAGATAGGAATAGGACTAGGACCTGAAACTCCCTCTAATAATGCCAGCCAGCACCTTTACTGCAAATTGTAGTCTTAAGAGAGAAATCCCAAAGGCAGCGTTATTCAAGGGTGGTAGTTGGCACATCATTAGTGACACACCCCAAGGGTTATAACTGGGTTTGAATGAAAGTAAGACTCAAGCAGGCGAGATGCACTAAAAGAAGAGATGCCAAAGACCAGAGGTTATAATGATGCCACAGTAGCCGTAGTAAGACAATGAGAGAAGTAGATAGATCAGCAGTAGTTTAAAGGTAGTATCTATGGTACAGTGGGAAGAGCTCTGTACGTAGTCAGGAATGAGCTAGTTTCCAAATCATACCTTTGATACTTAATAGTTGTGTCACCATAAACAAATCACTTAACCGTTTTGACCATCAGTTTCCTTTTATATAAAATGGGGTAAGATCTATACTATTATAGCTACTTCAAGGACAGTTGTGAGGATCAAATAATACCATTTAAACAAACTACTCTTTCAAAGACAATTGTTAACAGTATTAGAGAATGGAATTTTCAAATTCAGGGCCTTGGAGGATGCTGCAGTATCACAAGATCTAAAGTGAGACAATGAAGATGTGCAGCTGAAGTGGAAAGAGTTGGTGAGATTATGGAAACTGAGGAGGTGAAGGGATTCTATGATCTAGATGTCCCAGGGGACTTTGACTCCAGATGGTGGTAGAGAATAAGGTCTTAAAGTCATTTAGGAAATTAATTAATAGAATGAGCTGGAGGCAGAAAAAGAAGAAAATATAGACAAATTACACAGATTTTTAAAAAATAATAATTTATTTTTCCTGTTACATATAAAAACAGTCTTAACATTATTTTTTATAAATTTTGAGTTCCAAATTCTTTCTTTCCCTCCCACCCTCCCTTACTCCCTGCCCCCTACTTCTCCCCCTCTCCCTGAGATGGTAAGCAATCTGATATAGATTTTACATGAAATTATACAAATTTCAAAGAAGAGAGGTGTAACAGATGAATAGTCTGATGCCCCTCATCTAGGGCTTATGAGTAAGGAGAAATGGGAGAATGAGTGGCCACCAGTGGTCAGGGTTACAAAAGATGTGGTATCCTCAGGAAAAATCTAGGTTTCACTTGTTTCAAGTAGATGGAAGAATTGTTGAAGAAAAGTTTGAGATGAAGGGAGAATTTGTTGACACTAGAATTCAGGTTCCAAAGGGTCCAATAAGCTGAGCTAAGAAGAGGGGTTAACCAGGTTGGAGTTGGACTTATAAAAAGAATGACTTAAGAGAAGATAACTTGTATTTTCAACGTAGTTTGTCTCTTGCTTAAATTACTGGAATCAAGGAGCCATCTTGATGAAAGGTAGACTGAAGACTTTTATGTAGGCAGTAGCACTTTTTAAAATTTAATTAGGTCTCATATTTAAGGTGAAATGTAAAATATTATGTAATGTGAAAATGAATCTGACTGAAATCTGTGGGATAAAATGTAAAAGAGAAAGGCCAGAAGTATGCATGCATATGAGTTTTTTCTTCCTGTCAGTAATCATCTGGCAATATGGCTTCAATAGTGGAAATCTCCAAGTCAAAGAGTTTGAACAGTTTAGGAACTTTTCTTGCATGGATATGCAAATTTGCTTTTCATAATAATTCAGCCAATTCACAGCCATACCAGCTATTAGTGAGCATGTGTTTCTTCTCATAGTCCCTCCAGCAGTGAGTTTCCTCATGTTTTGGTATCTTTGGTAGATAAATGGTCACAAGATTATAACTTCAATATTGTTTTAATTTGCATTTCTCTGATTATTAGCATGGTTTTGTTGTGGTGAAAAATCACCTTTTAAGATTGTTATAATATTAATTTATGGTCACCAAGGAATTTACTTATGAAATTCCTAAAATGAAACACTCAAGTCAGAATGGAGTTTATGTTGGTTTAATCATATTGGGAGTAAGGAAACAAGACAGGGAGTAAAGGAGAGAGGAGCAAAGAGAAAAGGGTTAACTCAACCTTCTGGCCGAGCCAGAGGGAGATTAGGCCCTAAGGCCAAGGTAGAAAGGAAAATCAGTCCTTGACTCACATGACCGATCTGAAGGAAAGCTATCTGCGGGCATCCTCTCTGCTCCAGTTCCTTGCACAAACTGGCCTCTAGTCCTGTCCACAGGAAGTGAGCGAATTCCATAGGCTATTCCCAACCTCACTTCCTATGCCTCACAAGTGCCAATGGTGGCTCAAGCTTGGCTTAGGACAGCCCAGGTGGGCAGTTAGTTATTGCTGATTTGTCATTGACTAGCACATGCCCGTGTGCACAATTTTGGGTGCTAGACCAAGCAAGATGGAGATTTTAAAATTCACAGTTTTACATTTTTTCAGGTTCTTTTCAATGCTTTCTTCATATCTTTTGAAGAGACTTTTTAAGACTAGTAAAGTTCCAGAGTATCCTCTCTTCCAAATTGAGTTGCCACTACCTTTAATGATGTGCTCTGAATGAATGCATGGTAATGAAATGTGATTTGTTTTTTCATTTATTCATTCCAAAAATATTTATGAAGGGCCAATGCCATTCAAGGACCATACCATCAGTCTCAAGTTATGATAACATCTGTTTTTCCTACTTTTTAAAATATAGTTTTGCTTACCAAAGATCATTTTACCAAATAATACTAATTTATTATCAAGGCACTGCTAAATTTCTGAATTAAGATCTAATGTCTAAAAGAGTAGAAGTGATAACACTTGACAACAGAGTTAATAATACAAATGATCATGGTTAGAAATAAATCTTCTTTAGTTAAATTAAGCTTTCCTTAGGGTGCGTTTAAAAATGAATATATTTCTACAAAGTAAAAATGAAGGAAAATTTGGTACAGAACAATGCTTGCTACTATCAAATATATTCATGCATTTAGATCCTAAATGAAAATAGCATTATTTAAGCAATCAAGATGGAAGAGGTTTTTTTGTGGTAATATATTGCCTATGTGGATGAGGCTATTGACTTAATATATTTCATGGCTAAATTTACAACTGAGATACTTGGCCATAGTACTGAGCCTGTGAATTGTTTTGTCTTGGCCTTATCCCAAATGAAGGGGAGGAAGAAAGCACATGTTGATGAATTTTCAAGTGGCTGGCCAAATGCCACATGACTACTTACAGATTTCAACACCTGTCTAATTTGGTTTATTATGGTTTGATCAGTTTTAGCATACAGCTGCCTCAAATGAGTGAATTTTCTACTTTGAAAAAACAAAATCTAGTCAAATAATTTAGGTTAACCATTTATTTTACATTATTATTTAATAAGTATATCCTACTGTGTTGGAACTACTGTACATATTAAATTCAAGTTATAACACAGTAGACCATGTTAAATAGCATAAGAATAGCTTGCCAAATGAAAACAATAAAAATAAATTAAAAGTAAATCTACTGTGACTTATGTATAAAAAGGATATTGGAAGAAAATTAAATTGCTTAATTTAGTAAAAAGCTGTGTGCCTCTGATAGTTTCTGTTTATTTCCCAGTTACACAATTATATCAGCACTTCTGAGAGTAAAACCCCTTTTCCAGTGCTTATTTGGAGACATTTCATTTATAACAGCAGCAGAAATAAAGTAAAACAAGCAAAGGATATAATGGGGGGGGCTGGGGGATAAAACAAGTCACACTTGACATCTTTCGGGTTTGGGTATGAAAACATAGTTTCCTTGTAAATTCTTCTGATTAGATTATTATAACTTTATGGTGACTCTTGTTGTCATATGCCATATCATGTTAATATAAATTACTGTGATATCCATTAGCAATTCTTACTTTGAAAGATTCCAGTGGGTATGGGCATTACAGTAAGAATATGGATGTCAGGTAGTTTATATATAAAGAAAAGTCTGTCTACCTAGGACTTCATTCTCAGCATTACATATAAATTACAAAACTGTTTAGATGTGTAGGAATTCGTACTATTAGTTGGCTCTTCCCACATTTAACAGCCCCAACATCTTACATGAATCATTAATCCAATCTTTTTGAGCTGTAGCTTTTCCTCCTAGGGTAAGAACAAAACCATTTCACCACCAAGGTAAGAAAGAACCATCCGCCTCCTTTGTCTGTTCAGCAACTTCAACAAACCTAAATTTCCACTTTAAAAAATTTAAGAAGATAGTAGATGGAAGAAGCTCTCAGTTCTCCAATGAATCTGTGGTCTCATACCTTTAAAAGTTCCCTCCCGTGATGCTGAGAGGAAGCCGACTGCGCTTCTTCATCCTCTGCAGTTCTTGTCCATTTTCTCCTCAAGTTGACCTATGGAGTCCAGCCCATGAAAGAAGCAGTAAATTAATTAAATTGAGTTCAGGTGTTGAGCAAATGCTCTTAGAAATTAGGGAAGCATATTAACAAATAAATATTGTTTAGCTTTATAGTGAAGGGGTAGTGTTTTTTTCAGGGGCATAGAATCATGAGGACTGAGATGGCTAACATTTCAATTTTGTAAATCAGGAAATTACCCTTTAAAATTGGAATGGTAAAGGATTTCTCTGGTCTTTAGGTCAAGATTGCATTAATGAATGCTCTGAACTAGAAAACTCACCTGAAAGACAATTACATATAGAATTATTTAACTACCTCATATCCATGTGCACCTTATCCCAAAGATGCAGACAGAGCTAAATGTTCTAGATGCTTTTGGTAATCATGCCCCTACGCTCTGAAAAACAACCAGTTCCTTGTGCTTTTTCAATTAGCAATTTACAAGTGAGACACAATACACAATCTCTGCCTTTTGGGAACTTATGGTCTCTGCAGACAATGGTCTTTACAGGCAAATCTTACATGGAGGTGTTGTGTGTGCATGTGTGTATGTGTGGGTGTGGGTGTGGTAGTAGGAGGGCAGGGGGACAAAGTAATTACATTTTGATGAAAAAGAAAAAACAAAGTTTCCATTGTCAAGGCTGATTCGTTTTAATCACACAAGTAAAGAGTACCTACATGAATAGCAGATTCTATTATCTTTTTTTGTTAACCTCTCAGACCTGCCAGAAATTAACAATTTTTTGAAGAGTTTATTAAAGGGGAATGAAAGGAGGCAAACAACATATAAAGGATCATAGATCTAGATTTAGAAGTAGTCTCAAAGGCCATCCTATCCCCTCAGTCAGGCAAATAAGGAAAACAAAGCCTTAGGAAATTAAGCAGCTTTCACATTGTTCCAAATAATAAGCATCAGAGATGGGATTTGAACCTAAAGCCTCTGACTTCAGAGTCAGTGTTCATTCCAAAGTCCCACGCCAAGCCCTAGACCTATTACATGTATATGTAGAATGCTTTTATGAATACATTATTATTAATAACTCACATTTAGGTAGTACTCTTCTACATGTTTTACAGTAAACTCTGGTTGAGGGCAATAATAAGCCAAAAGGAGCTGATTGTTTTGGTAGTCCTCAAATAGTTATGAAAGAGTTCTCATAAGGCCAAGATGAAGACTATTAAATAGGGGAGCTAGGTAGCACAGTGATTAAGCACTAGGCCTGGAATCAAGAGGACCTGACTTCAAATATAACTTTGGATACTTCTAAGCAGTATGACCCTGGGCAAGTCATTTAACTCCAGTGACCCAGCCTTTACTGCTCTTCTGTCTTATCTACTGATAACAGAGGGTAAGGCTTTTTTTTTAAAAAGACTGTAGGGGGTTAAGAAACTACAAACCCAAATTGTTATGAGACACAGTATCATATGATCAACATTTGTGAGAATTCAACAAAAGTGTTAACTGTTAATCATGAATTAGAGCATTCTCCTTGGGGGCGTGGAGGTAATATTGAACAAGACATTAAAGGCATTTAACAAAAGTGTAAAAAATCAGAAATGGAGAAGATGACCATGAACAGAGGGAGGAGAACCCAGATTATGTTTCAGAGCCAAGAGTCAGTCATCCAGTTGGCCAAAGTATAGCACATTTGGAAGGAAATAAGAAATAAAACTGGAAATGAAAGGTGACAATTGGTAGAAGGCATTGAGTGTTGTACAGAAGCATTTGAACTTCAGTTGGTGGGCAATGAGAACCTAACGATTTTTTTTTTTGAGCAATGGAGTCGCATAGAAAGATCTGGGTGTGTGGAAGATGTGTTGTTTTTCCGCTTTGTGAACATAGACTCAAGTTGGCGAAGCTAAGGCAGATGGACCTGTGAAATGCTTATTAAACTAGCTCAAGAATGTGATAATGAGGATTTATTCTCTCATGGTGGTATGTCAGAGGTTGATAACTCAGAGCCCATCTAAGATAAAGATCTGAGTGCCCTACCAAGAGGTTGATAGTTCAGAGTCTGTCTGAGAAGGGGTCCAAGTGCCCTCTCCCTCACCTTCTTTAGGCTTCTTATAACAAGACATGTTGTTGCTGACTATTCCATGAACCTGGATGGCATTTGGAATCATTATCTTACCCCAGGTATATCTACAATTCTTGTTACATCTTCCCAAGGACTTTTCACAGATGATTGCTTTCACTTTCTGTGATCTGTACCTTTAAAAGATGTAACTACCTTCCATTAAATGTACTCATTTGCCACCAGTGGTGAGACTCTTCTGACCTCACACTGCGTCTTTTGATTCTTATCTTCTCCCCTCGCCCTTTCCTGGGGAACTCTGGTCCTAGTCCTTCCCCACAGAGGTGCACTCACAGTGGTAATCCTGGAAATAGTGATGACAGATCTAGACTATTTCCACATAAACCTTGTCCTTCCTATTTGTCTAGAGAGGCTATAGAGAGGGGAGATTTTTTTAAAAATTGGATCTTAGGATCACAAATCTAGTAATGGAAGAAATCTCAAAGCCTCTCTTACCCCAATTCCATTTTATTGACATGGAAACTGGAACCCGCCCAAGGGTGTTAAGTGATTTTTCCAAGATCACTTAAACAATGTGAGAGGGTCAGATTTTAACTCAAATCCTCTGACTCCAAACTTTATTATTTTTGTGGTTCCCTGCTATTGGTTTTTTTTGTGTGTTTTGTTTTATTTTATTTAGTTATTTACTTATTTTACCAAAAACAGTATTGCCTAGCTTGACTGCAGTTTTATTAACCTGATGAAGCAGCAAATTACTTCTGTCAATTTCCAAAGGTCAAATCTACTTTCAAACAGTGGGGATTCTCCCCCATGAAGGACAATTCAAAGACCCTAAAGACGATATTTCGAGCTGTAGCAGCATCATTGATATGAATGTACTTTTATTTGCCAAAGGGGTAACTTTGAAGGGGACCGTACTCACTTGGGTGTATAAGTTATTTTGTGTATATTTTTTAAAATCAGCTGCTTTTCTTGATGGTGTCATCTCTTTCATCTGTCACCTACTTAGTGTACAGTTCTCTTAACAGTTAAGCGTGTTTTTGAATTAAGGAATCTTTATCAACTTTATCTTTCATGTTAGAAGTTAAAATGTGCTCGTATTTTACTAACTACTTTCTTCTGATCATGTTAAATAAAGGGGAAAAATAAATGAGAACTTTCCTTTTCTTTTTAGGCTGAAACCCAGAAAAATCCAGCATTTGAAGATGCGTGGAGCAGCAGTGATGAAGAAGGATAAATTTAAGTCATTTGATGGGATAAAAGTGACAAAGTTCTCCATTGAGGAGAAACTGAAGATTTATGCAGTTTTTTATTATCTGGGCATTTTGTAAAGGCATAAGAATAAAGTACTAGTTATTGAAATTATACTTCTTTGCATTTGCACACTTTTCTTAAGAGAGTAGGAAGTGTACCTGATTTATAACCACAAAGCCTAGATTTACATCCTAGATATTTGCTACAAGTTAGCCATTTGACCTCACTGAACCTCAATGCTCTCCCCTAAAAAATAAGGACAGTTATACTTTACTCACTGTCTCACACAGATATTGTGAGGAAAGTGCTTTATAAATTCTGTGGTGATATAAAAACATGAAATATCATTATGTAGATATAACAACTATAGAATGCTGCTTGATTTGTCTCTGTTGTTGTTCAATCCGTCCTCATGACACCATTTGGTGTTTTCTTGGCAAAGATATTGGAGGGGTTTGCTATTTCCCTCTTCAGCTCATTTGACAGATGGAGAAACCAAGGCAAAAAGGCTTAAGTCACTTGCCCAAGATCACACAGCTACCTGTGTGTTTGATACTGGATTTGAACTCAGATCTTCCTAGCTCCAAGCCTGGTGTGCTATCCATTGTGCTACCTAGCTGCTGAATTGAGAGGACCTTGATTCAAATCTGGTTTCAGAAACTTTCTAAGATGGAAGGTTTATTTGTTTTTAATTTATTTTTTATTTAAGTAAAGCTAGAAAATTTTAATGCCTTTTCTAGTAGCAAAAATAATATGGATTATTGTTTGGTTTGGGTTTTTTGTTTATTTTGCAGAGGGTGAAGAAGCATTGCTAGCAAGTTTGATGACAATATGCTCATGCTATAGAGACCTTGTTGTCTCTGGAAGGTTCCAGTATGGGAGAAAAAGCATGGTCTACAGCCAACTAAATATAACACATTGAGTTTTCAGCCACCAATCAGGACAACTAAGCCCAGGGAAAATGCCAAATAATATTAGAGTCTACTCCAGTGCCTAACTATGACAAGAAAATTACCCTGAGTTCTCAAACATTCAGCCACTAGAATGCAATCTCTGATGGTTTTGAGCAAGTAGAAAAAATTCAAGTTTAAAACCACAATCACTCTAGCCTTGTTTCCTCTCCTGAACCATTTCAACATCATCAACTGCCCACTGGTCATTTCAAACTGTGACGCTCTCCAAAACACCTTCCCTCCACTGCATTCTGGAAGAGGTGCAAGGGAAAAAGCAAATAATAATTCTGTTTCAAGAACTGGGTTCTTCCTCTCTCCCTGGCTTTCTTCTTAACCACTAGAGAACACAGACTACTCATTTTGCTCTAGCTTTGTAAGGCCAGAAATGCTAGAGCTGATCCTTTATCAGTGAAAGGCTTCATTGCTGTTATTAAGTCATTTTTCAGTCTTGCCTTACTGCCCATGATCCAACATGGGGTTTTCTTGGCAAAGATAGTGGAGTGGTTTGCCATTTCCTTCACCTCATTTTATAGTTGAGGAACCTTGAAGCAAACCATGTTGTGACTTGGTCAAGGTCATATACCTACTCACACAATTGTATGAGACCAGATTTGAAATCTGGAAGATGAGTCTTTCTGACATCTGACCCAGCACCCTATTCACTAAACTACCTAGCTGTCCTAGTGAATGTCTATCCTGTAGTTCTTTCAAGTTTTCTGATGTGGAAGAGAGAGAAATTGGGAAATCATGCAAAAAGACAAGAGCAGCTGGAGCTGATGACCTGTCATTCAAACAAGAGTATTCTGATTTGGAATCTGACCAAGAGAAGCAGTTGGAGGCAAACAACTGATGGCTGGAACTTTTGGGCTTGTAAGAGGGAGAAGGGTGTTTTTCTCTTGACTTTGGAGACTGAAGAAAGGAAGGTGGTCTTTCACTTTGAAATGAAAGAAGAAAAAAGGGCAAAAGTCCAGATCTCTCTCTATCTGATTTGCTCTGTTGTGATAGTGACTGAACTTCCAGATCTATCAGTAATTTCTCCTAACTGAAATATTCCACCATCCTCCAACCTAAGACTCATTGTAGTATTAGCAAAATCCCCAACCCTCTTACCTCCATTTCTTATCCTTTCCTGTCTTCCCCAAATAAACCCCTTACTTAAGATAAAGAAGAGGAAAGAGTATTTCATTTGAGACATCATAAATTCACCCTGAGTTGATTTAGAAGAAGAAGAGAGAAGAAGAAGAAGGAAGGGAGTGGGGAGGAAAAGGGAGGCTGAAGAGAGGGAGGAAAAGGGAGGAAGGGAGGAAGGAGTAGGTAACAGCCTGATCTTTAGTTATCCAGTACCGATCAAAATAGTCCCTTATTACAATTTAGCACCCAGACTGACTGAATTCACAATTCCTAAAGGCAAAGATGTTTAAGATGAGAAACTTCTTTAAAGGAGTAAAAATACGCAAATACTCCTTTATACCTCCTTTGCACTACCTACATGTAATATGAAAGGAGTAAACCCTTTAAAAAGTACAAATGGGTCACTTCAGAGATTGAGGAGTGCATGATCATCAATTGCCATGGCACATATAAATATGCTGTAAGAAATGATGATATCACCAGTGAGAGAAACCATGGAAGACTTGTTTACATTGATGCAGAGGGAAATAATCAGGACCAGGAGTACAAATCTATTTCCATGTTATTCATATTTGCACTAGAGTGATCTTTTCACATCAAAACCCCTAATCACATCCCCATTACACTACATGGTTGATCATATATTTTCCTAATGCATTTCTGGTTCCAAAGTTCTTTCTCTGGATTTGGAGAGCGTTCTTTCTCACAAGTTCCTCTGGGTTGTCCTGGGTCATTGCTTTGCTACTGATAAAAAAAGTCCATTAGACTTGATTGTGCTATAACGTATCAGTCACTATGTATATTGTTCTCCTGGTTCTGTTCCTCTCACTCTGCATCAATTCCTGGAGGTTGCTCCAGTTCCCATGGAATTCCTCCACTTTATTATTCCTTTGAGTACAATAGTATTCCATCACCAACATATACCACAATTTGCTCAGCCATTCCCCAATTGATGGGCATCCCCTCATTTTCCAATTTTTGGCCACCACAAAGAGTGCAGCTATGAATATTCTTGTACAAGTCTTTTTGTCCATTATCTCTTTGGGGTACAAGCCCAGCAGTGCTATGGCTGGATCAAAGGGCAGGCATTCATTTAAAGCCCTTTGTGCATAGTTCCAAATTGCCCTCCAGAATGGTTGGACTAATTCACAACTCCACCAGCAATGTATTAATGTCCCAGTTTTGCCACATCCCCCCCAACATTTATCGCTTTCCTTTGCTGTCATATCGACCAGTCTGTTAGGTGTAAGGTGGTACCTCAGAGTTGTTTTAATTTGCATTTCTCTGCTCAAGAGAACACTTTTTAGAACACTTTTTCATGTGCTTATTGATAGCTTTGATTTCTTCATGTAAAAACTACCTATGCATGTCCCTTGACCATTTGTAGACTTGACTTAGTTCCTTATATATTTGGGCAATTAAACCTTTGTCAGAAAGTTTTGTTATAAAAATGTTCTCCTAGTTTGTTCCTTTCCTTCTAATTTTGGTTACATTGGTTTTGTTTGTACAAAACCTTTTTAATTTGATATAATTGTGACATTTTAAAAACAAACAACTCCGAAAGGCTTAGGGACTCTGACTAATCCTGATACTAGAAGGCTAATGATGAAGAATGCCCATTTACCTGACATAAAGGTAATGGACTATGACGAATTAGATACATTCTTTAATTTGGCCCATATGAGAATTTATTTTACTTTTCTATGCATATGTGCTGTAAAGGTTTTGGATGGGTTTTTTTCCTCCTGAATTGAGGGGTATGAGAGGGAGAAAACACACACACATATACATATATATTTGTTGATCAAATGTATATATATATGCATATATATATATATACTTTTTTAAAGATTATGTAATTTTTTTACACTTTTCAGAAGAGTTAAGTGTAACCACTTCTTTATACTTCCTTTCAAATGGCCAATTCCTGAGCCTTCCTCATCTGTAAAAAGACAGGGTTAGACTAATTAGCCCCTTAGGTCTTTTCCATGTAGTCTAGATCCATGATTCTATGATCCCTATATCTAGTAATTTCATCAGGTTGAATGGGGGAAATCAATGGATAAGATTCTACTAATAACCCCTTATTTCTACACTATAATGTAGGAAGTAATTAAAAAAAACTTCCAAGAACCCTTGAATAAAGACAATAAAGTGCTGATGAATTGCTTCCACAGATCACCTTCAGGAGGAAAAACTCAAGGCTTGAAATCCTCAGAAATGTAATGGCCATTTCACAATTTCAATAACAGATTCTGCAAACAATTTTTAAAAATGCCTTTGGCTATGAAAGTATTATTCTAATAATTTAGGACTACTCTACCACCTCAAGAAATTTGAAAAAAACAATGGAATTGGCCATTCCAAAAAAAAAAGAGGAAAAGAAATATAGTTGAAACTGGTCCTGCAAAGCTGAACTTAACCATGGGGGTGGGGGTGGGGGACTGAACAAAGAAGCATTTGTAGTATTCCTACAGTGGGAAAAAAAAGCAGAGATGACTGGGACATTTGATCTGCAAATACTCTGAACGTGACAAAAAATAAAAGCAAAACAGAGTTCTTATCAAGAAAAAAACTAAGCAATTAAATAAAATTTTAGATTTATAGTCAAATTTTTTTTAAATGGACTGAGGAAGGGAAAGGCCAAAAAAGGGAGTTAAGCTATTAAAGACTGACAAGAGCCAGAAGGCTTGTGGAAGAACTGACAACTGTAGGTTTGAACAAGTGAAAATTTTATTAGGCTGGAATCATAAAGCTCTTAGTACCCCCAATGTGCCACAGATAGCATACATGACAGCTGGGTATGTAGTGGGCTTACAACCCAAAGGAGAAGGTGAGTATTTTTTTTTTCATTATCACATCCTAGATTTATTACAACTGACCTGCAGGCAAAAAGGATAGAACTGTGATATAAACACTTCGATTCCATGATATATCTTAAATAGAGAAGTAATTCAAACCAGAATACAGGATAAAATATTCCAAAGCTCTGAGAAGCAGATATGTTACTAAGATCCATTTTACAGACAAATAAGGCAATATCCCTGCACATTAGCTTTTTGATCATTTTTATACATTTTTCTATAGTACAAGAAAAAAAATAACCAGAGCTCACAATGTACAGTTCTTACACTATTTTCACAGTCTGTGAACACTATACCCCTTCTTTTAAAAAATAGATACATTGTAATAAACTCCTTGCCCTTAATAGTTTATAATAATCTATGATTAATACACTAATAAATTGCCTCTTCTAAGATCATCCACATGAGAGAATGGTCAGAATAGCTCCAGACAGTCAGAATTGCTTTCATCTCCATTATTAGCAAAATAGCAAAGTGACCACGTGCTGAACCAGACAGGAAGAAGTTGACAACAGAGAAGAACACTCTTCTCAGTAGAGATGCAGGAAAGGGCAATGGCTATAATGAAGGAAGGCACACATCCTGTCCTTTCTCATGTCTCTAACAAGTACACATAATAACCAAAAAGGAAGAACCATTTTTAAATTGTGAAATTACAGGCATGTAACTTCCAATAGCACCATTCTTTCTTTATTGTTCCATTTTCTAATATTAATGTCCACCACAAGCCCTGGGAAAATAAGCAATTGCTGCCATCATTTAGTTCTGTAATGGTATATATCCCCTGTAGACTTGATCATGTCTAATACATACCCTATCATGCCTGTAACCATGCACAATAATTTTGCTACACGCAATATAAAGAGAAGGTACACAGTTGTCACCTAAAGAGAACCTGCCTGATAACTGTTAGCAAAAAGGCAGAAGACTTAAATGCCTTTCTGATACTTTCCATCCTTGAACTTTTCTCATCCATGAAGAATTCCAATTCTAGGAAGCCATTTCAAACCAGCTTCTGGCCCAATTTATCTCTAATTCTTTTATCACATTTATCCAGTGTGCCATATTTTCCAATTTCTATAATATTAAAATCTATCATATGACATATTGGGGACTAATGGTTATTTTTAGGGATTTTGAGCAAATAAAATTCACACAAGATACAAGGTTCAAATAGCAGATTAAGCAAATGATAACAAAGCAACCATAGACAGCATATTAAGTGAATATTTTAGGAACTGAAGCTCTGGAATAGAAGCAAATCTTGGGCTGTTTGTAGGAAACAAACTTCTACCTAATCAACCAAAGAAATTTGTTTCTTTTCTCTAGAACTGCATTTTGTTTGGAAAAGATCTGGAACAAAGGAGAGTCAGAAATGGAGTCTCACTCTAAGTTCCCTGGGAGAAAGCCTTGGGCTTTTTTTTTTCCAATTGTTCAACTTTGTCCTTTATACTATTTTCTCTTCTTTCAGAGTTCTGGGGGTCTGTGGTAGGTGGAACATCATTTTGGCAGCACACTGAATTCTAATAAATCAAAGATTCTTTGGGTCAGCACCTTCTCTGACAATTGGCAGGTTCCTGGATCTTCCCAATGAAGAAAGGTTATATTGGGAAAGGAGAAAAAGAACACATTCTGTCCTGTCTCAGGGTTTTAATGTTAGTCCCTTTCAATGCAACATTGTTTTGGGTAAAGACAGTCATTCTAATTTATATATTTCATAAACAGGAAATTCAGTTGAGCACACTATTCCCAGAACATACACGTTGACTGGAAAGCAACAGAACATCAAATCAGTAAACTATTGCACTTAGTGAAGAAAGTAAATTCCTCTTTTGTTGTCCAACTTCAGAAGGCGCTATGTCTCAATGGCCACCTTGTCAGTTCTTCTCATTCAATCCTACACCTCTACATTCACATATGGCACTTCTATGTTGCCTCCTTCTTAAAACATGGGGGAATTTGAGAACACCATTCTAGTAGCTGCATCTCCAAGTTTTGAGTCTATAAATGAATTTAAAATGCAATCCAATCACCGTCAATAAATCAATTATATTGGCTTCCATATATCATGAATCTGTTCATCACAAAAGGGAAGGATGAGGTCTCTCTGACCAGCACTAACACTGTGTGATCAATCAGGTATTATAGGGATGCACTTTCTATGTGACAAGAGTATACAGACACGATGGAAATGAACACCAAACTTATTGCACATGGTGTCTGGGCAAGCATTAAAAACACTGTGATGAATGAAAAGTCTTTACATCTTGCTTCCTCTCAGCCCTTTTCCTAGAGTTTGACGTAGCAGCAATATCAATCAACATACATGGGAGAGGTGGGAGTTGCTGGCATTTGATCCAGGATTTTACAAAGGTAGCATGCAACCTCCACTGTGCGTTCTTCATACATCAAAATAAAGGGATGTTTCAGAAGTTCTTTATACTTTGGCCTTTTGGATTCATCCTTTGTAAGGCAGTGTGATCCCCAGACTCCATACATCAGAACGGACATCGTATCCTTGCCTCGATGCACTTGGGTCTATCCTTTCAGGTGCCATGTATGGCCTGCACCCAGCATCTCTTGTTTTGGCAATGGAGTCCACAAGTTGTCCACTAATACCAAAATCACAACGTTTAATATTGCCACTTCTATCCAGAAGAATATTAGAAGGTTTGATGTCTCTGTGAATAATTTTCAAGTTTTCTTTTAAGTGGTTTAGTGCTTTCGCAGTTGCTAACGTGATTTTGACTAAAATTTCTTCTGGAATAACATCATCTAATACACTATATACATATTTGTAAAACTTGTCAAACGAGGTAGACATGAGTTCCATACAGATTCAACAGTCACCCTCTCTGAAGAGTGCTCCATAAAACTGAACAATATACGGGCAATCACTACTCCGCATCACCACATCCAAGTCCATAAGTAGCTGTTTTTGCTCTTTTTCATCCACTGTAGACCGAATTCTTTTAACTGCCAATATTTTCCCACTTGGTTTGTGGACCATTTTGTTGACAGAACCATAAGCTTCTCGTCCAATTTCTCCAAGGTCTTTCAAGTCCTCTGCAGTGAAATCCCAGTGCTGTTCAGGGGAGATCTTCAGTTTTCCTGATGATTCAATGCTGTGTGTTCTCAGTCTCTCTATGTGTGGGTTTTGGACTCCTGAAGGATTCAGGGTAAACCATGCAGTAGATTTGAAAGGTGGATTTGCAAAATTCAGCTTCAATGCTTTGCGTTTACCCTGCATGCTGCTGATGGCCGTGTGGCCTGGCCAGGGGGGCCCTAGGGTGCTAGGAGAGCCGCTCCTGCTACCACCGATTGGGCTTGGAGCCGCCATTGTAGTCGGTGAGGAGTGGAGCGTCGCCGTGGCGGCTGCAATGCAGCTAGCTTGGCCTCTCTCCTCCAGCGAGGGGCTAGTAGAGAAGATGAGTATTAAGAATGAAACCTTACATGAAATTTCAGTTACTAGGAAGGATATGTGGGCTCAGGGGCAAGTCTCCCTAACAGTTGAGAAACTCGTTTGGGTAAGGGTATTGTGGGAGCCTTGCATAAGTGTGCCTCAGGGAACTCAGGTAAAAAACAACACAGATGATTTGATTTTATGGAGTTCTCTTCCTCCTTACTGGGCTTGAAAGCTTGACTCCAAAAGACAGCAAAGTGTCTTGAATTAGATGTTGGGAAGGAAGAAGAATTAATATTATAGTGACTAAATCCTATAGTTCTTTGTGAGTGACTCAATATCTTTTTTGAGGATGAGGAAGAACTAATTAGTGAGAAGTCACTCAAGTGGGGAAATGTGAAGCCAAAGCTCAAGGCTGTGGGAAAGCAATGGATAAAAGGGACTAGGGAAGAAAATTGGGAGTTAGGTTTCATCCTAGAAAGGGAAATGAAAGGATGCTATTTTTAAAACCTTGCTAGTAGAGAAGAGGGTAGGGACACCTTTTAATGGACTTTGGGAAGAATAGACTAGTTAGGAGTTTGCCTTCCAGAATAGTTATGTTTCCAAGAACTGTATCCCACTAGGTCTGAGGTGACAAGGCAGTAGTCAGGCTGGTAAAGAGGACATAAAACCAAAGGTGAGATTCCCTAGGCTTAGGAAAAGCAAGTGATCATGGTAAAGGAAAGGGGTAAAACTGGACCTCAACTGGTGATCCCTGCCCTACTCTTGTAAGCGGAAGGTCCGAATTCAATCCTCAAAAGGAGGGTGTGATAAAAGTGGGAGAGGCTTCTTGGAACAAGAAGAGTCACTTGGTTTGGGCTTGGCCCCACCTGATGGTGATTGTCTTTTACCTTGGGGTCCATTATTCAGTCTGAAACTGCTAGCCTGGGATTCCCTTCAGGGTGGATTCTCACAGGAATGGGGTCTCCAATTTACAAGCTAGTTCTAAAACTTGGGTTACAAGTTTAGGGTTTCTAGATTCCATGTTGACAAGATATTTCCTAGCTATATGACCCAGATAAGTCACTTAACCCCCATTGCCTAGCCTTTACCACTCTTCTGCCTTGAAACCAATACTTGGCATTGATTCCGAGCCAGAAGGTGAGGGTTTCAAAAAATATTAGAAGCACCAAAAGCAAAAATTAAATTCTTCCACAAGAGGAGGAGTGAAATCTACAAATGTAATAATAGAAATGTGTTAACTGGGAAAAAACACAGAACTATTAAATAGTCAAAATCACTCTTTAATCAAGGGCAAAAGGGGTTCAGCACTAGTAGGTCTCGACACAGAGCTGCGCACCACACAGGACTGCACAGAGTCCAAGGATTGAACTCTGGCTGCTCTGGTCACTGACCCCTGGGAGTGTCACCATGCTAGACGACAACTCCAGGGAACAAAAGAATTTGGGGGACCTCTATACCATTTGGGGAGTCCAGGGGCAGGGAAGGATGATTGACATCACTGTAGCTACAAGGAAAATGGGAGTGTTCAAACTACATTGACAGGATGCAATGGAGCTTGGGAAAGGAAATCAGAGCTAGAGGCTAGGGTGTAAGGGAAAGGGCTATTTACAATAGATACTAAAGGATGGTTCCTCCCAAGTGTGGATCTTCTTGGGAAAGGGTGGGATACAATAGGGGAGACAAACTAAAACAAAGAGGGTCCTTAGCATATGCTTAGTCTCACCCAACTAGAATTGTCATTCCCCTGAGGGTCTCCCACTCAGTCTGAAACTGCTGGCCTGAGATTCCCTTCAGGGTAGATTCCATGGGAAAAGGGAACAAGTACAAGCTTTGAGGTCTCCAACCTATAAGCTAGTCCTGAAACTTGGGTTCATCAGATCCCATTAGGCCAAGGTTCCTAGACTCTACAAAATGGGAAATCCATTTATGCTTCTCCCCAACCAAAAAAAAAAAAAAGATTTACTTCAGCATTGGATAGCACGTACCACAATAATTTCTAAATGAATAGGTGACCAAAATATAATAGGCCAGATTGACAGATTGACATGGGCACTGTACCCCCAGAAACTCAGGCAAACTATTATCAGGGAAATCCCCTTGCTCCCTTACATCCTCATGACTCTGAGCCTAAAGACATACAATGACCCCACTAGGGTCCTGAGATGTTTATCCCCCTTGATTGTTCTCTAGATTTAAGATGGACAGGAAGAGGCACCTCCGGGCCACACCTCGATCCTATCAGACATCTGTTTGTTCCCTAAAACTAAAGAATCAGAGCATCACCCTACCTCATCTAATGCTTGAGTGACTAACACTGTTGTAAAGAGTATAAAAACCCCAGAACTGATGTTGTCTTGAGGACAGCCTTTCCATCCATGCTGTCCTCCCAAGGAACTGCTCCCCATCTTGCTGTTCCACCTTGCTATCCTGGCCCATCTCAACATTACCTCCTAAATTAATAAATTTCTCTTTCTGTTTTTAAGCTAAGTTTTGGAGTCTTGCATTCTTGCAAAAAGGTATCCTTTCCGAACCCCAGGGGTGCACCTCTGCACCCCACAACAAGATGATTTTTTTAATGACTTGGCAGAAAATGGATGAGAATAACATAGTGCAATACAGAGAATAGGCAATTCATAGCTTGGCAGACCCAACTTTGAATTCCCCCTCTGACATTTGCCAGCTCTGTAATCTTAGTCAAATTATTTAACTTCTTATTTAACATTTTCCTTATATGAACAATGAGTGGATTGGACTAAATAGCTTCTTTCTAAAGTTCCTTATCATTTTAGAGCTATGATCCTATAAGGAATCTTTTTAAACTTTAGCTATAAGAGAGCTCTTAACAAAACAAGAGGTGGAAGTGATCACTTTAGATAAAATAGGTTATTTTTATTATAGGTTACTGAAAAGTTTCGCATAAACAAAGTCTTTTCAAGAATTATTTCTAATAAAGTCTGATATTTAAGATACCTGAGGTAGCAATCCAATACAAGTACAAGATCCATTCTCCAACAAATATAAGATCAATGGAAATTAACAAATTGTTATCAGTGGGAGAGCTGAAAATCATTAACAACAATATGAAAGAAGATTCAAATCACTTTTTTTTTAAACTCTCACCTTCTGTCTTGGAATCAATACTGTGTATTTAAAAAAACAACAACCACTCTTGTCTTCCATCTTAGAATCAATACTGTGTATTGGTTCCAAGGCAGAAGAGTGGTAAGGGCTAGGCAATGGGGGTTAAGTGACTCGCCCAGGGTCACACAGCTGGGAAGTGTTTGAGGCCAGATTTGAACCTAGGACCTCCAGTCTCTAGGCTTGGCTCTCAATGCACTGAGCCACCCAGCTGCCCCCCCCCCATCACTTATAAGAGAAATGCAAATTAATATAATTCTGAGGTCTTACCTCATAATCAGCAATTATATTAATTTGCATATAATGAGTGCTGGAAGGAAGGACTTCAAGAAGATAAACACTCAAAGCTATTGGTAGTGCTGTACATTAGGCTAATCATTCTAGGAAATAATTTTGAATTTTGCCAAAAAAGTAGCATATTCATATTTCATTTCATCTAGAGATCTATTGCCAGACATATACACACAAGGAGGTCAAAAACAGAACAGAAGGTCCCACATGTACCAAAATATTCTTAACAAAATGTATTGTGGTAGCAAAGAATGGGAAATAAATAAGATAAAATAAAAAAAAGATAAAACTGAAGTCCCCTGAAAATAAATGAGAAATCAACCAACTAACAATTATTAAGCACTATGTCCCAGGTATTGCACTAAGAGCTGGAGGTACAAATAGTCAGAAATCATCCTTGGCCTTTAGAAGGTAATCTTAGAGGGTAAGACTGAAGATGTGGGGGACCAAGACTGTGGAACGTTAAACATGATCGAGATAGATTATTCATTGGTTTGTGCCTGTGTGATATAATGTTTATAGGGAAAAATGGGTAGCGATTGAAGAACAGGGATACTGAAGGTTTTGAAACAGGGAATGGAGGGTTTGAAGGGAGAGAGGGAATTAGCTGCTGGTGAAGTAAAAGGAGAGAAATGCCCCCTGCTGAGAGGCTATTTTGAAAAATGGGGTTCCCGAGAAATGGACCACTTATGATAGCCTATGGGAATGTCTTCTCTATTGGATTGATGTGGAAGATACCCCAGAGCAGGTAAGCACGGACCCTCCTGAGGGACAAGCCTCCCCCAGACCAAGGTCACCCAGCTGGGGTCCAATAAGGACTGTCTATGGTTGAATGGCTGTCCTGAGGTTCAGTTCCCTCTATGTCCCCTGAAATGATAGTTTTCTTATCTGACTATGGTTATTTAAATATAGATAAATTTTAATAACAAGTTTGGATTGAGGAAGTATCAGGAAAGAGGGAAGAGGGATTTCCCTAGATGAGGTTTGAGTCTCTCTCAGCCTTTGAGCTGAGGTCAGGCCTCACAGGCTGGTAGAGGGTTTCTTTATTCCTGTCTATGCTGATCTGTGCTAATTTTCTTAAGTTCAAAGTCTTAGGAGTAGACAGCAAGAAGAAGAAAAGTTCTGACTTTCAGAGCTGGTTGGGCCTGTCTCTTTGGGCTGATGCCCCTAAAGACTATCCTTACAATCCAAAACTGCTTCCCTTAAGTCCTTTTGTCTGATGAACATGATCACAGGGATCCAGGTAGAGCACACAGTTAGGAAATTCCAGAATAGAGGCACTTCTATCCAGCAACAGGGAGAGAGGCTCCTTCCAATTCAAGGGCCAGGAATCAAGTGAGAGGAGACCAACTGCCACTCCCAGTTGCCCCCCCCCCCATTCTTGTCAATATCTTTTCTAACATTCCAACTACTGTTTGTTGCACCTGATTGGCAGAAAGTCCAAAACTTGCTTTTGTTTTCCTTTACACAGTGAGAGGCGGAGTTGGTAAGAGTTTGGGAGAGAAGAGAAATATTGGTCTTCTGGTTTCAGGTTTTGAAAAAGAAGACAAGTGGTTCCAATTTTTTTTTTCAAAGTCCTAAAGGAAAAGAAAGGTTCAGAAAAGAAGGTAACATGGACAAGATCCAACACCAATCCTTCTCTCTTTCTCTCCCAAGTTTCTGTGTTCATTCACTTGATTTATTGTCTGGTATGTTTTTTGCATTTTATTTTATTGTATTTTATTTTGTTGTTCTATTTTACCTGCCCAATTGTTTTTAGAGTTTTTGAATTTTGCTTTTTTTGTCTGTCTTTTCACATATTATCCACATCAATGTTCATTTTAATTTAAGTGCCTAGAGGACAGAAATAATTTCTGGTTAGCTTTATCAATGTATCAAGTACATGAGAATAATTATTGAGTATTCTAGGATAAGGAAATGATAGTAAGGGTAAAAGCTAGTGTTCTTCTCTCCACCACCAAGAGGGATTGATTGATTTTATGATGATATTCACCATAATAATGGAAGATTGACAGTGATCCCTCAACATATTCTTCCAAGGTCTTATGATTCACAGCATACATTTTCCAAATAGTTGAGAAAAATTAAATTCCTAGTCCCAATCATGTATTTCAGAATTCTTCAATATCTACACAGCAGAGCAAAACTAGGTATACTACACAATAACCATACTGATAGCTTTGACCTTACTCAAGCAGTACATAATGATTTCATCCCCATCACAAATGTTTTGTACACCTCTCCTACTTATAACCAAAAGTGCCACTGATAGGAGTATGGTGACAAATGGTAGGAAGTTCATGAGGTCCCACTTTAAGGAGTTCTCTTGCCTCATCTTTGTTCTCAGTGGAAGGTGATTTAATAAATGTTACTATTGGGCAGCTAGTAACATTATAAATAGAGTCTCAAGCTTGGAATCAGGAAGACTTGGGTTCAAATCTGGACTCAAACACTTCCTAACTGTGTGAACCCTGGGAAAGTTACTATACTACAATTGCCTCTCTCTTACCATTCTTCTGCCTTAGAATCAGTACAAAGTAAGGTTTTTAATAAATAAATGTTACTGTCCTCTTGGCAAGATTTCCTTTATTTATGAATTAACGATAGATCCATTGACTCAAATTCAAATACAATTCATTGAACTCAAACAGACTTTAGAAATCATCTTGTATAAATCATTCTTTTAAGAGGTAAGCTCCTGGAGGTCAACATTGTCAGTCTTGAGTTTCTATTAATAGCCCCTTGCCTGGCAGTTAGCGAAACACTTCTTAAATGATATATTTGTTGATCTTGTTGTTATTGTTCAATTGTTTAATCATGTCCAATTCTTGTTACCTCATGGGCCATAGTTGTCTATGGAGTTTTCTTGGCAAGGTTACTGAAATGGTGTGCCATTTCCCACTCCAATGGATGCTTTTCGTTGGGCAATCAGAGGTTAAGTGACTTGCCAAGGGTCACACAGCTAGGCAGTATCTGAGGTGTTCCTGACTATTGGCTCCATGCTCTGACCCACTGAACCACAGAAAATGGGGAAAACCAAGGTTCATAGAGGTAAATGACTTTTTCCCCTGGTCCCCTTGGGATTCAAACCTAGGTCTCATGACTTCAAATTTATTGCCTTTTCCTTTGGCCCACAATGACTCTCAAAATACAGTTTTATTCCTTAGAGATTCGTAGAATATAGCCATGATCCTACAGTGTACAGCATTTACCACACACTCATCAGAATTAGAACATTCATGGACTGTTTGCAAATCATGAAGTCTGGTTAACCCTGAATTTCTTTGGCTTTGATGCTGCACATGAGCCAATTATGTTTCTTAACTTTATCTACATGCTTTTCCTCTTAAGGTTATAGTGATAAAAGGAAGCATCATTACACATACCTTCTTGACCTCAGAGCTATTTGCCAATTCTGGTGCCATTAGCTAATCGTAACCAACCTGTTGAAGATTGCTTGGTATAAGATACCTAGATAACATCAAGATCTCCCACACTCTTTTAACAACAACAGGAAAACGCCCTTTTACACTATGGAGTCAGAGATTTCATTTTAAAGCCCTTTGCAGGCTTTTAGAAGCTTAACATTAAACTACTTAAATATTTGGAATCCACTTTACAATATATTGATTGCTTTACTTTGCTGTCCTCTATCTCTGGCACTGTTTAATCATTTGGACTCTTTCCAGTATGAAAATCATTCTCATTGACTAGGAAAAAAAGAGAAAAGGAAAAAGCCATCAAGATCATCTTCTCTGTGATCCAAAAACTTTAGGCCAGGGGTGGTATCCTCCCTTGTGCTTCTTGCCTCAGCCATATCTTTGTTGTCTTTTTAAGTGGTTCTAACACTTTCTCTCTGGGTCTCTATCTCTTCTCTTCTCCATTTCTCTCTTTTTCTACTCTGTCTATGTGTGTCTCTCTTCTCTCCCTCTCTCTTTCTTCTCTGTCTCTGTCCCATCACTGTCTCTTTCTTCTCTGTCTCTATCTCTCTGTCTCTGTCTCTCTGTCTGTCTCATGTGAGTGTGTGTGCATATGGATGGGGTGGTGCCTCTTTTGTGTGTTTTTCATTGCTGATGCTTCCATCTTTTATACATGGCTCTTTTGATATTTGAACCCAATGGAAAACACTCTCACGAAGGCTACAACAGTGTTTTTAGCTGCATCACTTGTGTTTCTTGGTCAGGATAAATTGTAGTTGGAATGCCAGAATTTCACTGTGGTTAGTTTCCCATCCATGTTGAGCAATCTTATTTCAATCCTCCCTTTACCCATTAGATGGGCATATTGAACTCTGCTCTTCTAAAGTCCAATTTGTATCCTGGCTCTGCTGCTCACTCTATGGGGGAACTTGAAGGTGTGGGTGATTCCCATTGACAAAGGGTCTTTGGTGGGTACTTTGTGCTTTAATCCTTGAAAACATTGGCAAATATAAAGATGTTGAGCATCTATCTCTCTGTTTTTTTCCCTCTTAGAAAAATCAATGAGGTATAGATTTTTGGACATAAATAATGTGAGAATTTATTTCTCTTGGATAAGCATATTCATTATACTTTTTACATATGTAAAACAAATCACATGTATTATATTATTGCTGTATTATCAATTATATTATGTTATATGTGGTACAATTATATTATGTTATATGTGGTAACTCAAAAAATGTTTTAAGAACCTAAACACAAAAAATAGCATTTCTGTATATACAACAGAACACAGAGAATTACACACATGGAGGCCATGAATCTTTATTTTATATTGTTTGCTTTCATAAAAAAAAAGTATAAAATGAATTTCCATGTCATTTTCAAAATTGTTTTGCTTGCCTGGGCTTCCTTCTGGACATCATTCTGCCCCTCCTGAATATTTTATAAAATGTTTTAATGGCTTTTTTTCTATCACTACTGTTAACAACTCCTCTCATTTACCCATCCCTCCTTCCCTAATTAAAAAAAAGGAGGAAAAACATTTATTGATACTTGCTTAGTTTTCAACTCTTTGATCTTACTTTTTTCTTTCCCTTTTTTCTGACCCCTTAAGAATCAGAAAATTGGTTATACTTAAGAAAATTCCTTCTGAAGAGGAAATTCCCTATCCTAATCTGTTTCTCTGTTAAATTTAATATATTTCTACACCAAACTCTATGTATATTTGTGTTTGTGTATGAATGTTTAACCTTGCTTTTTCCAGATTAGACAAGAGTGCATCCAATTTATTTATTTATTTATTTGTTTGTTGATTGATTTATTTATTTAGCTGATACTTATTCCCCACACTCTTACCTCTAAGTTTGTATACTTTTCTCTTGTTATTTAGTTCATTTCAGACATGTCTGAGGTAGAGTAGGTTGAGTAGACATCATTTAGACCCAAGTTTCTCAGCGTCAAGTGACAGCTACAATTTGCCCAGGGTCCCAGAGGTAGGAAGTATCTGAGGTAAATTTGAACCCAGCCCCTATCTCTAGGCCTGGATATCAATCCACTGAGTCACGTAGCTGCCCCATCTAGGTTTTCTTTTGGTTTCCATGTTTTCATTTCAAAATCTGTATCTTGTTCTGGTCTTTTCCTATTACTTTGCAGTGAAAATCAAGGGACATTGACCATGAGAAGAATTTAATTCTCCCCTTAGTATTTCACTCTTAAAATTAAATTTGTGGATCAAATGAAGGGAGTTATATGGCTAGAGATTAAAATGATACTGAGGTACAGAAATATGGGTGGGTGGGGAGAATAATTAAGTATATTTCCCTAGTCAAAGAATGATTATTTGACAAACAGAACAATTTAGCAACATGAACAAAATCTAAATGGTTTTGTTAAGTTGTTTTCAATCATGTCTGACTCTTCATGACTCCATTTAGGATTCTTGGCAAAGATACTAGAGTGGTTTGATACTTCCTTCTCCAGCTCCTTTGACAGATTAGGAAACTGAGACAAACAGGGTTAAGAGACTTGTCCAGCTAAATCAGTATCTGAGGACAAATCTGAACTCAGGGAAAATCAGGCATCTCTTTTGGAATTCAGGTGTGGCACTCTATCTAGTACACATACTCAATCCATACTGCTGCCCATATTCTCACCCACCCTCAATTATTAGAAATGACATGTTCCATCTCTTCCCTCCTTTCTACACTATACTTTTTCTCCTTTTACTTTCCTTTCTCTTTCACCACTTAATACCACCAGATGAGAACCAGTCCACTCACAAGACCTCTGTTTTTCTTATTTCCTTGATGCCTTGTTAAGAAATTAAGATTCTCAAGCCACTCCCCAATTGATAAATGGGCAAGGGACATGAATAGGCAGTTTTCAGATAAAGAAATGAAAACTATCAATAAGCACATGAAAAAGTGTTCTAAATCTTCTCATAATTAGAGAAATACAAATCAAAACAACTCTGAGGTATCACCTCACACCTAGCAGATTGGCTAACATGACAGAAATGGGAAAGTAATGAATGCTGGAGGGGATGTGGCAAAGTTGAACATTAATGCATTGCTGATGGAGTTGTGAATTGATCCACCCATTCTGGAAGGCAATTTGGAACTATGCCCAAAGGGCGATAAAAGACTGTCTGCCCTTTGATTCAGCCATAGCACTGCTGGGTTTGTACCACAAAGAGATAATAAGGGAGACGACTTGTACAAAAATATTCATAGCTGCACTCTTTGTGGTGGCAAAAAATTGGAAAATGAGGGATTTCCCCCCAATTGGGGAATGGCTGAAAAATGGTGGTATCTGATGATGATGGAATATTATTGTGCTGAAAGGAATAATGAACTGGAGGAATCCATGTGAATTGGAACAACCTCCAGGAATTGATGCAGAATGAAAGGGGAAGAACCAGGAGAACATTGTAGACAGAGACTGAGACACTGTGGTACAATCAAATGTAATGGATTTCTCTACTAGTGGCAATGCAGTGATTCAGGACAATTCTGAGGGACTTATGAGAAAGAACACTATCCACGTCCAGAAAAAGAACTGTGGGAGCAGAAATACAGAAAAAAACACATTTGATTGATCACATGGTTCAATGGGGACATGACTGGGGATGTAGACACTAAATGATTGCTCTATTACAAATATTAATGTGGAAATAGGTTTTGACCAATGATACATGTAAAACTCAGTGGAATTGCTCGTTGGTTGCAGGAGTGGGGAGGGAGGAAGAAAGGGAAAGAATATGAATCATGTAACCATGGAAAAATATTCTAAATTAATCAAATAAATACATAAATTAAAAAAATTAAGATTCTGTAAGAGATATTCCTTTCCTCATTCTCTATTAGAATATTAACATGCTAATAATATAGCTGTATCCAGTTGCTCAAATAAATGCACCTTTCTGGGTTTATTTTTAAGCCTTACCTACTGATGGAATATTATTGTGCTGAAAGGAATAATAAAGTGGAGGAATTCCATGTGAACTGGAACGACCTCCAGGAATTGATACAGAGGGAAAGGAGCAGAACCAGGAGAACATGATACACAGAGACACATTGTACACATTATGGCACAATCGAACGTAATGGACTTCTCTACTAGCAGCAATGCAATGACCCAAGACAATTCAGAGGAACTTGTGAGAAAGAACGCTATCCACATCAAGAGAAAGAACTGTGAGAACAGAAACGCAGAAGAAAAACATATGATTGATCATGTAGTTCAATATGGATATGATTAAGGTTTGGGCATTAAAAGATCACTCTACAGTAAATATGAATAACATGGAAATAGGCTTTGAACAATGATACATGTATAACCCAGTGGAATTACCTGTCAGCCCTGGGAGGGAGGGAGGAGAAAGCGGGGCTGGAGGTGGAGAGGAAATCATGAATTATGTGGAAAAATATTTTAAATTAAAAAAGAAAAAAATTTCTTAAGGCAAGATAAAAAAAAAGCCTCACCTTCTATCTTAGAATCAATACTGTGTATTTGCCCAGGGTCCCAGAGGTAGGAAGCGTCTGAGGTAAATTTGAACCCATCTCCTATTTCTGGAGTTGGATCTCAATCCACTGAGTCACGTAGCTGCCCCATCTAAGTTTCTTTTTGGTTTCCATGTTTTCATTTCAAAATTTGTATCTTGTTTTGGTCTTTTTATTAGGAAGTTTTGAAAAGTCCTTTCTCCTGTTAGAAATCCATTATTCTTCTTGAAAGATAATACTCAACTTTACAGGTAAGTTATTCTTGGATGTGTGTCTATATCATTTTGTGTTTTGGAATACTGTGTTAAAAGAGTGGGGGAAATAAGCAAAACTAATCAATGTATTTAAAAAAGCATGCCAATAAATGAGGCAAGTAGGGGGTGCAATAGATAGAGGATCTGGAATCAGGAAGACTCCTCCCGAGTTCATATTCAGCTTTGGACACTAGATGTGTAATCCTGGGCAAGTCACTTAAATGAGTTTATTTCAGTTTCCACATCTGGATCAGCTGGAGGAGGAAATTGCAAGCCACTTCAGTATCACTACCAAGAAAAGCCCAAAGGGGTCATAGAGTCAGACATGACTGAAAAATGTTCTCCCTTTATGGATTCCCCAGATACCTTCTATTAGGGCAAGGCTTATTCTTTAAAATTTCATAACATTCATTTTTGATTGCAGTTTTTTTCTTTACATTTATATTGTAATAGCAATGAATAATTGTCTTTGCTCTGAGCATTGTACTTTGAATTAGTTCTTAAAATCTTGTAAGTCCACGTTTCTCTGTATTGCTAATGTTTGTAGCTTCTTATAGCACAGTCATTTTACATTGCATTCATACCACAATATATTATGTACTACCCAGTAAATAGGGATCCATTTTTTCCCAAATTTTTGCTACCACAGCAAGTGCTAGTATAAGTATTTTTGGTGTACCTGGGTGGAATACCAAATGTTAATGTTTATTGACAGTCTAAAACCTGTGTAATCAATTATTAGCATCTTCTGCCCCCTTTCCTCCCAGAGTCACTGCAGCAACAAAAGGAGCTGCATGGAGTTGATAGCAATTGTCTATTTTTCTTTGTTTCACAGGTTTCCACATCCAGAAAAATGCAACACCAAATAGTCAATCTACTAGTAACGGGTCTGTCCATCCTTAGCTCATTTGCTTCTCAGAAAATCAATATAATCTATTGACTGGATTCTACTGAAAGTCTTTCTATCATAGTAGTACCTGCCAAAACTTACATTGCACTGGCAGAGCCTTTGAGAACATGGGATCATCTCCAGGGTGTGAAGAAGCACCAGTATAGGATTTCTTGTAGCTTTGTGCATAACAAGTATTTAATAATCATTCAATGTTTTCTTGAAGTTTATTTTAGTGAAATGTTTTGTTTAAACATTATAAACATTTCCAGATTACCCCCACTCCATGAAAGTTCTCTTGTAATAAAGTGAAACAATAAGGAAAATTAACAATATAGTGACTGCACTGAAAACTATTTGCAAATTTCTGCATACCATGGGGTGGTTCAAATCAGGGCTCAGACACTTTCTAGCTGTATAACCCTGGGTAAATTACTTTACTTCTGGCTACCTCAGTTTCCTTAACTGTAAAATAGAGTTGTTAATAATAATAATAATAATAATAATAATAATAATAATAATAACACCTACCTCTCAAGGTTGTTGTGAGAATAAAGTAAGATACCATTAGGAGCAGTCAGGTGGTACAGTGGATAGGGTGCTCAGTTTAGAGTCAAGAAGACCTAAATTCAAATTCAGTTTCAACCACTTGCTAGTTATATGACTCTGGGTCAGTGTCAACCTCTGCCTCAGTTTCCTCATCTGTAAAGTGGGGATAATAGTACCTACCTCCAAGGGATGTGTGGATCAAATGAGATAATAATTGTAAACCCCTTAGCATAATGTCTGTCACATAGTAGTAGTCTCTTGGTAACCGAAGATGATGATTGTCTTTGTGCGCTTTCATCTGTGATGTAGATGAGTGTGCACAAAAACACTTGTGTGTGAAGGAGATTTAAGTGGAAAAGTCGTTGCACAGAGACAGTCCCACTCTCTTGGCATTGGAAGCCTGGGTCCAGTGGCACAAAAAGTCGTTACACCTGGAGACTTCCTCAGCTGCATTGGATGGCTGTGTTGTCTTTTGTGCTCCAACACGCCCTAAGCACTCCACAGTGCTTTGCTGCGTCGCCCTCTCAGCCATTGAACCTTCTTATTGGTTTCTTCCATCTGTTCCATCTGTCTTCATAGAAGACTGTCACATAGTAGGTACTATATAAATGGTATCTATTATTATTATTAGGAAAATTAGTAAACTTTAAAGTTCTATGTAAATACTAGTGATAATATCTATAGCATTTCACATCTCCATTAAAAAATTTTTTTAAGTTAACAGGAATCTATTTTCTCTCAGTATCTATTCTGCTAAAACAAAGGAGAAATAAAAACAAATTTCTTGTAACAAACGTTCATAGTTAATCAAAGCAAATAAAGAAATTTGTTTCTTTTATTATCCATTCTTTGGGTGTTGGCATGTAGTCCTATATACTGTGTATAGATGGGAAATTTACACAGCACTGAGTTACATTCTCAGCATCCTTTTAATTTACGTCCTCATTTTACGTAAAGATGCTTAGGAGATAAATTTGGCTGAGACCCGTGCTGCGGGGCTCTTTTTTTGGAGCTTATGCTTTTGGTAAAGTGCTACAGGTGTGAGTCTCTGTCTCTCTTTGCTCTGCTCACTTGACTGAAAGAACCTTTTTCTTTCCCCTCTCTTTTTGATTATTATTTTAAATCCTACAATATTTGGAGACCATGAAGGGACTAAGAACTAGAGGAACCAGATTTCTTTTCCTGCCATGGTTTTCCCTCTCCCTCTCCCCTTTTCTTTTTCCCACCTCCCTCCTAGAAACCCTTCAAGGCCTTCTGTTGATAATGAATAATTGACTGTTGTAAGGATGATATTAGAAAAATAAGTATTATTTTATTTGACTATTGATTGTGATAAAACTTCCCTATTATTGGATCTGTATTATTTTGTTGTGCTTTATTTAATCCTTCTATTTGAACAAATTGCTCTTATAGAACAATATAATATTACCTCAAAAAAAACCTATATTAGTGACCTATATTGACCTGATGTGCTTTTCATAACAGTTTATGCCTTTTGTAAATTTTTTTCTCTTAAATGTATTATTGCTGCCATACCTCCATTACTTTATCTACTTCATTTGCACTCACACTGCGAATCATAGCGAGTTAAAGAGGAAATGAATCTTATTTTTTGGCAAGTAGCCTCTATATTTTACCTCTGTAATTGTGAAATATATACAATTTTGATATTTTTTCATTATTGTTTTTCTTCCTACATTGTGATACAGTATTCGAGTTTTTCTCGCTTCTTTGCAATAATTTTCTTTGTTGGGTTAATGGATGCTCCCTTAGTTGTTCTTTATGTCTTACCTGTTGCTTTGTATGACTTTTTGTGTACTTAGTGTTTACTTCATTGAGTATTCAGGGAAGACAAGTGATGGCTTGTCTAGCCATTTTCAGAGCTGCTTTCGTCCTTTCACCCAACTTTCATCTGTGGCTCCAAGAGGCATGCACAGAGGCCACATACTGGTAAAACCATCTCAGCAGTAGAGCTATACCAGTTAAGGATAACCAAAAGACCTCAAAATCATCTCTGGGTTAAGGAGATACATCCTCCAGGTATGTAAAGACTTCCTGGCTGGAAGGGGCAGATGAGAACAGCTTGTTCCAATGACTATAAAAGTGCCTGAGGTAAGTGCTATCTATGGAGTGCTTAGGGCTTAGTTGAACATCTAAGAAGCCAAGGTCAACTACTACATCCTAGGCCATCACCAGTCATCTTGACTTTTGTTTTGCCACTGAACTTCAGTGGAAGAGAGAGTGAAGCCAAGCACTTTGTGCAACTCTGCCTCACTTAAATCCAACTTATACATGTCAAAAGACACCATTAGTGATTTTATTTTGTTCCTCTTTTGAGTATGAAGGACAGCAATCATCACCACTACATGGTGTGTAACTGCAAGCGGGTAAGGTCTTTGAAAAGAGAGACTATTTAGTCTTTGCATCCCCGGTGCCAATACAGTGCCTGGCAAACAGCCAGGACTGAAAAAATATCTGTTTACTAAGTGAGAAGAAAGTAAGAGAGGGTTCAAAATAGGCATCAGGTCAGGGCAATGAAAAGATGTTGAAAGACAGATATAGGATTGATTTAAAAAAAATTAGAGTTGTTCAAACAATTCAAGCCACCCAAAAATGAAATGTGGGAAAGTAGGTTCCCCTTTTTTAGAAGTCTTTGAAAAATAGCTAGGTGACCTCTTAAAATTTTTAAAGTAATTTACATAGTGGATTTTTTTTTACCTGTAGAGTCAGCTAATAGAATAGGTTTAAAATTTGAATTCTAAATTAAATGCAAATTGATTTTATTTTTATTATTAATATTAAAGAATTTAATATTAATATTTTAAATAAAACATTAATTTTAATATAATAGTCTGTAAAGAAATTAAAATGATGAAATATTGAAAGTAACTAAAGGCATAATAAAAAGACAAATAAAGAAATTAAACTTTTAAAATATCAAAATTTAAAAAACATGAAAACTATACATAAAAGGTTTGCTGCCCACATTTATTTTAAATTTTATCAATGTATTTGTTTCGAATATTGCACTAATTTCAAGGAAACCCTCCCATTTGAAATTTCTCATAAAGAAAAGGAAACCGTTAACCTCAACCAACACTGTGATATATCTGACAAGAAATGTAACTGTGCACATCCAAATTCCCCCTCCTTTCTACTAAGAGAAGGGAGGAAGTTTTCACCAGATATTCTCCAGGTTCATATAACCACTTACTCCAGAGGAGATTCTCTTTCAAGTGTAAGTTGCATTTATTGGCTCTGTCCTCCCTTCTACTTTTCTCACTCTGTGATTCTGGATCCACTATGAAGGCCAAAGGGTACACAAACATCATTCATGTCAGTGAAGTCTGTTGCAAGTCAAGGGCAACTTGCCTAGCAGATAAGATAATACAATTTTTACATAGTCTTAAGGGGCCAAGGGCAAGGATGTGCCAGAGCTAGCCTGAACCTGCTTATGAAAACCAATTATTAAATTTTTTTGTGAGCATTTACAGTTCAGAAATAGGCAAATGCTACAAATAGGGATTTGATTTGAAGTTGCATTGATTGTAGAGACTTAAAAATGATGGGAAAATGTCTAAAATTTGAATTAATTAAATTAATTCTATAATTTATATAGAAATTTATTCTTTTGTTATATAAAATATATAATTATTTATTACACATAATATAGAATTCTATTATTATATATATTTATAATTCAATGAATATAATTAAATTAAAATTTAAAAATGTTAAAGATTAAACTTGAAAGCATATTATAGATTTTTTCCAGAGAGTTGTTTGGTAAACATGTATGTGCAAACAAATGGAAAAATAATAAAGGTCAGAAGGTAATGGGTAGAAGCCTATTCAGGTTAGAAAAGAGGTCAGTACTGAAATAGGTGGGTAGAATAAGGGTTCAAAACTATACATATATATCACAAAATAATAGATTTATTTAACTAAAGGGAGAAGGGAAGGGGAATCAGGGAATATCTAATTTTACACCCAAATCAGAGACTAAAACCCTAACAACTTTCTATAACTATTCTAAACGAACTCCTTAATTACTATTTAAGATTTAAGATTGGGGAGGGTTTGGTAGGAGTAAGAACAAGGACCAAAGTAAATCTCACACAACTGGAGTCCTCTTTGGGCCTAGCAGAAGTCCCAGTGGGAAGAGCAGAACTGCAGGAATCAGGATCAGAAGGGGAGTGATGGATTAACACACACCATCCACTGGTATAATGTTGTCCACTATCTCTACCACATCTTTAAGATGATTTTGATTGTAGGAAGGTCCAGTCTCCTGGCAGCTTCAAGTTTCCCTTTCCAGAGAGAGCCAAACTGTCCATCTAAACTCCCACAAAGCTCCTGAGAGCTCTGCAATATTGATTGGCCTGTAGGACCTCTTGCTTTCAGCTTGCTCCTGCTAAAATCCCTTACATCAGTTCCTCCCTTTGGACAAAGTCTAAATCGTGTTGAAAATGCTGTTTTGGCATTTGTGCAGTAACAAATTTATATTTTCCTTAAACTAAAATTTCTACCCAAAATAATAAACAACCTACACTCATCTTATGTTATTCTATCTAATACTGGCCTATTCTAGGGATTTAATCAAGGAAAGGAAAAAGGGAAAGTATACAATGGACAAGTACAAAGTTCAGAATACAGATCAAACATATGCAAAAGGAAACCAAGCAAATAACATCAAAATCAAATATAAACAAAAATTCATGCAAAACATTAAAATAATAACATACTACTATTACCAACTAATACAGAAAATTCCATTACTATTGAAATGCATACAGACAAAAAGTTAAAGAAATAAATTGAACATAACATTGCATAAATTTTACACAAAAAATTAAACCAAGCCATCAAACTTACTTATGCAAAATACATTTAACAATAGATGAAAATTAAACATAATCTTATTCTATGTTAAGAACTTAGCAAGTGACATATTTACATAAGTTTCACATACATATACACATATAATACATACACACAGTATATATGTATGCTATACATATACAATTTTATATTTACACATTATATACATATACTATAATACAATTAATTTTATAATCCTAACTATAATTCACATGATTTACATATATTTACATATGTAACATTTTGTGTGCTATATATGATGTCATATGTGCTTTGTAATGTATGTTATGTATGTTGCAATGTATTTTGTAATGCAATTCAGTATCTTACCTTATCTTATCAATATTGAACTCTAATCTAATAACTATAACCCTATCTAAAATAACTCTCCTCTCTACCTATATTCCTATACTAAATTTTATACTAAGTAGCTAACTATTCTTTGTTAGTAACTAACTACTTTATAACTAATTATAACATTGTTAGTATCTAGCTATACACTGTTTTACTCATTCAATTAGCAAATCTACTATCCTAACCATGTTTATGCTTTTGTGTATGTGTTTGTTATGTTGTTATTCATTCTATACCATGTTGTTTTGTTAGTATTATGTCAGTGTTACTTCTGTGTTACTGTTGCATGCAATATACTTACCAAAACTTCAGATTTTTCTTCTCCTTTCATCTTGTTTGAAGAACTGTTCCTGTCCAAATTCATGGTAGTAATATGTATTGATGAATGCTTATGAATATATGTTACGTTACGTTACGCTACGCTACGTTACGCTACGTTACGTTACGCTACGCTACGTTACGTTACGTTATGTTATGTTATGTTATGTTACGCTACGTTACGTTACGTTACGTTACGTTACGTTACGTTACGTTACGTTACGTTACGTTACGTTACGTTACGTTACGTTATGTTACGTTATGTTATGTTATGTTATGTTATGTTATGTTATGTTATGTTATATTACCCAAATTTCCTAGATCCATTAGTCCATCAATCACTTGGTCCTCTTCATTGAAAATTCTCTGCAAATTCTTTATCTTCTTAATATTTATGTTTTTTAGTCTTTTTACAAGGTCCATCAGTCTTCTGAATCCTCCTCTTGAACTTCAATGTCCTCTTCCATCTGAATGTCCTTTTCCATTGGAATGGTCCTCTCCTTACTGATCTTTGTGACTGCAGACTCTATTTGACTAATGAATCTTAGATTTCCAAGAATTCTTCTTCATTTTCTTCAATAATTTGTATATTTTCATTATCAATTCCATGAGCTAATTTAATATGTGAACAATGGTATCATGAATCTCTTCCTAATACTTTCATTGAAGATGGTGAAACCAACACAATTGTATAACGACCTCCCAACTCTCTTGAGTTGCTGATAATTTTGCAAAATTTTTCACATACACCATATCACCTGGTTGAAAATTATGAAGAGAATAATCCAATGGACCAGACTGGATCAATACTCCTATATGATGTAGTTCTCTAAGCCATTGTTGCAATGCACTTAAATAGGAAACAAGTTGACAATCTCCTCCTAAGAGAGATGTAAAAACAGTCTTACAAGTTTTTGCCTGCAATGGAACATGTCCAAAGAGTATTTCATAAGATGATATATGTAAGTCTTCTCTTGGTCTTATACATAGGTAAAACAAAGCTATAGGAAGAATATCTGGCCATTTTATTTTTTTCCATTTGAATTAGTTTATTTAGTCCATTTAGAACATTATTTCTTGGTTACAATAATCACATTATTTCCCTCCCTCCCCTTCACCCATCCTACCTGCAGCCAACACACAATTTCATTAGGTATTACTTGTGTCCTTGATCAGGACATGTTGTTGTTGTTTGAATGTTTTCCATGTTGTTGATGTTTGCACTAGGATGTTTATTTAGAGTCTACATCCCCAATCATATCCCTTTGATCCATGTATTCAAGCAACTGTTTTTCTTTGGTGTTTCTACTCCCACAGTGTTTCCTCTGAATGTGGATAGTGGTTTTTCTCATTGATCCCTCCAAGTTGTTCAGGATCACTGCATTGTCACTAATGGAGAAGTCTATTACATTCGATTGTACCACAGTCTCTGTGTACAATGTTTTCTTGGTCCTGCTCCTCTCACTCTGCAACAATTCCTGGAGGTTGTTCCAATCCCCATGGAATTCCTCCACTTTATTATTCCTTTGAGCACAATAGTATTCCATCACCAACATATACCACATTTTGTTCAGCCATTCCCCAATTGATGGGCATCCCCTCGTTTTCCAATTTTTGGCCACCACAAAGAGTGCAGCTATGAATATTCTTGTACAAGTCTTTTCCCTTATTATCTATTTGGGGTACAAACCCAGTAGGGCAGACAGTCTTTTATTTCCCTTTGTGCATAGTTCCAAATTGCCCTCCAGAATGGCTGGATCAATTCACAACTCCACCAGCAATGAATTAATGTCCTCACTTTGCCACATCTCCTCCAGCATTCATTACTTTCTTTTGCTGTCATTTTAGGCAATCTGCTAGGTGTGAGGTGATACGTCAGAATTGTTTTGATTTACATTTCTGTCTGGTCATTTTAGATACATTTCAGCACAAATTTTCTCCACCATAGTCTTGAGTTCCTTATTCACATGCTCCACTTGACCTATACTTTGTGGATGATAAGGAACATGATATTTAGGTATTATTCCTAGATTCTCATAGACTCTTTTCAGGATATCTTGTGTGAAATGAGATCCTTTATCAGAATCTATGGTAATTGGTACACCAAACCTAGGAACAATTTCCTTAAGCAACAGTTTCACCACAAAGTTAGCTGTATTTGTATTAGATGGAAAAGCTTCAAACCATTTTGTTAATCTATCAATAATTACAAACAAAAATGCATCTCCCAGCTTTTGGCATGCTTATGTAATCTATTTGCAAACTCTCCAATGGACAATATACCAAAGGTCTACCACCCAAACCTTTCTTTCTGAATGCCCCTTGAATTGAATTTTTGGCAAACAGAACAACTAATACAGACCTTATTTGCAATGGTACTTATTCCTGGTGCTACCTATTTCCTTTTTTACAGAGTCTTCTACAGCTTTAGTACCAAAATGACCTTTTTGTGTGAATGGCTTGTCAGAAATAGGTATATAAATCTTTTGGGAACAGGTGCTACACCCCCTAGACAAAGAACTGTACCACCAGCTATTGGATCAAGCTTACAACTCTAACATTCAATAGGATGATAACTTTGTCCTAAAGTCTGTGTCAGTACTCCAGAAGCAATACCTTTAGTTTCACTGACAAACAGTTGGAATGGTTTTGTATGGCCTGGGATACCCAAAGCTGGAGCAGATAAAATTGCTTCTTTCAGCTTACTTAAGGCTTGCAGATGTACAGGCTTTAGTCTCAGAGGTTCTGGTTCTGTATTCCTGGTTAAATCTGTTAGACATTTTGTTAGTTCACTATATCCAGGTATCCATTGTCTATAGAATCCAGTTCTTCCAAGATCAGCTCTGAGTTGTTTTTTGGTCTTAGGAGCACTAAGTTTCTGGATATCTGCTATTCTTTTCTGTGTGATACTTCTGGAGCCCTCTGATAACACAAAACCTAGATATTGGACTCAAGGCAAAAACCATTGTAATTTTTCCTTGAAGATTTTATGCCCATGCTTATATAATTCTAAAAAAACAATCTTGCTATCTCTCAGACACACCTTAGCATTTGGGGATGCAAGAAGAATATCATCTATAAAATTCACCAATTTACTTTCTTTGAATGTTAAAGTTTTCAGATCTCTATTCAGAATTTGTGAAAATTGGCTAGGTGAATCAGTAAATCCCTGTGGCAAACAAGTCCATCTGCATGAGTTTTTTCCCAGGTAAAAGCAAATATCTTTTGAGAATCCTCATGAATTGGAATTGAGAAAAAAATCTGAGCATAAATCTACCACTGTGAAATATCTTGCTTGATTTGGAATGGAAGAAATTATAGCAGCTGGACTTGTACAACAGGATGAGTCTTGATTACATATTCATTGACTGCTCTTAAATCCTGTATAAAATGGTATACAATTTTGCCATTCTGATCTAACTTTGGCTTTTTGATTAGAAGAATAGGGGTATTAAATTCTGAGAAGCAAGGTATTATCATCCCTTGTTGGATTAGAGATTCAATGATTGGTCTTATGCTCTCAATTGCTTCTTTAGTCAAGTGATATCGAGGTACACAAGTAACTGGTCCTTCCTTAGTCCTTACCCTTACTGGAGTAGCTGATTTCAATAGACCTACATCTGTGGAAGACTTTGACCTTGATTACCAATAACAATCACCGAAAAAAGAAACAGAAAAACAAAAAAATTTTCTCTAGCACATGTGCTTTTACCCTTTTAACAGTCTCTAATTTTTTAAATGTCCCTCTATGTCACTCAAAAGCCAGAATTCTGTGTTCCAGGACCTTGGATAGCAACTAGGTGCTACCAAGTAAAAATGGAATCCTGCAAGGTTTCCTACCAACCTCACAAACCTTTTCCAACTTCTCTTTTTTTTTTTAATTTTAAACATTATTTTATTTGGTCATTTCCAAACATTATTCACTGGAAACAAAGATAATTTTCTTTTCCTCCCCCCCTCCCCCCCACCACCTTTCCCTCTCCCATAGCCGACGCACGATTCCACTGGTTATCACATGTGTTCTTGACTCGAACTCATTTCCCTGTTGTTGGTATTTGCATTAGAGTGTTCATTTAGAGTCTCTCCTCAGTCATATCCCCTCCACCCCTGTAGTCAAGCAGTAGCTTTTCATCGGTGATTTTACTCCCACAGTTTGTCCTCTGCTTGTGGATAGTATTTTTTAGATCCCTGCAGATTGTTCAGGGACATTGCATTGCTACTAATGAAGAAGTCCATCACCTTTGATTGTACCACAATGTATCAGTCTCTGTGTACAATGTTTTCCTGGTTCTGCTCCTCTCACTCTGCATCACTTCCTGGAGGTTGTTCCAGTCTCCACGGAGTTCCTCCACTTTATTATTCCTTTGAGCACAATAGTATTCCATCACCAACATATACCACATTTTGTTCAGCCATTCCCCAATTGATGGGCATCCCCTCGTTTTCCAATTTTTGGCCACCACAAAGAGTGCAGCTATGAATATTCTTGTACAAGTCTTTTCCCTTATTATCTCTTTGGGGTACAAACCCAGCAGTGCTATAGCTGGATCAAAGGGCAGACAGTCTTTTATCAACCTTTGGGCATAGTTCCAAATTGCCCTCCAGAATGGCTGGATCAATTCACAACTCCACCAGCAATGAATTAGTGTCCCCACTTTGCCACATCCCCTTCAGCATTCATTACTTTCCATAGCTATCATGTTATCCAATCGGCTAGGTGTGAGGCGATACCTCAGAGTTGTTTTGATTTGCATCTCTCTGATTATAAGAGATGTAGAGCACTTTTTCATGTGCTTATTAATAGTTTTGATTTCTTTGGCTGAGAACTGCCTGTTCATGTCCCTTGCCCATTTATCAATTGGAGAATGGCTTGATTTTTTGTACAATTGATTTAGTTCTTTGTAAATTTGAGTAATTAAACCTTTGTCAGACGTTTTTATGAAGATTGTTTCCCAATTTGTTTCTACCCTTCTGATTTTGGTTACATTGGTTTTGTTTGTACAAAAACTTTTTAATTTGATGTATTCCCGATTATTTATTTTGCATTTTGTAACTCTTTCTAAGTCTTGCTTGGTTTTGAAGTCTTTCCTTTCCCAAAAGTCTGACATGTATGCTATTCTGTGTTCGCCTAATTTTCTTATAGTTTCCTTCTTTATGTTCAAGTCATTCACCCATTTTGAATTCATCTTGCTGTAGGGTGTGAGGTGTTGATCTAAACCTAATCTTTCCCACACTGTCCTCCAATTTTCCCAGCAGTTTTTATGAAATAGTGGATTTTTGTCCCAAAAGCTGGAATCTTTGGGTTTGTCATATACTGTCTTGCTGAGGTTGCTTGCCCCCAGTCTATTCCACTGATCCTCCTTTCTGTCTCTTAGCCAGTACCAAATTGTTTTGATGATTGCTGCTTTATAATATAGTCTAAGAACTGGGACTGCAAGACCCCCTTACTTTGTATTTTTTTTTTCATTATTTCCCTGGATATCCTTGATCTTTTGTTCTTCCAAATGAACTTTGTTATGGTTTTTTCTAAATCAGTAAAAATTTTTTTTGGAAGTTCCATAGGTATGGCACTAAATAGATAGATGAGTTTGGGTAGGATGGTCATTTTTATTATATTGGCTCGTCCTACCCATGAGCAGTTAATGTTCTTCCAATTGTTCAAGTCTAGTTTTGGTTGTGTGGAAAGTGTTTTGTAGTTGTGTTCATATAGTTCCTGTGTTTGTCTCGGGAGATAGATTCCTAAGTATTTTATTTTGTCTAAGGTAATTTTGAATGTGATTTCTCTTTCTAGTTCTTGCTGCTGAGCTGTGTTGGAATTATATAGAAATGCTGATGACTTATCTGGGTTTATTTTGTATCCTGCAACTTTGCTAAAGTTGTTGATTATTTCGATTAGCTTTTTGGTTGAGTCTCTAGGATTCTTTAAGTAGACCATCATGTCATCTGCAAAGAGTGATAATTTGGTCTCCTCCTTGCCTATTTTAATGCCTTCAATTTCTTTTTCTTCTCTAATTGCTACTGCTAGTGTTTCTAATACAATGTCAAATAATAGAGGTGATAACGGGCATCCTTGTTTCACTCCTGATCTTAATGGGAATGGATTTAGTTTATCCCCATTGCAGATGATATTAGTTGATGGTTTTAGGTATATACTGTTTATTATTTTTAGGAACGACCCTTCTATTCCTATGCTTTCTCGTGTTTTTAATAGGAATGGGTGTTGTATTTTATCAAAGGCTTTTTCTGCATCTATTGAGATAATCATGTGGTTCTTGTTGGTTTGCTTGTTGATGTGGTCAATTATGTGGATAGTTTGTATAGTATTGGAGTTAGCTGTTCTGTGAATGTTTGATAGAATTCACTGGTGAATCCGTCAGGCCCTGGGGATTTTTTCTTAGGAAGTTCTTTGATGGCCTGTTGGATTTCTTTTTCTGATATGGGATTATTTAAGAAATCTATTTCTTCTTCTGTTAGCCTAGGCAATTTATATTTTTGTAAATATTCATCCATATCACCTAGGTTGGTATATTTATTGCCATATAGTTGGGCAAAGTAGTTTTTAATGATTGCCTTAATTTCCTCTTCATTGGAGGTGAGATCCCCTTTTCATCCTTGATGCTGTTAATTTGCCTTTCTTCTTTCCTTATTTAAATTATATTAACCAGTACTTTGTCTATGTTGTCTGTTTTTTTCAAAGTACCAGCTTCTAGTCTTGTTTATTAGCTCAATAGTTCTCTCACTTTCGATTTTATTAATTTCTCCCTTAATTTTTAAGATCTCTAGTTTGGTTTTCTTCTGGGGGTTTTTAATTTGTTCATTCTCAAGTTTTTTGTTATTTGCATTTCCAATTCCTTGATCTCTGTCCTCCCTAATTTGTTAATATATGCACTCAGGGATATGAATTTTCCTCTAAGTACAGCCTTGGCTGCATCCCATAAGGTTTGAAAGGATGTTTAGCCGTTGTCATTTTCTTCAATGAAATTATTAATTGTTTCTATGATTTCTTCTCTAACTGAACGATTTTGGAGTATCATATTATTTAATTTCCAATTAATTTTTGATTTGGCTCTCCATGTACCCTTACCGATCAATATTTTTTTTGCCTTGTGATCTGAAAAGGCTGCATTTATTATTTCTGATTTTCTGTATTTGAGTGCCATATTTCTGTGATCTAGTGTATGATCTATTTTTGTAAATGTGCCATGTGGTGCTGAAAAGAAGGTGTATTCCTTTTTGTCCCTATTTATTTTTCTCCATATGTCTATTAATTCTAATTTTTCTAAGATTTTGTTCACCTCTTTTGCCTCTTTCTTGTTTATTTTTTGGTTTGACTTATCTAAATTTGATAGTGGTTGGTTCAAGTCTCCCACTAATATGGTTTTACTGTCTATTTCCTCCTTCAATTCTCCTAGTTTCTCTATTAAAAATTTGGATGCTATACCATTTGGTGCATACATGTTGATTAGTGATATTTCCTCATTGTCTATACTCCCTTTTAACAGAATATATTTACCTTCCCTATCCCTTTTGATCAGGTCTATTTTTGCTTTGGCTTTGTCAGATATCATGATTGCAACTCCTGCCTTCTTTCTATCAGTTGAGGCCCAAAAGGTCTTACTCCAACCTTTAATTCTAACCTTGTGAGTGTCAACACGCCTCATATGTGTTTCTTGCAGACAACAAATGGTAGGGTTTTGGGTTCTAATCCAATCTGCTATTTGTCTACATTTTATGGGTGAGTTCATGCCATTCACATTCAAAATTATGATTGTCATTTGTGGATTCGCTGGCATTTTGATATCTTCCCCTAGTTCTGACCTTTCTTCTTTAGCTATCTCCTTTTGAACCAGTGATTTACTTTAGGTCAGTCCCCCTAGTCCCCTCACTTGAGATGCTTCCCTTTCTAGCCCCTCCTTTTTTATGCTCCCTTCCCCTTCCCCCTCTCCTTCTCTCCCTTTTTATACTCCCTCCCTCCTCCCCCTCCTTAATTTTCCTTTCTTTCTTGCCCTAATGGATAAGATAGAATTCAGGATCCCACTGGATCTAGATGTTCTTCCCTCTCAGATTTGATTTCACTGAGAGTAAGGTTTAAGTAATTCCACTTCATGCTCTCTTCCTCTCCTCCTCATATGAGAGTTCTTCTCCTCCCCTTCCCATGTGTATCTTTATATGGGAAAGATTATTCTATTAAGTCCCCCCCTATTTATTGAAGTAAATCTTAGTGTTATCCATGGTTCCCCCCCTCCCTTTTCCTTTCTTTTCCCCCACTTTCCCCAAATCTTCTTAATGCCCCAATCTTTCCCTATGCATGTTTTTTCTAACTACTCTTATGATGCTACAATTTTTGAGAGTTACACAAAACATTTTCCCCACATATTAATATATATACTTTGATGTAAATGTAGTCCTTATAGAAGAGAGTTTGACTTAAAGAAAAAGATAAGATTTATCTCCTTTTCCCTTTCTTTCATATTTACCTTTTCATGTTTCTCTTGCTTTCTGTGCTTGGATGTCAAATTTTCCACTAAGTTCTGGTCTTTTCTTAGCAAATGCTTAGAAATCTCCTATTTTGTTGAATGCCCATACTTTCCCCTGGAAGTATATAGTCAGTTTTGCTGGGTAGTTGATTCTTTGTTGGAGACCCAGCTCTCTTGCCTTTCTAAATATCGTGTTCCATGCTTTGCGGTCTCTTAGTTTGTTAGCCACTAAGTCGTGTGTGATCCTAATGGGAGCCCCCTTATATCTGAACCTCCTCTTCTTGGCTTCTTGTAGGATTTTCTCCTTTTCTTGGAAGCTCTTGAATTTGGCAATTACATTCCTAGGGGTTGTCTTTTGGGGATTTAGTATAGAGGGTGTTCTATGAACCCTTTGTATTTCTATTTTGCCCCCTTGCTCCAGAACGTGTGGGCAATTTTCTTTTATAATCTCCTGTAGAATAATATCAAGTTTATTGTTTATCTCTGGTTTTTCTGGGAGACCGATAATTCGGAGGTTGTCTCTTCTTCCTCTGTTTTCCAAGTCTGTGACCTTCTCAGTGAGATATTTTATGTTTTCTTCTAATTCATTAATTTTTTGGGTTTGCTTTATTGATTCTTGCTGTTTTATGATCTCACTTTCTTTGAGTTGCTTAATTCTGGTCTTTAGGGACTGGTTTTGCTTTTCAGCTTTGTCTGCCCTTCTATTGGATGCTTCGAGCTCTTTTTCCAATTGAGCAGTCTTATCTGTCAGACTGCTGATCTCTTTCTCCCATTTTTCTTTCTAGGTTTCCATCTTTTGGATAAGTTCCAGTTTGAGATCTTCCAGATCTTGTTGATAGTTTCCATTTTGGGAGGCATTTTCTGATTTTTTTTGGATTTCATCCTCATTCTCTTCTTTTCCTTGGGTACTTTCACCATAAAAGTTTTCAATAGTCACCTTTTTCCCTTTCTTCCTGGAGGCTTGATTTTGGGCCATGTGAGCCATCCCTTTGGTGGTTTTATTCCCCTTTCCTTTTTGGTCTGCGGTCTGGGTGATATGGACGGGTTTTCTGTGAATTTAGGTTGCCTCAGACAAGTTCTTCCCAGCCTCCAAGGTTTCTTAGAGACCTGGGCCCCTGATCACTTCCAAACTGCCCAGGTGTTCAGCTCCGCCCAGATAATCAGCGCATAGTCTGCCTCTGGTGTTTAGCTCTGCCCAGATGCTCAGAGCAACCGCCCCGAGTACAGTTCTGCGGACCCCCTGTGATCAGCACCAGGTTCTCCCACGAAACCACCTGAGACGTTTTTTCCTGGCAGTCCCCAGATCCCATGGACCCTGGTGTGCCCCCCCCCCCCAGACAGAGATGTTCCCCATTCACTCGCTGTCCCAGTGAACGCTCTGGTAGTTCGCTCTGGTTTGGAGGGGTAGGGGGGGGGGGAAGGGAGGCTCAGTTCACGTTTCTGTGCAAGCTTTTCCTCCTTCTTATTATAGTGTGGAAAGGTTCAAACCCCATGTACCTTCGCCTCTGTGTTGTGCTGGGGAGTACTGGGGAGTCCTTCTGTTCCTCCAAAGTTGATTTTTATGCTCCTTTGATGTAGTCTATTTCGTTCGGTGCTGGGGAGAGGAAGCGTGTGGCGTCTAGATTGCAGCCATGATTACCCAGAAGTCTCAACTTCTCTTTTTAACCTCCTCTGGCCTAGGCCACTGTTTTAGATTCGACCTACTGACTCATCAATTGAAATAGGTGTGTAGAATAAGGGTTCAAAACTATACATATATAACAAAATAACAGATTTATTTAACTAAAGAGAGAAGGTAAAGGGAATCAGGGAATATCTAATTTTACACCCAAATCAGAGACTAAAACCTTAACAACTTTCTATAATTATTCTAAACTAACTCCCTAATTACTATTTAAGATTGGGGAGGGTTTGGTAGAGTAAGAACAAGGGCCAAAGTAAATCTCACACAACTGAAGTCCTCTTTTTTTTTAAACCCTTACCTTCCATCTTTGAATCAATACTGTGTATTGGTTCCAAGGCAGAAGAGCAGTAAGGGCTAGGCAATGGGGGTAAGTGACTTGCCCAGGGTTACACAGCTGAGAAGTATCTGAGGCTAGATTTGAACCTAGGACCTCCCATCTCTAGGCCTAGCTCTCAATCCACTACCCAGCTGCCCCCTAGAGTCCTCTTTGGGTCTAGCAGAAGCTCCAGTAGGAAGAGCAGCACTTCAGGAATCAGAATCAGAAGGGGGGTGATAGATTAGATACACACCCGGTGTGTAATATTATCCACTCTCTCTACCACTTCCTTAAGATGATTTTGATTGTAGGAAGGTCCAGTCTCCTGGCAGTTTAAAGTCTCCCTCTCCAGAGAGAGCCAAACTGTCAGTCTAAACTCCCACACAGCTCCCGAGAGCTCCACAATGTTGGCCTGTAGAATCTCCTGCTTTCTGTTTGCTCCTGCTAAAACCCCTTACAACAGTACCAAAGAGTGATGTATATGAACTTAACTTTTCCCTTGCCTGGTCTTCCCTGATCTGAGGAGAACTGGTGGAGCTGCAGGTGATAACATACATGGACATCAAATAATTAGTCTTAGGCCCTAATGATGAAAGAAGTAGGAAAGTGGTAGCAGAAGACCACCAGAATAGAACTGACCAGAAAAATAAGCTATTATTGACCTGACTGTTTTGGCAGAATGCCTTTATCAAATGACAGGTTACAAAGAGATTTGGGTACTGTGATATCGAAATTACTTTAAAAGACTGATATATATTAATTTAAGGTCACCAAGGAATTCAGCTATGTAATTCCTAAATGAAAACTCAAGTCAGCAGTCAACCTTTTATGGAGTTTTTAATTACAAACAGGAGGATGAAAGGTATTAGATAGATAGATAGAGAGAGAGAGAGAGAGAGAGAGAGAGAGAGAGAGAGAGAGAGAGAGAGAGAGAGAGGAGAGAAGGGAATAGGGCTTAAATACCCCCTCTGTTTAGGCTGGGCCAAAAGGCCCAAGCCCTTAGATAGCTGAGGCAAAGAAAAGAGATCAGTCCCTATCACTCACGTGACCAAAATGGAGAAACAGTCTCAGGGGCCTCCACCTCCAGCCTCCTTCAAATAAAGCCCTCCTCTCAGACCTCTCCAGGAGCTCTCCCTCCAGGACCTCTCCTCTCCAGAATCCTCTCAGATTCCTTCAGAGCAAAATCTCTCAGAGCCAAAAATCTCTTCAGAGCAAAACCTCCTCAGTCCTCCTTCAGAGCCACCTCTTCAGAGCCACCTTCAGAGCAACCTCTCCTCAGAGCAAAATCTCGCTCAGAGCAAAAACTCCGGAACTCTCCCTCTCTCCTCAGACCCCGCTATCTTTAAGGAAACCATCTAAGTCCCCTCCCCTCAGTTCTCACATCTACCAATCACTGTCCATGTCTCCCCTGTGCCAATGGTGGCTCTAGCTTAACCTAGGACCGCCCAGAGGTCTGTTTCCTTTGCACATGTCTGTTGAAGGTCATATTCTCCAATAATTAAATCTTGATCTTTGCTTCAGCCCTTCCTAAATCCTGTTACTCTAAGAAGGGTGGAGATTGTACTTTCCAAGACCTGGTTCTGTCATTCCAAGTATCTCTATTGTATCAATTCTAAAATCAATCATAACTCAAAGAACTTCCTGTTCTATGCTTAAGCATAGGTCAAAACCCTTTCCAATGTTTAGCAAAAGGTTTCTGTCCTAAAGTAGTCTTAAGTAGGGAGGAGAAGGATCCTCCCATGCCAAGGGGTTTCACATTCCAATAGAGTTCTTACCATCAGTAGGAAATTTTTTCAAGTATGAAATTTCCCAATGGGGAAATTTCTAACATTCATAAGCCTAAGAAATTTTAAGGTTTACAGTACAGAAAAGTCAAAGAGTTGGCAGTGATTAAGTATATTCTAGAATTAGGAATGGTTCTGGCTTCATGGTATGGTGCTAAACTAATGGATCTGTAACTTCCTGGCCTGGAATAATGATGATGATGATGATGATGATGATGTTGATGATGATAATAATATTCATTCAGCACCTACTCTGTGCCAGACACTGTGCTGAGCACATTTCAAATCTTTTCTTCTTTAGTCACTGGGAAGTGGGTGTCAGGGATTTTGGTCTTGTTTTGTTTGTTCTTTTTAGTTTAGGTGAAGTTTTAGTTTTAGGAGTGGTAGGCTTGGTACCTTGAGTCATAGGGATTTTGAAACACAGGATTCCAGGTCAGAGTTTACAACCAGCATAATAGGGAAGCTCTGAGAAACCAGGGTGTTGGAATGCAAATCCAAGTAGGTCTTGAATCTGAAACTTTATGGCTCAGTTTATATTATATTGGAAATGAACTGAGCTCTGACCAAATACTCCTTCCCTCCCTAGACACTGAGGAGGAATAGGGGAATTATATCCTCAGGTGTAGGAAATGTCTGTGTGGTTGTTCTTGTCCTATCTTTGAAGTAAATATTATTTTGTAAAAGTTAATGTATTAAGTGGTTAAATGGAATTGGGATGTTTGGACCCCTAAAATTAGGGGAACATAGTCAATGAACGCTTTTTCTAGAGGCAAAGAGAGATTTCCTAATCCCCTAAAGATACTGAGGACTCATGGGGAAGTGGTTGAAAATAAAATACATCTGTCCTTCAGGCAAAAGAGGAACAAAATGGAATCCCTATCATATAAAATATAAAGGTCATCCCAATAAGATCAGAAGTGAAACAAGGATGCCCATTATCACCTCTATTATTTAACATTGTACTAGAAACACTAGCAATAGCAATTAGAGAAGAAAAAGAAATAGAAGGTATTAAAATTGGCAATGAGGAGACCAAGCTATCACTATTTGTGGATGATATGATGGTTTACTTAAAGAATCCTAGAGAATCAACCAAAAAGCTAGTAAAAACAATCAACAATTTTAGCAAAGTTGCAGGACACAAAATAAACCCTCATAAGTCATCAGAATTTCTGTATATCTCCAACCCATTTCAGCAGCAAGAATTAGAAAGACAAATTCCATTTAAAATCACCCTAGACAGTATAAAATACTTAGGAATCTATTTGCTGAGACAAACACAGGAACTATATGAACACAACTACAAAACACTCTCCACACAATTAAAACTAGACCTAAACAAGTGGGAAAACATTGATTGCTCATGGGTGGGACAAGCTAACATAATAAAAATGACAATCCTACCCAAGTTAATTTACTTATTTAGTGCCATACCCATTGAACTACCAAAAAACTTTTGGTAAATTTCACAATGAGTTCAAACACCTAGAATTTCAATTATTGGAACCATAATTTATTAATAAAAGAGAGAAATAAAGAATCTACCAGCTGGGACAAAATTCCTTAATGGAAAACTGTGTTGGTTTGACACTAAGAAACAGCTTATATACTTTACAGGTTCTTATCTGACAATAAAACAAGCCTTAATACAGGAATCTGGGGTCTGAGATAAGGAGGAAACCCTTAGATTTATGAGGGGGCTGTTATCCAAGGAGTATTTATCTTCTCTTAGCCAAATGTTAGTTCACTGGCCCTTTGATATTCCTGAAATTCCTCTTTGTTTCCTGCCACCCAAGCTAAGCAGAAACCAGTTTTTTATCTGCATATACAGCTTGATCTCCTGAGGGAGAGAAGCCAGGTCTGTTTCCTAAAAATGCTGACAGGGGTCTATCTGCTTCTTTTTAATTTTTCCATCTTTGGTCTTTTGGGAGCTACTTCCCTTTATTATTGATTTAGAAAAAACATAACAAAGTTCATTTGGAAGAACAAAAGGTCAAGGATATCCAGGGAAATCATGAAAAAAAATTCAAAGGAAGGAGGACTTGCAGTCCCAGATCTCAAACTATACTATAAAGCAGTGGTTATCAAAACAATTTGGTACTGGCTAAGAGACAGAAAGGAGGATCAGTGGAATAGACTTGGCATAAATGACCTCAGCAAGACAGTCTATGACAAACCCAATGATCCTAGTTTGTGGGACCAAAACCCACTATTTGATAAAAACTGCTGGGAAAATTGGAATACAGTATGGGAGAAATTGGGTTTGGATCAACATCTCACATCCTACACCAAGATAAACTCAGAATGGGTGAATGACCTGAAAATAAAGAAGGAAACTATAAGCAAATTAGGCAAATACAGAATAGTATACTTGTCAGATCTTTGGTAAAGAAAAGATTTTAAAACCAAGCAAGAGGTAGAAAAAAATCACAAAATGTAAAATCAATTTTGATTACATCAAATTAAAAAGGTTTTGTACAAACAAAACTAATGCATCCAAAATTAGAAGGGAAGCAACAAATTGGGAAACAATCTTTATTACAAAAACCTCTGACAAAGGTCTAATTACTCAAATTTATAAAGAGCTAAACCAATTGTACAAAATATCAAGCCATTCTCCAATTGATAAATGGGCAAGGGACATGAATTTAATTTTTCTAATGAATTTAATTTAATTTTCAGTTAAAGAAATTAAAACTATTAATAACCACATGGAAAAGTGTTCTAAATCTCTTATAATCAGAGAAATGCAAATCAAAACAACTCTGAGGTATCACCTTACACCTAGCAGATTGGCTAACATGATAGCAAAGGAAAGTGATGAACACTGAAGGGGATGTGGCAAAGTTGGGACATTAATGCATTGCTGGTGGAGTTGTGAATTGATCCAACCATTTTGGAGGGCAATTTGGAACTATGCACAAAGGGAAATAAAAGACTGTCTGCCCTTTGATCCAGCCATAGCACTGCTGGGTTTGTACCCCAAAGAGATAATAAGGAAAAAGACATGTACAAAAATATGCATAGCTGTGCTCTTTGTGTTGGCAAAAAATTGGAAACTAAAGGGATGCCCTTCAATTGGGGAATGGCTGAACAAATTGTGGTATATGTTGGTGATGGAATACTATTTTGCTCAAAGGAATAATAAAGTGGAGGAATTCCATGGGGACTGGAACAACCTCCAGGAATTGTTGCAGAGTGAGAGGAGCAGGACCAAGAAAACATTGTACACAGAGACTGATACACTGTGGTACAACCGAATGTAATGGACTTCTCCATTAGTGGCAATGCAATGACACTGAACACCTTGGAGGAATCTAGGAGAAAAACCAGTATCCACATCCAGAGGAAACACAGTGGGAGTAAAAACACTGAAGAAAAACAACTGCTTGAATATATGGATCGAAAGGATATGGTTGGTGATGTAGACTCTAGTCTAAATGAACATCCTAGTGCAAACAAAAACACGGAAATAGGTTCTGATCAAGGACACAAGTAATACCCAATAAAATTGTGTGTTGGCTGCATGTAGGGTGGGTAGAGGGGAGGGAAGGAAATAATGTGATTATTGTAACCAAGGAATAATGTTCTAAATGGACTAAATAAACCAATTCAAATGGGAAAAAAAATAGAGGTCATATCCCTTAAACTCTTTTTTTTCAACTATTAGTAAAGGTCATATTCCTGCATGGAGAAGTCTTAAAGTAATGGTAGGCCTAAAATTATTGCTACCAGAGATATAAGATTATATATATTTGGGGTGGGTAATTACTATAGAAACTTGAAGCAGATATTAATGCTAAGTCTAGAAAAGAGGCCAGGTTCAAATGTAGAAGTTAGGTTGGGATCCAATAGAGCTCACAGTTCCTCATCTATTGTCCCAAAGCTCAGTATCATCTCCTGACCTGTGCCAGATAGAGCCTCAATGCAGGCTTCCCATTTTCTACAGCTGCTGAGTGTTTATATTGCAAATGTCTCCCCACAGAAGCCACCTGGTTTTATTTTTTTGTTTATTTGGGTGCCCAAGGGCATGCAGCTGTACTTTATTCTGAAGAAAGGTAGTCAATGGAGATGACAAGAACTATTGAGTCATCCATGAGATTATTGTTCAGAATCAGTATATGTTACATTTATCTATGACCCTATTGTGAGGGTATAAGACATGGTTTTAACTGAAATTCAACTTCTGGAAGGTCTACAATTTAGTTAGAATTCATCCAGAGAATAAATGGAGCATGGTTTGGGTTTTGGGCTTTTTTTTTTTTTTTGCACATGCTATCGACAGCAACAATAGCTGCATTTATGTAGGGGTTTAAGATTTTCAAAGCACTTGCAAAGGGGCAACTCATTTGATTTTCATAATACCCATGTAAGGTAGATGTTATTAGTATCCCCATTTTGCAGATGTTCCTAGAGGCACATAAATAGTGAGTGTCTGAGGAATGATTTGAACTTCAATCTTTCACTATCAAGGCTAGCAAGCTATACTCTATCCTTTTGGGTTGGCCATTGTCTTGGCCATATTCCAAGGAACTAGTGGATTTTCTGAACAAAGATGCTTTGGCACATGAGGATAACATTTTGGATTATTCTTACAACTTAGTAAGACCTGTGTTAGAGTGGTCCTCCAGAATCTATTAATCAACAAGTTATATTACTAGGGTAAGATATGAAATTTTAATAAAACCTCCTTTATAGTTATTTATAAGGTTATAGATTCAAAGTTTAAAGGGACCTTGGAGGTATATATTTTAACTGGACCCCCTCATTTTATGCAGAGGCTCATGGATATAAATAAAATGTGTCTTCCCATAAATGCTCTGAGTAGGTTTTAGCTACTATACTTGAAATTTTATTCTAGTTTTATATTGGTATTACACGTATAACAATGGAGATTTTAGAACTTAGACCTTCTCACGTAATACTTCACTTAAAAAAAAAACAACCTTACTTTCTGTCTTATAATTAATACTAAGTGTTGGTTCTAAGGCAGAAGAGTAATAAGAGTTAGGCAATTGGGATTGAGTAACTTGTCCAGAATCATACCACTATATCAGATTTAAACCCAGGTTCTCCAGAATCCTTCACTCTTGACCTATGACTGATTCACTTTTTCTTTCTGTAAGATATCTCTACGATAACATATGGCCTTTTTTCCTGTTTCTGGCAGAACCTTGTGCTCAATTAAATGCCATGCCATTTTTCAAAAGCTATCCCACCTGCTATTTGTCCTTTTCAATTCTGGACCAAGTTCATTGACCACATACAGTGTTGTTTTCTTAAATATTTCTCCCATGTTTATGTCAAAATATACTAGATTCTTTGGGAAAACATAACAACTGAGATACATTTCTTTGTTATCCCTCTGGTTATTGATATCAAATGAGGCATAAAATTGGGAGCTATAGATAACTGATATATTGATATCTCAGGTAATTCTCATAATAATCTTGAGAGATGAATAGTATCCCAATTCTTGGCAATAGCTTAGAGGAAGAGTAACCAAAATAGAGCTAGACTAGACCATGTTTTAGATGGAGAAACTAAGGCTCAGTAAAGTTTTACTTACTTAATGTCACAGAGTTAATAAGTAGCAGAAGGTGGACTTGAACACAAACCTTCTGACTCTAATTCAGGGTCCTTTCCATAATATTACACTACCTTATTGTTATTGAAAGGATAGGGTCAAGTTAGAAGGTAAAATCAGAGAAACAAAGATGATTTTGGAAGAACTACTCATATTCTTTACAAGGAAAGACTCTTTCTAAAGAAAAGAAGTAGAGATGGGATGTTAATGGTTAATGATAGATGAACCCCGCCAAAAAGAGCATCTACAAATTATTTTGATACTCTATCTTAATCTCCCAACTTACACTTATAACAAAAGGTCAGGTTCCTAGAGGTAGTTTAGATAAATCTCAGGAATCTAGGAGTACCTTTGAAAGACCAGGGATATCTTTTTCTAATAAAATTGACTCTATTTCCCCACGCTTGTGTTCTTCCCACTGTTAACTATCAGTGATTAATGCTCCAATTTTATGTAACCAATTAACATACTGCCATTATACTGTCTCATTTCCTGGAGAGAGTGAGCCCAAACTTAATATAGTCTCTACACGGCATTGATCCTGACCAAGTTCATCCAAATTCACCATAGCTAATGAACAATAGCTCCTCTTTTCTCCTTTCAGGTTGTGCTGGGTCACACAGAGTGCTCAAGGCTTTACTCTTCCTCTTCTGGCTTTCAGCAAATCCCAGCAGAGATTACCGATGTTGAACTTCCAGTGGCTAACTCTACTGACCTTCCAAAGTTCATAAAGCCTTTGTCATCTCCAGTATTCCTTCACCTACAGAATGAATTGACATAGCAGAGACAGAAGTAACATCAAGAACATGCCGTCATGGTCCACATGATGGAAGAGCTAGAAAGGAGAGGTCAAAGTTCATGCCTTCCTTTTCTCCTTGAAAGCTGGTAGCATCCTCTACCTCTGCACTAACTGTAACCAAGCAGGCAAAAGTCAGCACCAAGGGGATGCACTTTGACTGGTAGTGCTTTTTGAATGGACTTGAATTCTGATGTCACGGCCAATCAAAAGCACTGGTCTTGGACAGCTAGGTGGCTCAGTGAACAGGGAGCCAGAATTGTATATCAGAGGTCCTGGGTTCAAATTTGGCCCTAGTCACTTCCTAGTTGTGTGATCTGGGCAGGTCACTTAACCCCACTTACCAAGTCCTTACCACTCTTCTGCCTTGGAACCCATATTTGTAACAGTTCTAAGACAGAAGATAAGGGTTTAAAACAAATTAAAACCCTCACTCCTCTTTACCATATGATTCTCAGACTAGAAACATGTGTAAAGCCTTTGGGCTTGATTCAGACAGAGGAGTAGGACACTTCCATTCTATGACTGTCATGGAAGCCGTCTCCCCAAGCTCTTTCACATGATGCAGGAATTGTATTAGTCCAACAAGCTGTACCTGCTTACCTGTAGCACATTTAAAAATATTTATTACTTATTTATTACCAATTACTTGTTATAAGAAATTTCTACACAAGTTTTCCTAAGTTACATGATCAAACTTATCTTTCTCCATCTCTTCATCTTCCCGTTGCTGGCAGGGTTACACATGTATTATCTGGATTATACATGTACTACCACACAAAACACATTTCTTTGTTAGTCATTTTTATAAGTGAAAAATCTTATCAAACCAAAACACCAAAACATAAACCCAAATAAACAAGTAAAAAACTGTATACTTCCAACCGCATTCTGATTCCAACCTGTGGCATATTCTTTTTAAATGGGTGGAAAAAGACAACAAGAACAACAAAAGTGCAAAGGGGACAAAAAAATAGAATAGTTTTGTTACTATTCTCTCTCTCTGTACCTGTATGTGTGTGCACTCTTTAAAAAATTGTATGTAACAGTTCATAGTTTCTTACACAAGTATCTTGCTCTTTTTTTCCATATTGAAATATTTATGTTCATTGATTATTGCTAAATTCACAATAAAAATGGAGGTATGGAAGGAATAAAAGAAAGTGCTAGGGAAGTGCTGGTTGGCTTCATGTTTTTCATGAAATATTTTTTTAGATAATGTGTATGAGGACAAAGAAGGGGTTTGTACTTTAAGGTGTAGAAACAATTTTATGGCTCATAATCAGATAATATTTAACTTTTGAATATGTTTTCTTTAATGTAGTAATGTGACAACAATACATGTCTGTATCCCTCTTGTAATGTGGTCATCAATTAAGTTATGGAGAATCTCAGAGGCTCAGTGGATAGAGCACTGTGCCTATAGTCAGGAAGACTCATTTTCCTATCTTCAAATATGGCCTCAGATACTTACTGGCTGTGTGATCTTGGGCAAGTCACTTAACTCTGTTTGCCTCGGTTTCCTTATTTGTAAAATGAGCTGGAGAAGAGAATGGCAAACCACTCTAGTCTCTTTGCCAAGATGAACCCAAATGGGGTCACAAAGACTCAGACATAACTGAAAATGACTGCACAGCAAAAATGAGTCACATATCATTCAATTGTTAGTGCAGAGAATAAGGTAGTCCAACGGAGCCCTAGGGTCCCAGGAGGCAGCTGAGAAAAAGATACTAGTTTTTTTTTTCTGTCCTGAGACTGCCTAAAGCTAGTACATATATAAGCATGAGAAAGTAGGACTTTTACTTCTTGTATATGGAATTTGGTTCTAATCATACTACTAATGTAAAACATGATAGTACTTGCAAGATGGGAAGAGGAGATGGGTGGGTGCTCTGGGGTAGAGCATGAGTGACTGAGAGGGTTTTAGATATTTCCCCTCTGCTTCCTTCCTCCCTTCCCCCCCCCCCACTACCACTCTCCATTCTCTCAACCTTTTCTCCACCTCAGCCTTACCTCTCTAGAATACCTATGCTGATGTGCCTTCCTGTTTCTGATGTTCCTAAGGGGAACTCCATTCTATAATGAGCAAATCTGTATTTCTTTAGGTCAGAAGACACTGGAGGTGAATGCACAGAGTTCCTCGCTCCAATTCCCTAGGATCTTCTAGCTTGTTCTACCCTAAGGGAGAGGGAAGAAGGATTTCATGAAGAAGAGAACTTGAATCAGGAGGGAACAGGTGGAAACAAGACCAGAGAATTAAGCCAACAAATGATGGGGTAGGAGATTAAGAAGGATGAAACCAAGGAGAGCAGTTGCCATAGCCATCAAGAGCAGAGTTGCAGCAATAAAGTCACCAGCAGAAACTCCAGGGTCACATGATATGTCTGGACAGATTCTGTTTTTGAACTCTTCCAGAAAGCCAGGCGTAAGGCTATTGATCTCTCACTTCCCTCTTCTCTTTTCTCTGCCTCTTCCCTTCATAGGAAAACTTCTCTCTTTAATACTTCTTTTCATTCTTGTTCATTTTACTTTTAAAGCTGTTTTTTGGATAAATGTAGTTAATGATTGCATTACTGATCTTTATATTTCATTACTCACTTATATCTGAGAAAGACAATGGACCAGGAAAGTCTGTAAAGGGGTGATTTTACCCCTGGACTATTTATTGGCATGGGAAATTTTCCTGGCTGGGGACTCTGAGTTGTAGAAAGAAAATTATTGCTTTCACTTGACACCTTCCCAGAATAATTAGAGAAACTAGGTCTGGGATTATTCCTTACTTCAGTGGTTTTTGCCAGTGAGGAGTGTCAACCACTGTACCAGTCCAGCATAGCACCATGCCACTACCATACCTGATAGATTTCTATTAGAACTCCTCTTATCACACTCTCTCTATTTTCTTCCATTGTGGATAGCTTTTGTTTTTGTTTGGTCATCTCAGTTGTGTACATCTCTGAGCAAATTTGAGGTTTTCTGACAAAGATATTAGAGTGCTTTGCTATTTCTTTTTCCAGATTATTTGACAAATGAGGAAACTTTGGCAAACAGGTCACACAACTAGTAAGTGTCTGAGGATAGATTTAAACTCATAAAGAAAAGTCTTCATGACTTCAACCCTGGAATTCTAGCCACTGAGTCACCTAGCTGCTTTCATGGCTATCTAGCTCCTCTGAAAAGGTACTGCATTCTTAGCCTCCAGATCTAGCTGTCCTATCTACCTCACCTTTGTTGTAGTCATCTACCTAGTGGCCAGCAGGAAAAGAGCAGGCTTTGTTCCTTTCTCAAAGAGTTTAGGAGCTTACAATATTCATTTCTATCCTAATTCCTACCCCTATACTTAAGTATTTCAATATATGCATTGACATCTCTCTCCCCAAACACTTTGGCCTCTGAATTTATCAGTAGTCAGAACCCACATTTCCATTTCCATCTAATCACACATAGGTTATATCCTTGATCTTATTATCATCTAAAGCTAGTCAATTTTATTACCTAGAAATCTAAACATTTCTAAGATAACAACACCCAATTCATTCAGCAGCCTTTGACTCACTCTTCCTAAACTTATTCTTCATCCTAATATGCTTTTCCGGTAACTCATCCACATTCTGATCTCACTGTCCTGCCCATGTAAGCTTGACTCTAGAGTAACTCGCTCAACTATACATCATTTACCAGAAATTGTCCCATCATTCTTTATTCCTTGACAAGCTCCAGCCTGAGGTTATCCCCATAATCTACCTTCTTCTGTTCTTATGTGCTGCTAAACAATGCTAGAAGAAATCACAGCCATGCTATTTGGGTCCATTAAAATTTTTATTTTATTTCTTCTCAATCTTGCCCTCAGTGGTGTACAGCAATCCATTTATTTTCCCCAATTAACTCTCAGTCTCATTCCTTAGAAGTGGTTATTCCAATTATTGTGCTATAAGAAACAAGTTGGATAATTTTTTTTAAAAGCTAGAAAGGCCCACATGAACTGATGCAAAGTGAAATAAACAGAACCAGGAGATCGCTGTATATAGTAATAGTAATACTGTATGATAATCAACTGTGAAAGACTTAGCTACTCTCAGCAATACAAGGAGCCAGGAAAATTCTAAAGGACTCATGACAAAGAATGCTACCCACCTCCAGAAACTAACTGTTAGAGATGGAATGCAGATCAAAGCATATTATTTTTCACATTATTTGTTTTTATTTGGAGGATTTGGTTTTATTATCTGATTATTTTCTTAGAGCAATAACCAATATGGACACCAGATCAAAGTGCTTTACCATCTCTAGGAGGGGGAGAGAAAAGAGGGATGGAGACAATTTGAATCTTATAATTTCAGAAAATGTATGTTGAAAATTATTATATGTAATTGGGAAAATAAAATCTTTTTTAAAATGGTTATTTCAAATTTCCTTTTATTGCCTTCCATATCACCCCCTTCTCCCTCTCAACAGAGGATCTCACTACCTCCTTTACCAAGAACCATGGTTAGCTCCTTCTCTCCAAATCCACATCTGAAAACCTTTCAATAGCATCCCATTTTCTCCTTTCATTTGCTTCAGCCTCCAACAAAGTGATGCCCCTTCTCTTTGCCAACTGGAACACTTTAAGCACTGTGCCACCTAGCTTCTGCTTCTTCTTTGAAGTTCCTTCCTTGTAATCCATCTTCGGCCTGTTCACGAATTGTCACGTGCCTTTCCATCGCCCTATTTATGGTAATCACTTTTAATTCTTCAGTGGCTGTAGTATTCCATACAACATCATTGGTAAAGGATAGGTGTTACAAAGACAGCTTTGTTACTTTGACTTTGAGAAGTTTGAAATCATTAAGATGCTCTGCAATTTTCTGAAGGCAATTCAGTCAGCTTCACTCCTGCTCCTTAACTGCACTCAACTTACTGTTTCTTTGTAATTTTTGCTGAACTTTCTTCTTTGTAGAGATGAGAGAATGTTGCATTTGCATAGCCTGGAGTCAGGAAGTTCAAATCTGACCTCAGACACTTAATAGCTGTATTACATTGGCCAAGTTACTTAACATCTGTTTGCCTTAGTTTCCTCAACTATAAAATAGGAATAATGATAGTACCTGCTTTCTAGGGTTGTTGTGAGATTCAAATGGAATAATATTTGTGACATGCTTAACACAGTGCCTGCCACATTGAAGGTGTGAAATATATTTTTGCATATATGTATTTGTCTTTATCCCTCTGTGTATATTTATACTTAAATTTTTTTCTTTGTTACATTAAATTTCCCTTCCTCCCCTCTCGCCATTAGAGAAGGCATCATTTGATAAAAAGATACATGTATATATAAAACTATGTCTTACTTATTTCTTTGTATTAGTTCTTCCTCTGGAAGTGGACATATACAAGTCATTCTTCAAACAATATTTTTGTTGCTATATATAATATCCTCTTCATAATTTCATGTAGGTTTTCCCAGGATTTTAAAAAAATAACCTTCTCATCATTTTTATGGCACAGTAAAATTCCATCATATCCATAATATTACAACTTTTTACCCATCCCTCAGCTGATGGGCATCAATTTCCAATTCCCACACAAAGTGAGCTACTATCAATATTTTAGAGCATGTAAGTTCTTTTTCGTTTCCCTTGATCATTTTAGGAAATCAAGCTAATAGTAGTATACTGTGTCGAACAGGATATATGATTTTTTAACTCTTTGAGCATATTTCCAGATAATAGGTATATAGGACAGCTAGGTGGCAACATGGATAGACTCGTCTTCTTGAGTTTAGTCTAAACACAGACATTTATTTCTTATGTGAACCTGGGCAAGTCACTTAGCCCTGTTTGCCTCTTTAAAATGAGCTGGAGAAGGAAATAGCAGACTACTCCAGTATCTTTGCCAAGAAAATCCTAAATGGGTTGATGAAGAGTAGGACAAATTAATAAGCAAACTTTATGACCTTGGACAAGTTACTTAGCCCTCTGTGCCTCAACTTCCTCATCTTATAAATTCAGGAGGATTTAACTAGATGTTTTTAAAGGTTGTTTTTCATTGTAAAATTCTACCAGTCTGGGGACAGCTGGGTGGCTCAGTGGATTGAGAGCTAGACCTAGAGAAGGGAGGTCCTAGGTTCAAATCTGACTTCAGACACTTCCTAGCAGTGTGACCCCAGGCAAGTTACTTATTGCTTTTTTGCCTTGGAACCAATAACATAGTAGTGATTCTAAGATGGAAGGTAAGGGTTTAAAAAAATTCTATCATCCTTTTGGAGATGGAAAAATAGCCAAAAGGAGCTCTAGGTATGCTCTAATGTTTAGCTAGTAGATCACAATTACAACTATGATGTTCACTAAAGATGAATCATTGTACATAGTTCAATGCTCATCCTCTTAAATATTTTTCTCCTCCTATGTTAAATCCATCTTCTTTTGTTAATTGTTGAATAACCTGCAAGTGTCTCACTGCATTCTAATGCTCTAACCTGAACTATTAGGAAACTGACCTGAGTCACGTCTAGCCCTGAACTATGTATACAGAGCTGTTCAGGGCTACAATATAAGCTTCTTTGGGTCAGGGACAACTTCACATTGGGCTTTGTATCCTAGAGCTTAGCACTCTGCTTAGTACATAGTAAGAACTCAATAAATACTTGCAGGCTGGCTCTTTTATTGTATTGGATTTGGAGTCTTGGAAGCCTGACTGTGAGAGTTTTAAGGACCCTGAAACAATGAATGTCATATTGTAATAATTAGCCATGTTCATCTGCACTGAGCATATAAAATAGTTATTGGACTACAGAACCATAAAACTAAACCAGAGCATGATTAGGCAAGATGTGAGTAGAAGAAATACTTCAAAGGCAGGAGAGCACAATGAGCTCCCGAAGGTCAAGGGCTGCATCTTGTACAGCTGTGTGGCTGCCCCAGGCCCTGAAGTATTAAGCGCAGCTTTTGGTGTAGGAGGTAGCTGTGTTGGTGTACAAAACACTCTGGAATCAGATTCAAAGAATGAGGATTCTGCTTTAAGAAGAAAGGATTGTCTATGACCAGATAGAACATGTGAGTCACTGAGCTACAAACAGATATAGTGGGAAGTGGGGAAAATGTTTGATTCTTTAATAGCTCTGCGATAATGAGTTAAGTCATTTGGCATCTCTTGATCTTAGCTTCCTCCTCGGTAAAATAAGTGGCTAGACATGATTAGCCCAAAGATCCATTCTAGTTCAAGTCCTAAGACAATATATTTTGGTAGACGTCCAATAATTATTTGTTGAATTGAATTGACTGGAATTCATAAATGAGTCTATACAACTTTTTTATGGTACTTGAATTAAATTAAAGTGCATATTGCTTTAAATGAGAGGACCCATTAGGAAATGATGAAGTGACTAACCAAGATTCTAGAGGGCCAGTGTATTAACTATTTTCTGACCAAGAGGTGAGGGGTTCAAGATATGGAGAAGAGCATGTTTTTGGATGTGGACAATGTGGGAACTTTTTTTGTTTCATGATACCTATTTTTTGCAAGGTTTTTTTTTTCCATTAAAGGGATGGTATGAGATGGAAAATAAATGCTTATTAATTGAAAAATTAGTGCATTAACAAAAGCATGATGAAAAATAAAGATTTCAAGAATTTAAGAGGATGGCACACAAATGGCCACTGAGTGAAATAATCAAAGCCAGGAAGACAATATACACAGTGACTATCACAGTGTAAATGGAAAAAAGAAGAGGAAAATAGAACGCTATATAATTTTAATGATCAATCTTGATACTGAACAAAAGATGAAAAAATGTAATCCCCCTTCAAAGAGGTGGAATACTATGGGTATGGAACAGTGATATATGTATCATTAGACTTGATCGATATATTAGTTTTTCTGAACTGTTCCCCCACACACACACTTTTTTATTCTTTGTTATGAGATGGACTTCTAGGTAGAGAAGGGACATAGATATATTCTGAAATGAAAGCATTATTAAAACAAAATATGTCAATAAAAATAAAAATTTAAAAAAGCTCATTGGCAAGGTCTTGGAAATTCTTTTACAATACAGAACCTAAGTCATAATGGTACCTGTAATAGCTATCTAACAGAAACAGAAAATGTTGCTATTTCCAGGCTCAAGGGTGCTAGAGCTTCTCACCCTCCCCTTTTCTGTTTAGGAGCCCCTCTGGTATGGACCCATGTATATACAGATCAGCTTCAACACTGGGAGACCCTAGACTTCTAAAAAACAAGAAAAAAAAGAGAAAAAAAGGTCAGCATCTGTTTTCTTACTCTTTGACTCTTTACAACCCTACATCAGAGTCCCTGGGAAATTACTTAAGGTTTAGACTTTCTTTCATTCATGTCTAGGGTTTCCTCAAAGGAGATAGTGGAAAAGTATCTAGGCTACAATATAAATCAGATAATTAGTCATTTCAGATTCTTTGTGACCCCCATTTAGGATTTTCTTAGCAAAGATACTGGAATGGTTTGCTATTTTCTTTTCTAGTTCATTTTACAATTCAGCAATAATAAGTATCTGAGGCCCTGAGGCCAGATTTGAACTCATGAAGATGAGTCTTTCTGATTCCAAGCCCAGTGCTGTATTCATTGCACCACCTACCTGCCTTACATCAGACACAGGCCAGCTCTTTTTCTTCCACACAAAAGAAATGCTCATCACTTGAGACTAAGAAGTGACCATTGTTGCTTTGAGATCAGACTCCTTTTAAAACCCTGAATAGAAAGAGCCACACTAATTCAGTGAACCTTTCAAAAAGGTGGGATGATCCCTCAACCACACCCTTAGTTGCTCTCTCTTTTCCACTTGTGATTTTGTCAAGACTTCTTGAGCCCATCCCTGGAAAGAAGATACTTAGATAAAAGCACTTTAAAAACAGTAGAAAGCACAACTTTGTTATTTCTGTCTTTGATGGTTGAAGCTGTTTTCATGACCGCCGAAAAGTCATTTTTCATTTCACCTTTGCTCTTCACTATCTATCTAAACAATTCTCTCCAGCTCTCCAGCTTTTGGTAAACCACAGCAGATGCTGGGCACATTCTTCTCTTCTGGTTTTGGATTCTCTTCCAAGAAGTGTGGCAGTAGATAAAAAGAGATGACTTCTTTTTATCATAGCTAGTACCAACTGAGGACCCAGGGTCTCACAGTCTTTTTGACTTAAAAGGCTGCCTCTAGGTCTGGACATGCCCTTCTCAGGATCATCTATGCTCCGAGAAAGAACATAGAAGAGGCAGCTCTTGGGTATCAAGGCTCAGGCCCAGTTTTACCCATGACAATACTGCTGTTTTAGCTTTCACGTTCTTATAGTTGGGCATGCTGCCATTGTGGTGAAAGAACATTGGTTCTGCCTCCAAAACCCCAGGGGAAGATTCATGTAATCCTGATAAAATCATAGACAGAGGAGAGAAAAGGTAGAGGTAGTAGGTAGTAGGGAGGAGTTCCATTTTTTTTTAGCCTCTTTTTGCACAAGGAGACCTATTCATCACCTTGAAACACCAAGCCCTTCCAGCATTTAGTCATGTATCCCTGGAGTCCCTGGAAGCTTTAAAGAAAGTTCCGGTCACACTTGATGAGATGACCACCCATGGTCTCATGTCTATGTGTTCCACATGGTACAACTCCTGCTACATAACTTATAGTTACATAAAAGAATTTGTCTCTTTCCTATTCATTGAATTCTCAGAATTGAGTTAGTTGGTAAATGCATGAGTATTAAATGGAAGCATTGGGACAATGGAAAAAATGCTGAACTTAAAGTACTACATTTGGAATCATGAAACTCAAGTTTAAATGCCACTTATTATTTGTATGATCTTGGGCTACTCACATAACCTATCTAAGCCTCAGTCTCCTCAATTAAAAAATAAGGGACATTACACTTCACGGTTCTCATCTAGGTCTAATTCTTTAATCTTAAGAATGCCTAAGTAAAGAAGTTCCTGAAACATGAATATTTTCTACTAAGCAGCAACCTTTATTGAATAGTTAATTCAATACTTCAGTGGATCTATGATTTTAGAGGTCTGAGATTTCTCCAATTAAAATTAGGACTCATCCATACCTTCTTATCTTGGGAGACTCTTAGAGTCTGTGACTTTCTTTAAATTTCCTCCAAGGGTCACCAAAGATGCCAGGGACCTTCTTCTAGATTTCTTGACATTGCATATACACCAATGAAGGACATTAGTTTTGAATTCTTCACTAGCTCACCTCAATGGATGCCATATATCCTTTCAAATATATACTTCTGTCAGTTATTCTATGCATAATTCATTGATAATGTGAAGATACTTATTTACACTTGCCATGTATCATCCACTGTCCTTTGAATGGCCCATAATTCTGATTCTAGGAAGACTGAATTTTCATGATTGGACATCATAAACTTTAAATAAAGATGGGAATTATGTTACAAGGAGAAACTTGAGGTCATTGAAAACACTTTACAATTTCCCAAAAGGAATCTAACCAATTCAACTCTGGACCTATTCATTGTGCCTTTCTAATGTGTACCACCACCATCTTCACTGAGTTTCCACCAACTGAGTTTCACGGATTGTACAATAGGTATTCGTTATCCACTTGATTTTTTCAATGATGATGGCTATGCCAAATTCTTTTGAGTGATTATGGATCATTTTATGAGTCTCTATAACATTCTATTTCTTCATTCAAAGACAACAGGAGCATCTAAAATGTGCTTAAAAGAATCTTTATTCCTTGTAAATTCTCTACTGGAGGAGGCAGCTGGGTATCTCAGCAGATTGATAGCCAGGCCTAGAGATGGGAGGTGCTAGGTTCAAGCCTGGCCTCAGATACTTCCCAGCTGTATGGCCCTGGACAAGTTGCTTAACCCTCATTGCCTAGCCCTTACCACTCTTCTGCCTTGGAACCAATAAACAGGAGTGATTCCAAGACAGAAGGTAAGGGTTTTAAAACAAACAAACAAACAAATAAATAAATAAATGAAAATAAATTCTACACTGGATGTAAAAGTAACAAACACCCTTAATTATCATATCTCTTTCATTTATTAATAATCATTTCATTATGAACTAATAATGATAGCAAAAGTGATAATCAAGTCAGAATTCCTAAATATTAATAATCAGAGGAAAATGAAAGTGACCTTAGGCATTTTATCTATTGAAGGATCCTGAATGACCTTAAAACACAAACACACACATACATATATGGGATATCTTTTTAAAGAAGAGATTTATCAATTGGGGAATGACTTGTATTCGTACAAATTTGACTTAATTCTTTATATATTTGAGAAATGAGGCCTTTAACAGAGAAATTTATTATAAATTTTTCCCCAGGTCATTACTTCCCTTCTAATCTTGGTTGCATTGATTTTGCTTATATAAAAACTTTGAAATTTAACATAATCAAAATCATTCATTTTACATATTGTGATGTTCCCTAACTCTTGTTTGGTCATACATTCTTTCCTTCTCTGTAGATCTGACAGGTAAGCTATACTATGTTCCCTTAATTTACTTATAAAATCACTCTTTAGGAGGCAGAGTCAAGATGGCGACATAGTAGGAGCAGAAGTTCAGACCTCTGAATACCCTTCCTTACTGATCACAAACTGAATGATCATAGGGGACTGAAAATCAAACCCAACAACAAGACAGAGCCAACGAACCCTCCTGCTAGACTCAATTCAAAAGGTACACCCCCCCCCAAAAGTGGGAATCCAAGAACATTGCAGTTAAAGGGGAAGGCAGAAGGAAGTTCCCAGGACCCATTCTTCCCCCCCGAGCCTCCAGTAGCAGTGGGAACCTGTGAGCGGGCAAAGGCTTAGGTCTGGAGGGTGTACCTTGTGGGCAGGGCAGTGCCAAGCTTGGAGCATTGAGCACAGATGGTGGGGAAGGAGCTGGAGAGGGAGCTGGCAGCCTGGTCAGAGCCATGAAGATCTTCCATACTGCTCCAGCCTTCCAGGAGGTTTTTGGTCTCAGAGCACACCTAGCCCAACCCTGTTGAACTTAATCCCATCAAAAATCTTCAGAGGTCAGGGAATCCCAAGCTCCAACACCTCTCCCCAACAGAGTGCTGGACTTTAATCCAATCAAAAGACTCCAGAGGACAAGGAAGCTCAAACTCCAATACCCATCCACCACAGACTGCACTGAGAGATCTGACAAAGTTCCAAGAGGGGAGAATGACAGAAAGCCCCAAAACAAAAAAAAAATGAGGGGAGCAAGAGCACTGACAAATACGGGGAGCAAAGAAGGGGCAAATATGAGCAAACAACAGAAAAAGAAGAAAGAACTTACAACTGACAGCTTCCGTACAGGCAACGAATCAAGAACAAACAATACACAAGAGGATACAAGTAATAAAACAGAAATCTCAGTGAACTGGAAACAGGCTTTGGAAGAACTCAAAATGCAATTCAAAATACAACTAAGAGAGACTGAAGACAACTGGGACAATAATTTAAATACTAAGATAAGTCATCTGGAAACAGAAAATAGTGTTTTGAAAGCCAAAATCAACCAGCTTGAAAATGAGGCAATGGAGATGAAAGATGAGGCAAGGGAGCTGAAAGATGAGGCAAAGGAGATGAGAGATGAGGTAAAGAAAAGGAAAGATGACCTCCAAAGAAAATCAGACCAGAAGGAGAAGGATGACCAAAAATCCAGGGATAAAATCCAGTGTTTAAGAACCATAATACAACAACTAGAATCAAATGACCTCACAAGGCAGCAGGACACTATAAAACAAAAACAAAAGAATGAAAAAATTGAAGAAAATATGAAGCATCTCATTCACAAAACAGAGGATTTAGAAAATCATTCCAGAAGAGACAATTTAAGAATCTTTGGTCTACAAGAAGACCATGACAAAAGCAAAAGCCTGGACATAATACTACAGGAAATTATTCAGGAAAACTGCCCTGATATTCTGGAACAAGAGGGAAAAGTAGAGATTGAAAGAATCCACAGATCACCTCCTGTTCTTAATCCTCAACTGACAACACACAGAAATATTATAGCCAAACTCAAGAACTATCAGACCAAAGAAAATATATTCCAAGCTGCCAAGAAAAGGTCATTCAGATACCATGGAACCACAGTGAGGACAACACAGGATCTGGCTGTATCCACATTGAAGGACCGAAAGGCGTGGAATATGATATTCTGAAAAGCAAGGGAACTAGCTCTACAACCAAGAATCAATTACCCAGCAAAACTGACTATATTCTTACAGGGGAAAGTATGGTCATTCTAGAAGAATTCCAGGAATTTGTAAAGAAAAGACCAGACCTGAATAGAAAATTCAATGCCCAAGCACAGAACTCAAGAGAATCATCAAAAGGTAACTAAAAAAGAGTGGAAAAAGAAAAACAAAATAAAACAAACAAAGAACCACCCCTTTTTAAAAAGAGACTCAATAAGTTAATATGTCATGTATCCCTATAAGAAAAGAGGTCATTGGTAACTCTTAAAAACTGTTGTTATCACCTGGGCAGCTAGAAGGATTATACTTAGAGGAAACAGTGATAAATTGTATAGGATGAAAGGACAAGACAGAAAGAGGTATATAGATATATGCATGCATAAATACATATACATATGTATATATATAACATATATATACACACATATAAATGTATATATAAACCACCAGAGCTAAAAAAAAGAGGTTAATACTAAAAGAAATGGGAAAAGAAACAAATGGGGGTAAATTTATATATCACAAAGAAGCTCATGGTGGGAGGGGGGAAAACATCAATACACTGGAAGGGTAAAGAGGTTGGAGATAGGAAATACTCAACTCTTATGTGTATTGAAATTGACCCAAAGAGGGAAGAACAATCCAATCCATTGGGGCAGAGAATAGATTTGCACCTTATAGAGGAATAGAAGGGAAACAAATGGACTGGTGGGGAGGGAAGCAGTATAAGGGAGGGAGAGGGTGGAGGGGTAGTTTTAGAAAGACTACAGGGAAAATAAGGAGGGGAACAATAAGGGAGGTGGGTTGAAAGGGAAGTATTTATTTTATTTATTTATTTATTTTTCTTTTTCTGTTGTTTGCTCGTATTTACACCTTCTTTACTCCCCGCAGTTGTCTTTGCTCTTGCTCCTCTCATTTTTCTTTTTTTTTTTTGGTTTTGGGGCTTTCTGTCAGTCTCACCTCTTGGAGCTTTGTCAGGAGATCTCTTGGTGCAGTCTGTGGGGGATGGGCGTTGGAGCTTGAGCTTCTCTGACCTCTGAAGACTTTTGATGGGATTAAATTCATCTGGGTTTGGCTGGATGTGCTCTGAGGCCAAAACCTCCTGGAAGGGTGGAGCAATATGGATGGTCTCCACAACTGTGACCAGGCTGCCCGCTCTGCGCTCCCTCTCCAGCTCTTTCCCTACTCCCTGTGTTCAATGCTCTGAGCCTGGTACAGCCCTGCCCACAAGTTATGCCCTCTTGACCAGTGCCTTTGCCTGCCCAGAGCTTTCTGCTGCAGCTGGAGGCTTAGCGCTCTAGGTAGGGGTCCTGGGACCTTCCTTCTTCCTTCCCCTTAAACCTTAATGTTCTTAAATTTGGGCTTTGGGAGGGCATACCTTTTGAATTGAGTCTAGCAGGAGTGTTCCTTGCCTCTGACTTGTTGTTAGGTTTGTTTTTCAGTCCCCTAGGAGCATTTAGTTTGTAAATATTTAAAGGTTTGGACTTTCGCTGCCTCTACATCACCATCTTGACTTGTATCACACTAATGCACTGTTAAAAGTATTGCGAACTGATCCAACCATTCTTGAGAGCAATTTGGGACTATGTCCGAAGGATGATAAAACTGTGCATCAAAACTTTGGTCCAACGAGACTACTCTTAGGTCTGTTCCCCAAAGAGATTTAAAAAAACAAAATAAAATAGAAAAGGACTCATATGTCAAAAACATAGGAACCCTTTCTGTGATGGCAAAGAATTGGAAATTGAGGGGATGCCCATCAACTGAAGAATGACTGAACAAATTATGGTATATTATTATGCTTGAATATTACTGAATAATAATAAATGATGAGCAAGATCCTTTCCAAAAAAAACCTAGGAAGACTTATACAAACTGATGCAAAGTGAAGTAAGCAGAACCAGGAGAATATTTTACACTGTAATAGCAATATTATAGAATGATAAGCTATCAATTACTTAGCTATACTCAGCAATACAATAATCCAAGATAATTCTGAATAACTTATGATGAAAAATACTATCCACCTTCAGAGAATGAACTGATGGAATACAAATGGAAGAGTATTATTTTCACTTTATTTTTCTTGGGATTTTTTGCCTGTTTTCTTTTGTAACTTTTGTAATGTGGCTAATATGGAAATATGCTTTGCATGACTTCCCATGTATAATCTATATAAAACTGCTGACCTTGTAAAGGAGGGATAGAGGAGGGAAGGAGAGCATTTGGAACTCAAAATATTGAAAAAAAGTTTTAAAAATTTTACATATAATTGAGAAATTTGAGAAAAATAAAACAAGAGAAAAAATTAAGTGATACGAAGGACAAAATTGGTGAACCCATGACAGATAGCCATGATATTTTTTCAGTGAGGTATGAAGTAAAGTCTTTGCTGAATGGGAGAGGGTAAGGAGAAGTGTGGGTCAAGTTATGAGGCCTAGGTCAACTAGCAATCAAACAAAAGCAATTACTAAGCATTTGGTATATGGTAATTATTAGGGATATAATGTCAAAAGTGAAAAAATCCACGACCTCAAGGATATTACATTCTAGTGGCTAGGTGATGCACTAGATAAAGTGCTGGATTTTGATTAAGAATGACCTGAGTTCAAATACTACCTCAGCCACTTAGCTGGGTGATATGAGGCAAATTAATAAAACTCTGCCTCAGTTTTATCATCTATAAAATGGAGAAGAAAATAATTGCACCTATCTCCCTGATTTATTGTGAAGATAAAATTAGATAATATTTGTAAAGCACTTGCAAGCATTAAAAGCCATATAAATTATTAGCTATTATTAATATATGCTTATATATTTATAAATATATAATCTAGTGCCGTGATGGTGAACTTTTAAGAGACTAAGTGCCTGATACAGGCCCCCCACCTTACCCCAGACAGGGGAGGGAGGAAGTGTTCCCATTGGGCTGCTGGGCAGAGGGGCAGATGATAGGAGAAATATCTTTAGGCATGTGTGGAGAGGGGGAAGGGAGTAGCCCCCTCTGGCACACTTTGGCATACATGCCATAGGTTCTCCACCATGGACCTAGTGTCTCAGGCAGCTAGTTGGCACAGTGGACAGTGCACTAGATCTGGTAGTCAGGAAGAACTGAGGTCAAATTCAGCCTCAGATACTTTCTAGATGTGTGACCTTGGTCAAATAATTAACCCTATTTGCCTCAGTTTCCTCATCTATAAAAGGAACTGGAAAAGGAAATGGCAAACCATTCCAGTATCTTTGTCAAGAAAACCCCAAATGGAGTCACGAAGTGTTGAACATAATCAAAACAACTTAACAACAACAGTCTAATGTATTGAGCAAAGACAACTGACAAGTGATAATGAAGAGATGAAGTCCAGAAGATGAGAGCAACAAGCAACAATACTGAGCAAAAATTACATGTTTCCAAACCAACATAAAACCATCTAAAGTTAATGATATAATTTTGTGGTTGTTTAGTTCATGTCTGATTCTCTGTCACTACATTTAGGGTTTTCTTGGCAAAGACAGTGGAGTGATTTGCCTTTTCCTTCTCCAGATCATTTTACAGAGTAGGAAACTGAGACAAACAGGGTTAAGTGACTTTCCCAAGATCACACAGCGAGGAAGTGTCTGAAGCCAGATTTAACCTCAGGAAAATGAATCTTCTTGACTTTAGTCCTGTTACTATCCACTGCGCAACTTAGGTGACCAGTAATAAAATGTGCAACAGAAATGACTTTGTCCAGCAGATGGTGCAGAATTTGATCATTTGACTAGCCTGATGCCCTAAAGCCCTTAGTCTTTCATTGCAAGGACCTGCATTCCCTACCCTGTCAAGCATTTATACCTTGTCATGACCATGAATGGGATGGCCATGGAAACTGCTGCTATTGGTCCATGGTAATATCCATTCTTTGAGCCCTCCATATCTGGAAAATTTGCAAGTTCCTTCCTTTGTAATGAACCTTTGAAGATACAAATTGAAAACTTAAATTCAGAACACTTGGATTTGAACCTTGGTTCTATCACTTAATTCCTACTCACTTTAGCTAATCCTGACTTATATGATCTTCCATTTCCTCACGTAGAAAAGGGCATTCACTACATACCTCAAAGGGTTGCTCGATGGAAAGCGAAATATAAATCTTTTGTCATTCAATCTCTCTTGCCCTTAATAACCCTTAACCCTGTTCTTCTTCACTGAGACCTCTGGTTCCTCTACCTCTTAGTTTTTTTTTTTCCTCCTGGTAATCGCCCTTACACTGACTACACTCTCTTCCTTTCTCTTTCATCCTCATCCTATCACTGATTTTTCCCCTAAACTCAGAGAGTTCTATTTCACATTTTCAAATAGAACTCACTTTGGCAAAAACAATTCTTTTATACTTCCTTAATCTATTTACTGGACAGGTAGGTGGTACAGGTGCTGGGTCTGATGTCAAGAAGACTTGGGTTTCAATCTGGCCTCAGGCTTACTAGCTAGGTGACCCTGTTCAAATCACTTAATCCTGATTGCCTTAGTTTCCTCATATGTAAAATGAACTGGAGGAGGAAATGGCAAATCACTCCAGTATCTGTACCAAGAAAACCCTAAAGAATAACTCTCCTTATTTTTATGGCTAAACTCCTTGAGAAAGCTATCTACAATTGATACCTCCATTTCCTTTCTTCTTACTCTCTTTGCAATCTGGTTTTTTACTTCATTATTGAACTGAAACTGCTCTCCCAAAGTTATCAATGATCTCTTACCTGCAAATCTCAGGACTTGCTCAAGTCTCTACAGACTTTGACATTGTTGGTTACCCTTGATTCTATATTCTTGAGGCAGATGGTATCATTGTGTATAGAATGCTAGGTCTTGAGTCCCATAGGACCTGAATTCAAATCCAATCTCAAATAGTTCCTGTATGAGCTTGGGAATATCACATACATCTTTGCCTCAGTTTCCTCAATTGTAAAATGAGAATAAAAACTGTACCTCTCTCAAGGGTTTGTTATGAGGATCAAATGACAAAACAATGGTTTAAAAAAACTATAGCACACAGTACCTGGCACTTAGTAGGCACTATATAAGTGCTTATTCTCTCCCCTCCCTTCCTTCTTATTTCAGTTTTATAGCTTTATATAGGAAATTGTTGATCATATGTGCTAATAGGAAACATACACATTGTAAAACAAAAAAATTTATATTTAGCTTTAGGCATGAAGTCACACAAATATTCATCTACTAAGCTAACCTATTCTACAGAGAGGACAAAATATTTATATGTCCTAAACAAAATTTGAAAATTGCCTTCCCTGTATTTGAAAGTTACATTTCTAGTGTTTCCATATACCTCCTTTGTTGGAATATATACAAATTGACCTTGCAAAGTAAATAGCTACGTGCCACAAGAAAAGAAGTTTGGGGCATTAGAAGGAAAGTAATATTTAAAATATGCTTCTCTTCAGCCCCCAACATATACTGCCCATGAAGGGCTATTTTACCCAGTTCTAGTCCCATCTTTTATGCCCATTTAGTTTAGTCATATTGGGGACAATCAGAACTAGAATGAGAGGTAGAAAAATGCTCCATTTCATCTATAGTATTTATTCTATGGATGCCTGGGAGAGATATAATATATATAAATATAAATATATGTTTATAACTAATTTATTAAATATATAAACAAATTAATTTTATTTTTATTTTTACCATTACATATAATTTTGATTTTCTACACAAATTTTCCAAGTTATATGATTGATCTTATCTCCCTTACTCCCTTTCCTTTCCTCTCCCAATGCTGCAGGCAATTTGATCTGGGTTATACATATACATACACATATAATGCAAAATATCTTTCCATATTGTTCATTTTTGTGAGTAATCTTAAAAACCAAAACCCAAAAACATAAACCCAAAAAATCAGTTGAAAAAATGTATGCTTTCATCTGCATTCTGCCTCCAGTGGTTTTTCTCTCCGGGTGGAGAGCATTTTTTGTCATAAGTTCCTCAGAATCGTTCTGGATCCATCATTGTATTGCTGATAGTAGCTACGTCTATTACAGTGGATCCTCCCACAAGATTGCTGTTACTGCTTACAATGTTCAGTCCATGAAGGCCTTTCCAGTTCTTCCTAACATCATCCTGTTCATCATTCCTTGAGTACAATAGACTGTCACTAACATATACCACAATTTGTTCAGTCATTCCCCAATTGGTGTGCATCTCTTTAATTTCCAATTCTTTGCCATCACAAAAAGAGCATCTGGAAATATTTTTATATAAGTAGGTCATTCCCCTTCCCCCCCTTTTTTAATCTCTCTGAGATACAGACATAATAGTGGTATTACTGGATCAAAAGGTATGCACTGTTTTATACCCTTTGGGGCATAATTCCAAATTGCCCTACAGAATGATTGGATCAATTCATAACTCCACTAGCAATGCATTAATGTCCTAATTTTGCTACATCCCCTCCAACATTTATTATTTTCCTTTACTGTTATATTGGCCAATTTGATAGGTGTGAGGTGGTATCTCAGTTATTTTAATTTGCATTTCTCTAATCAAGAGGGCAAATTTATTTTTAAACTTAGTGATTTCTTTTTTAACCCTTACCTTCTGTCTTGGAGCCAATACTGTGTATTGGCTCCAAGGCAGAAGAGTGGTAAGGGCTAGGCAATGGGGGTTAAGTGACTTGCCCAGGGTCACACAGCTGGGAAGTGTCTGAGGCCATATTTGAACCTAGGTAGGACCTCCCATCTCTAGGCCTCGCTCTCAATCCACTGAGCCACCCAGCTTCCCCCAACTTAGTGATTTTTTAATAGGATAAGAGAAAAAATATTTTAGTACAATTTGTAACATACTTCTAGGTATGTGCATAGAGTTAGTATGCTCATATTAAGCAGTTTAATTGTCTTGATGTTCTAATACACCTGTAGAGTTAAATGAACATGCACTCTCGTTTATTTTTTAAGTCAAATGAATATCCCCAGATAAATTCCAAATAACTTAATATAAAAAATAAATTTTTCAGCACTAAAGTTATGAAACCCAATACAAAAAGAAAAAAAAAACCTTGAGTGATATCCTACTAAAAAAAGGAAAGATTCTTTGTCCTCCTTTATGACCAAAAGATATATTTTTTTAGATGAGGATTTAGAAATTAGCTGTTCAACAAATTAGGTGATTCTATAAATTCTATAGGTTATATACGTGTGTTGGCAAATCTATGGCATGTGTGTTGGAGGGGGCTGCTCTCCTCTTCCTCTCCACTGCACCTAAGGACATTTTTCACTTCACTTGCCCCTCTGCCCAGCAGCCCAATGAGAGCACTTCCTCCCTCCCCTGTCTGGGGTAAAGGGGCAATTCACATACAGTGTGAGGATGCAATTTGGGCACTAGGTCTCTAAAAGGTTCACCATCACTGTTATATAGATTCAGTAGTAAAGCTACTAGGAGAAATATAATGTAATCTGATACATATAATGCATCAGATAAGCATAATTAATATTATATGTATTATAGAAATTATTATACTTAATAAATATTTATATTATTATCAATATAATATAATACTGTTCAACCTCTGCTCATCCAGTTTTGATGTTTTCATAGAGTATTGCCCAGTGCTTGAGACATATTTTTTATATGCAATACCATGTGTAAAATAAAAAGAAGAGAGGCAAGAGATATTTTTAAAGCCTAACATGAGGCATTCTTATTGCACAGTAATATCATAAATATGGAGTTTTTAAACCTCATCTACCTCCCTCATTTTACAAATGAAAAAAACTTATCCTACTGAGGTTAGATGAATTTCTGGAAGTCACATAGGAAGCATTACCAGGAGTCAAATGCATAGCCTCTGACTCCAAACATACTTATATACTTCTTGCTGACAGACTGCCTTGCTCCTTAGAAATACATTTTCCCCCTTCAAATAGGTAATTGTTCTTTAGTATTCAGTATTTGTGATTTAGGGATAGAGATGTATCTCAAGATACTTTTTTACACTCTTTCTCAACTGACTTCCATGCCTGAGATTATGCTGTTTTATTATGACAACTTTGTAGAATACTTGCAAAACGCAGTCTCCAATGAAAATCACAATCTATTGTCTGTTTTGCTAGTTTTTTTTCTAGACAACTTGTACAATATGTAGGAGACTGTGACACTTGAGAAGAAAGCATCTCTTATCTCATCTATTTGGCTGGCATTGCTGCTGAACTCAAATCAATAAAAACTATCTTTGTGCTGAAGTAGTCACTTAATTAATTTCATTCAACTTCCAGTTTCTGTGAGAGAAGGATCAGGAGACTAAAGTCAGGACAAGGAAAAGAAAATTGTGGAGTGGGGTTGAAAGGATGTGGACTAGTGAGATAGTTCAGAAGTTGAATTTGGTGCAAATAAATCTGGCAAAATTTGGAAGAAACTGAAGAATTTTTGAAGGAACTCAATCTCTAGGACCATGTCCCTCTTCCCCTCCCCACTTTGCATTCACTTTATGTTTTACCCTGTTAAAAACTTTTGTAGTTAAACAAAACAAATTCCCACACTGGCCATGGAAAAACAATATCTCAGTCTGAGGAAGTCTGAGTTTCTTACCTCTCTCTCTCTCTCAGAAAATAGATAGCATGGGGGCAGCTGGGTGGCTCAGTGGATTGAAAGCCAGGTCTAGATGAGGGAGGTCCTAGGTTCAAATCTGGCCTCAGACACTTCCCAGCTGTGTGATCCTGGTCAAGTCACTTACCCCCATTGCCTAGCCCTTACCACTCTTCCACCTTGGAACCAATACCCAGTATTGATTCCAAGACGGAAGGTAAGGGTTTAAAAAAAAAAAAGAAAATAGGTAGCATGTTTCTTCACAAGTTCCCTGGAATTATAGTTGGATATTGTATGGAACTGCATGCAACAGTAATTATTCTTGAATATATATATTATTTAATAATATATAATTACATGTTATGCAATAATGTTTCTTAGGAATGTACATTTTAATCAAAGGTCTTTTTGTACATGTGTTCTAAAGGCAGTCCACAAGGCATAGTTTTATAAATTAAACAAATAAAATCAATCATATTCAGATCCATTAACTGATGAAAAAATGCTAACTTATAAAAATTAGTTGCCAAACTATTTACCTAGAATATTATTGAATATGTCCATTTATATGTACGAGGTTAGCAAAGTGAATCCTATTGAATCAGACATCATTAAAAATGACTGTGATATTGACTGAAAATTCATTCAACAGGAACACATATAAATAAAATTCATAGTTTACATGGATATAATAGAAATCTCATTCTGTTAATATTTAATATAAGTATTCTGCACATTTACGTTAAAAATACAACTTATTTATATATTATAACAATAAAATACAGATTAAGAGAGTAGTCATCCTATTTGTTTGAAAAGCACATAGTGGTAGAGCATGTACATGTTCATGTTTCTTCTGAGAATATGTATATTTTTTTATCTTGAGAAAATTTTATTTAATTAGTTAATTTAGAATATTTTTCCATGGTTACAAGATTCATGTTCTTTCCTTCCCCTCCTCCCAAACCCCTCCCATATCTGATGCGCAATTCCACTGGGTTTTACATGTGTCATTTACATGTGTTGATCAAGACCTATTTCCATGTTATTGATATTTGCACTAGGGTGATCGTTTAGCGTCTACATCCCCAATCATATCCCCATCGACCCATGTGATCAAGCAGTTGTTTTTCATGTTTCTGCTCCCACAATTCTTCCTCTGAATATGGATAGCGTTCTTTGAGAATATATTTTAAATGAAGGTGATTTCAAACTTTTGCTCTGAAGGCATTGCACAGGGCTCAGTTTTATAAACTGAATAAATAAAATCAATTTGCAGCTCAATATCAGATCTAAAATCTGGTGAACAAATTGAATTAGAAATTAATTGCCAATCTACTCACTCCTGAAGAAAAACTGATAACAAGGTGTAATAGAATAGAATAAATATTTAAGAACATGGTGTAGTCTTGTAAAAATGGTGTCAGGAAGGGTTTAGAATAATGAAATTCTAAAGAAGCTGATGATGACAAAGAATGCTGAGGACAAAAAGGATTAACTTCTTAGTTTTGTGTGCGTGTGTGTGTTTGTGCACATGTGTGTCTGTTGTTATAAGTTTAAACTGATCTAATGTTGGTACTGAGTACTGACAGCCAAATGGTAATGCCCAGCTGTTATAATAAACTAAAGATGTCAGGGGTTAAACTATTTTCAGGCGGTGGATGGAAGGTCAGAAGCAGCTTAATACAACCCTTATTCATTTCTAGTAGCAGTAGGGAGAGGAAATAGGAGGTAGGAAACCAGGAGTTAGAAATAGGATAGGAAATCTCTTAACTTTATACTAAAATGTCTAAATAAACTCCTCCAGACTAACTGCTTTCTTTGCAGAGTCTTCTTGTCTACAGAGTAGACCTCCTTAAACTACTCCCAAATGTCTTAAATAATATTTCTTTAACTAACTATCCTAAGCTAATTCATGAACCTTAAATTGATAATAAACTCCTTAAGTAATTCTTCTATTCACTGACAGTTGAAAGCAGTCTGTTACGCACAGACACAGACATTTCTGCAGCTCTCCTCAAAGTCCTATGGAAAATAGACCTCAAAGTCAGAACTCTCTCAGAGTACTGAGAAGGAAAACCCCTCAGTAACTTGTCTCAACAAAAAGTAGTGAGTTTTTCCTTCTTCAACCTCCTTAAATCTGTTCTTTTCAACTCCAAACTGTCAGAGAGAGCCCAAACAGCCATTCCTATTCTCTGAGACTGCCAGAGAAAATGGAGCCCAGAACTCCTTCCCTTCACTGCTTTTCTAGTCAGCCTCTTAAAGAACCTGCCACAAGCTCTGTCTGTTCTCTCTCTTAAAGGAGACAGCGTGACAGTAATAAACGTCATAAAACTTTTGCTCTTAATGAAACAGAGTAATATTACTTAACTTCCTTTGACCTAGAAACTCTGCTCCTAAGGAAACAGGGTGAACATTTAATAAATTCCTTATAACGCCATATAGGGGGAGAAAAACAAGGATCAAAGAAAGGATAGGAACTTTGCTTGGGATCGATGGAATGATAACTGGCACAAGGCAGACCAGATTTTTTTCAAGTGTCTTGTTTTCTTGGATGAGGAGAATAGCCTTTATACTGGCATGGTGCAACAGAATAAAAATAACTAAAAGGAAATTAATACCCAACCTATTAAGGAACTATTATGGGTGTAGGCATAGTTGTCCTTGATGAATTTAAATTTCTTGTTGAGTAGTAACAAATATATTGTTGAGTAGTAAAAGAATAGAAGATAGTGGTAGCTGAGCCAGTGTCAGTTAAAAATTTTAAATCATGGAAAGCCAGTGAGGTAACAAGAGTTGAGGGCAAGTGTGTTGGTTTTCAAAAGGGAAGAGAACGATTTTGGCAAGCTTGATTTTGATTCTTGGGGGGAAATTCTAGAACAAATTATTAAAGACAGAGTTGGCAAAAATGACAAAAAGCTAGCAGCACTACATGAAGAATAAGTAACTACATTCTGTGATAGATTACTAACCTAGGAAGTGACAGGTATATTGTGGATATAGTTTACCTAGGTTATCTCATCTTGTTTTTGTTGAGATGGGTTAGATGATAATTAGGTGAATTTAGAACTGATCAAAGGCCATGGTTTTGATACTTAAAGACAATAAGGCTGTCTTATTTAATTGACTGTTGAACCCTTTATATTTTCCATCCATTTTTTTTCTTGGATTATAGATATTTGCTTCTTGCTGCATTCATTAGGTAAGAAAACAGGTTTCCCTAAGGACAATGCTCACTTTTGAAACTAGAATTATAAATCTAGAAAGATTTGGAAAGTACCTCCCTTCCACTCCAGGGATCTGTGCTTGGCCCTATGTAGTTTCATATTTTTGTCAAAGATGAAAGGGCTAACATAATGAAGGACAGAATTAGGATTCAAAAGGATCTTGGTAGGCTAGAGTATTAGGTTAAATTGAATAATATAAAATTCAGTACAGATAAGGTAGTCTTTCCCTTGGGTATAAAACATTGCAAGTAGAAGATAGAGAGGTAAGGGGTTGAATAGACAGCAGTTGTTCAAAAAAGATTGTTTGGGGAGGAGGAAATAGTGGGTTGCAAGCTCAATGAGTCATCAGCATGATGTGGCAATCAAAAAACAGTCAATGATTCCCTGTATTGAACTGAGAAGCAGAGCTTCTAGAAATAGGGACATGATATACACACTCTCTTCTGACCTCATCAAACCTAATTTGGAATATGGTGGGTGTCCAGTTCTGAGCAGCACAGTTTATGAAGAGCATTGATAAGCTGGAGAATGTAGAGAGGTCACCCAGGATGGTGAAGGATCTTGAGACATCACCATTCCTCAGGCTCTTGGGTTTATAACTTCATCATATCATTGACTCTTCACTATCCTTCACCCTACAGCTTGAGTCAGTTACTCAAGTCAGTTGCCATTTCTCCCTTAACAGCTCTCATATCTGATCCCTTCATGCATGCATCTACAACCTTAGTTCAGATCCTTGTTACCTCTCACCAAATTATTGTTACCACCTCCTGATTTCCCCATCTCAAGAAGTCCTTCATCAGCCAGCACATCATCCACAAATTTCCAAACATATTTTTCTTAAGCACAAATCTGAATGTCATTCTTTTACTCTGTAAACATGAGTGAATTCCATTTGTTTCTGGTCTAAACTTGCTTATCTTTTTATTTTTATTTAAAATTTCTTTTAATTTTTAAAAGATCTTTACAATCTGACCCCAAGTTATATTTCTACCTTTACTGAACATTGCTTTCCTTCTTTCATGTTCTTGCATATTCTTCTTACTGCATGATCTACCTAAATTGCTTCTCTTCCATCCTTTCATATGGCATTTAATTTTCATCTCCATGCCTTTTTACCAACTATCACCCATACCTAGAATGCCTCCCCTCTAGCATTACTGACCTATGGAAGTCATGGAAGTCAGGGTGATGTATAGGGACTGAGGTAAACCTTGAGCCACTTGAAATATCCTGTGGGAAGGCTAAGACTGAGCTGGAAAAGCCATCCTGTGAAGCTCTTGGGGGCTCTCTGTCATTTCTTTAGGCTTGTGGAAGAAGCCCTCTTACAGCCATTCTGGTGGCTTATCTATGTAAGCCATCTCTGGCAAGAGGTGGTGATACTACAACTATAAATGATCTAATGTTGGTATTGAGTATTGATAGCCAAATGGTAATGCCCAGCTGTTATAATAAACTAAAGCTGTCAGGGATTAAACTATTTTTATAGGCAATGAATGGAAGGCCGGAAGCAGTTAGATACAACCCTTATTTATTTGTTCTATAGTAAAGGTAATAGGAGGTAGAAACTAGGAGTTAGGAATAGAATAGGAAATCTCTTAACCTTATACTAAAATCTCTAAATAATTCCCCCACCAAAAAACCCTGACTGTTTTCTGTGTAGCTTCTTCTTGCCTTCAGAGTTGGCCTCCTTAAACTATTCTCACTATCTTAAGTATTTCTCTAACTAAACTTATGCTAAATGATGAACCTTAAATTAATAATGAACTCCTTAAATAATTCTCATATCAATTGTCAGTTGAACACAGCCTGTCACACACAGACACAGACAGTTCCGCAGCTCCCCTCAAAGTACTGTGGAGAATAGGCCTCAGAGTCAGACCTATCACCCTCAGAGTACTAAGAAGGAAAACCCCTCAGTAACTCGACTCAACTAAAAATAGTTTTCCTTCTTCAAATGCCTTAAATTTGTTCTTCTTAACTACAATTGTCACCAGCCACTGTCAGAGACCTCTTGACAGAGAGCCCAAACAGCCACTCCTGTTCTCTAAGACTACCAGAGAAGATGGAGCCCCATTCAGGAGAAAAGCCCTCAGTGAAACATACTCTTCCTCAGCCTCATATGTGTATCTCAACTCTGAAGGTAACTATCTCAAAATAACTAACAGATCTTCCCAGAGAAAATGATCCAGCAACCTGCTCCCAAGGAAGTATGAGAGACAGGCCCCAGAACTTGCAGAATTCTCTCTTTTATCATAGGCTTGTAAGATTTAAAATAGTGAAGCCCATGAACTGTAGTGAGTTAAAATGGTGGAAGATATAAATTGTGATAGATATAAGAGAGGGTGAGTAAATTTGACTGCAGAAAATATGTTTCACTACAGTGTCTTGGTTTTTAAATCAAATATAAGGTGGTTGCCAGGGAAATATTCCCAATTATTCAAATACCCAAGTCAAGTGGGTTTTATAGAGATTTTAATTAATACAAATGTGGAATTAAAGAAAAGAGAGAAAGAGAGAAAAAGGAAATAAGTATGAAGGACCTTAAGCCAACATGGCCTAGACCTGAGTCTTAAGAGAGAGAGATCAGTCATTCAGTCTTTTAACACTCACCACAAGGTCTGCCTAAGCAAGGATTCTAGTGACACCAGGCCAGCATCATCTCAGCTGCTTTCACCAGCTCCCTCCTCCATCTGAATGTTTCAGAATCAGTCCTTCCTCAATCTGAATGTTTCAGAATGAGTCCTCCTCAATCTGAATGTTTCAGAATAACTTCCAGCTCTTCTCTGAGCTCTTATTTTTAAGGGCAAAATCTCCTATGTCACCTCCCCTAAGTTCTTCCATCTACCAATCACTGTAGATGTTTTCCAAAAGACAGCCCATTTTGAATTCACAGCTGAGTAGATTAATCTCTTTAGTAAGTCAGAAAAAATGCTGCTGTGTCAACTAATTTCATTAAGAGAAAACCTCTGAGTAAGTTTTCACCTTTTGGGTCTAAGTAGTTTACAAGTTGCCCCACCTTTATAGGCATCTAGCATCCCATTGTATCAATTCCAAAAACAGGCATGACTCAAAGAATTCCTTTCCTTTATAAGTATGGTTTTCAAGTACTTTCATTGTTTAGCAAGGAGTTTTCTGCCCTAAAGCAGTCTTAAGTACAGGTGGAATCTAGGTCTTCCCATAGCAAGGAGTTTTCTCCCCTAAAGCAGTCTTAAGTAGGGGTGAAGTAGGGATACTCCCATAGCAAGGAGTTTTCACATTCAAGTAGAGTTCTCACTATCTGGTAGGGAATTATTTCAAGTAGGGACTTGGAGGATTCCTCAATGTGGAGTAAAATTTTTAACATTCATAAGTCTGTGAAATTTTAAGGTTTACAGGCTTCTGAAAGAGTCAGAAGCCAAGAGCTGTCTGCTCTGTTTCTTAAAGGAGATAGCATGATATCAATAACACTTCTGCTCTTAATGAGACAGAATGAATAGTTAACAAATTCCTTATAACACTGTGGTAGAGACATTCACAGAGGTGGAATCTGGGGCCTGATTTTACTTTAAGTTAGAAAGGCTGGAAACCTTATTTCTATCTTTCTTTCTCTTTACTAATAAATATTTATAAATTTAGTATAAAGTCTCCAAGATTAATTTTTGTTGATGACAATACTACTTGTTGTCTCTCTGATTAATATGTGAACTCACTGAAGGAAAGGACTGTTTCTACTTTTCTTTTTATTGCCAACTCTTAGTACAGTGCCTTATGTATAGTTAAATGCTTAATATATGTGTATTGATATTAAGCTGGCTCAAGTGCTCAGGGAAAGACAGATGATATATCCCTTGAGGGGCCCAGAAGATCTTAATATCTTCTCTACACACATTTCCTGGTTCCTTTCAACCTGGAATCACAGGACCTCACACAGCAGGATGAAGTATGTAGAGTGTAAGGATGTAGTAAGGATGTAGTAAGGATGAAGATGTAGAGTGTCCTGGTTTGTTAATTGTCAGTGAATTTTTGGTTACTTGCAGAATAGGTATAGTCTGTAAAGACTAAGCAGAGGCAAAGCTTTTGTAGATATTTAGAAAGATTACCTATCTTTGAATTATGTCGTAGCAAGTCTGTAATTCCCTAAAAGAAATTGTGGATATCCATGAAAAGGTGGCTATTGTATTTCAAGACCAGGAAAATATCTTTTGAGTTTTACCATTAGTGGGGCCCACTCTAATAAGTTATTGACAGAGTTCTGTGAGCAGTGATCTGGGTTGTCCTGACAATCCATGGCTCCTAAAAAGAAGTATGTAGAAATATAGAGATAGCATAGTCAAGAGGCAACAAAGGGGGACTGAAGGGCATAGCCTAGAAGCAGAATTAGAGAAACTTGTCTTTGGAGACTCTCTGGAACTTGACCTTTTATAAGTGTGACCTCATAAAATTACACTCTTTGAGGTGGAAGATTTGAGAAACTACCTGAAGCACCTATTTATCAGTTGCATAATCATATTCCTCACTCAATATGGCATTTTAGAAGAGGATTGCAAAATGAAAATGTGTGCTAAGTAATGGATTTGGACTAATAGGATTGAGAAGGATCAGTACCCCACAATAAAAGAGTCAGATATCCTGGACCATTGACAGGACAAATAATAGTTTTCAATGCTGGACAGAGTCAATGGGTATTCAGAGATCCTGAAGTCAGGGAAAGATAAGGAAAAAAGATGGTGTTCATTCACCCAGGAGGAGACTATAAGTGAGTTTTTTGCTGAATTCGAGAAATTGCTGAATTCATACCATTTTTTCAACTTTCCCTGGAAAACATGGTTGGAAACATGAACTATTGAAGACTTAATTAATTGCTCGTGGGTTGGCTTTTGCAGATCCACACTGGTGCCAGCCTGGTAGATATGTTACTCAAGTAGAGTAGTGATTGCTACAAACCACCATTTGTCAATATTGGGCTACTGACATTGAGATTCATTCCTTAAATTGGAATTACTAGCTTTGAAGCTAATTGTTACTGTATAGACCTTGATTCCAAGTAAATGCAGATAACTCACTGACATACCTTGACCTACTGGTTATATGCTGATACCTAGAAAGTAGCTAATGAACTACAAGTTCAGTGTACCAGGGAAGAATAATATATATGCAGAATCACAGAATTTGAGAACTGGAAGGGTCCTGGGGAGCCATCTAATCCAAGCTCTATCCCTCAGAGAGATATTCACTTTAATGTGTCTTGTGGGGCAGCTAAGTAGCACAGTGAATAGAGCACCAGGCTGGGAGTCAGGAGGATCTTGTTTCAAATCTGGTCTCAGATGCTTCCTAGCCATATGACCCTGGGCAAATCACTTAACCCTGATTGCCTAAACTTTGCCATTTTTCTGTCTTAGAAGTGATACTGAGACAGAGGATAAGAATTTATTTTTTAAAAATATGCCTTGCAAGTTGTCACTCAGATTTTGCTTGAAGACTTTCAACAGAGGGAAAGCTGATATAATAAAGATGAACTATCTATCCCATAGGGCCTGTCCATACTCTTATGGAAAGGAGAAATGGCATAGACAACATCAAGGGAGATTTCTCCCCTGGGAGTCTGGGACTTGTTCTAGCAAGCATCCCATAAATGGGATTCAGGGGTATACTGGGAAATATTTAACAACTAACTTTTTAGAAAACATGACACTTAAGTAACATTTTCTCCATAACTATGTATAGATATTCAACAAAACAATAACTCAAACCCTAGATCAGTGATGGTGAACCTTTTAGAAAATGCATGCCATGCCCTGCCCCCACTGAGTCCAGGCATGTCACCCCCCTACCCCACACAGGGATGGGAGAAAACACTCTCAATGGGCTGATGGGTGGAGGGGCAGGTGATGTGAAAAAATGTCCTCAGTGCAGGTGGAGAGGGGGAGGGGAGCAGCTCTACCTGAGTCCCTATGCCCTTCTAGTAATAAACTCTGGGTGGGGGAAAGGCAATCCATGTGTCCACAGAGAGAGCTCTACATGCCTTCTTTGACACCTGTGCCATAGGTTCACCATCACTGCCCTAGATGATAGGTGGCAAGAGTTAACATAAGGGGAAATCTAGATTAAATGATACAAGCCAAGAAGAAGGTATACAATTCACAAGTATTAAAGCTTAGCTCCATAGGTAGTACTCTCATACTGAATTCAAAAGTTGAATAAATGCAAACACAATATTGTATTAGACTTGAAATAACCCAACACAGCTAAAGGAAGACCACTAAGGGTGATTGAAACCATGATATGAAGGTATTCCATAATGATTTTAAGCACTTGGCCATAGATTTCTGGAGCTGGATAGAACTGATTCCACCAAATCAAGATGGAAGAAAGTATAAATGACAAGTGTGCAACTTACAATCTGTATGTTCAAAGGAAAATGCTGTTGACTTTACCTGGAAACATAAGCAGTAGTAAACCATTGGTGGTGATGGTATATAGACATTTTTTAAAGAAAGGAAAAACATAAACAACTTCCTAGTGGGGACCATTTTACTTGCTTTACCTAGGCTAACTCAACCAAGAATCATATACCTTCCGTGGTAGCCAATATGTCATAGGAAAATTTAGGCTATATATAGTATTTCTTGGCCAGCTAGGTGGCACAGTGGACAGAGTGCTTGGGCCTGGAGTTAGGAAGATGGGTCTTTCCAAGTTCCAATCTAGCCTCAACTGTACAAATGTACACTTAACCTGATTGGTCTCAGTTTCCTCATTTTAAAATGAACTGGAAAAGGAAATGGCAAATCATTCCAGGGCCAAGAAAACTCCAAATGGGGTCACAAAGAATCAAACATGACAGAAATGAACAAACAATAACAATGGTAATTCTGCCAAGATCTATGATTTGGATAAAACAGAGATTGGTACTGGCATCTTTTAGCTATTCAAAAAGGGGCTAGTTTTTGGCTAGAATCAAGAAGTCTAGAAATATACTTTATCATCCTAAAGGGAACAGATAACTAGAATATTTTAATCACACTGTTGAACATATGGAAATCATTTACTAAAATCAGCATGCAACATTTCTAGGACATGGATATAATGTTATCTAGAACAATGTTTCTAGACCTTCTGCTACCTCCACCCCCCATCCAGTTTTAATCATATAATGAACAGATTTTAGCTAAAACACAGAATTTTTCATTTTATCTCACTAAGACTTTTTAAGGTAGAGGGGTTGATGTCTTCTAGGGTATTAGGGTTTTTTAAAATATAATTTTATTTTAAAAATATTTTCCTATGGTTACATGATTCATGTTCTCTACCTCCTCTCTTCTCTCCCCCCTCCCAAAGCTGACAAGCAATGTCACTGGGTTGTACATATATTATCCCTCAAAACCTATTTGCATATTATTCATTTTTGTAAGAGAATAATTATTTAAAACCAAAACCCCAAATCATATACCCAAATAAATAAGTGATAAATCATATGTTTTTCTTCAGCATTTCTATACCCACAGTTCTTTCTCTAGATGTAGATGGCATTCTTTTTCATAGGTTATTGGGTTTTTTAAAACAAAGTATTGTCAATGTTTAAAGATTATTTATATACATATGTAAACATTTCTATAGAGCAATGAAAAGCAGAGACTTTTGGTCTCTTGGTTACTGCTAGGTTCAGCTTGATTACCCAAGGGAATAAGGTAGGGACTTACCCATTCCCTTCCTATCCCTACTTTCTTGGCCCCCACTGTCACACTCTCTATCTAATGAGGAAAGGATGGGTGAAAACTGGGCATTCTCAGAGGCACCTTTATGAGAAGGGAAGGGACTCTAGTAACAGAACTGAGCAAGAAAGGTCAGAAATTTACAGTGGACAGGAGGAAGCCCTTTCTCCCAAACCTCAGCAGTTCTGCAGACAGTTCAGCTATTGCCTCTCAGGCTTACTTTTGCATCTGATTATATCAAGGATGTGAGCAGAGCTTGGAACCATGCAGTGGTTATTGATTTCTTTCTTAATTTTTTGTATGTGACAGCCAGCAGTGAGGTTTGGTGTCAGATGGCCCACAAGATGAGAAGGGCATTGGATATCAGGTGAGGGAAGCATTCTACTAATTCAGAGAGGAACCAGAAATGGTATATTGTTCAGTTTCACTGCAAAGGAAGCCAGCTGGGAATACGGTACTGCTCTGGAATTTTGGTAGACACAAAGTAGACTATTAACGTGTGGCTCCACTCTGAGGAGTGAAAAGATTGATCAATTTGCCAGTTTACAAGATAGAACTTGAGAAAGGTTTGGCCTCACAATGATGCAACACAACTACTAGTGGCCCATAGGGCAATTACTTACGCTTTTTGGAAACCATCAGGAAGGGAATGATGGAAAACTGAGAATTCAAGCTCCAAGAAGAGCTATAATTTAACAGTGGATGTCAAATTAGGCCCAACATAGCATACGTGAAGTTTTGACTAAAATTCTATAATCACTAAGAGGAGAGAGTCAAATTGTGAATGACTAAACTATTCTCAGTAATACAATAATCCAAGACAATCCCAAAGGGCTCATGATGAAAAATGCTATCTGCCTCCAGAGAAAGAACTGACAGAGTCTGAATGTAGTACAAAGTATACTATTTTTCACTTTTTTTTTGTTTTTTTTTGTTCATCTTTTCTTGCTAAAAATTCCTGATATTGACTACATCTGTATAGCCTATATCAGAAAACTTATCATCTCAGGGAGAGGGAATTGGGAAGAAAAGAATTTGGAAACCAAAGATTTTAAAAATGAATGTTAAAAATTGCTTTTATATATAATTTGGAAGGTGGAAATAAAACAATAAAAAAGAGGAGTGGGTGGGTGGGTAGCTGGCTTAGTGGACTGAAAGCCAGGCCTATGGGCAGGAGATCCTGGTTTCAAATCTGACCACAGATACTTCCTAGCTATGTGACCCTGGGCAAGTCATTTAACCTCCATTGCTTAGCCCTTACCGCTCTTTTGCCTTAGAACCAATATTGTATTGATTCTAAGATGGAAAGTAAAGGTTTTAAAAGAGATTTATTCTCAAGCATGAATTTTGACATATCCCAACATAAATGATATTAACAACTGTATAGGTTGCTACTGGGGACTCCCTCCAAATTATGACAAATCTACAGAACATGTTTTTACCAAGGGTGAGTGATCAAAGGAGATTCTCAATACTGTTGGGAAGTCACTTGAGGCTGCTGGCCTCTAATGTTGAGCTTCTTCTATCTATAAAACAAGGAAGCTGAATTTCTGTAATACCTTACTGGCAGATCATATGCTAAGAGGCCAAGATAGTAAAAATATATGTAAATGAAAACAAACAGGGGAAGGAAAAAGTGGCCCTTTTCCCTTGCCCATCTAATTCTTCCATATGTATTTTTGATTCCATTCTATCCCATTTTCTCCAGCAGATTATCTCATTATCATTCACACTCCTTATTTTTAATCTCTTTCCTCATTCCTTTTCTGATGACTATAAACACCTCCCTTTCTCTCCCAACCTTAAAGCAAACAACCAACAACAACAACAACAACAAAAGAACCCTTGCTTTCTAGCTATCCTTGCCAGCTTTGATCCTATTGGTTTCCTCTGCTTTGAGACTAAACTGAGAAAATCATCTGTGCTGAGTGCCTCCACTTTCTCTCTTCCCATTTTCTTCTAAGCAGTCTGCAATTTGGCTTTTGACTTCATCATATAACTGAAACTTCTTTATCCAAAGTTTTTAAAACTCTCTGAATTGTCAAATCTAATGGCCTTTTTCTCAATTCTTCCTGATTTCTCTGCAGCTTTTGATGACTGGTCACTCTTCTTGGATATTCTTGCCTCTCCAGGTTTTCTACTTTCACCTGTTCTTCTTTCTGTCTGTTCCTTCTCCATATCAGCTATTGGTTCTTTATGTATCTTTCCCTCTAACCATGGATGCCCCACAGCCCTTTCCTAAGCCCTTTTTCTCTTTTTCCTCTATACTGTTTCACTTGGTGATCTCACTGGCTCCCATGGGTTCATATATTACCTCTATGCCAGCGGTTCTCAACCTATGGGTCATGACCCTGGTAGGGGTCGAATGTCCAAAACACAGGGGTTGCCTAAAGCCATCGGAAAATACATATTTCCAATGCTTTAGCCACTGAGAAATCACGCTACTTTACAGCAAGATCTCAGAAAGAACGGGGACCCTGCTGCCCACACATTGTACTAATATTAGTTACTTATCAGCAGCCTTTCCCCTATGAGGGGCGATGGATTTACCCTGTTGCCTAGAGAGTGGACTCAGAGACCCAGAGAGAGCACCCGGGCGCTGGCTCCAGAGTTGTTAAGAAAGAGTCCTGGAGCGGATAACTCCTGGAGCGGATAACGGAGCTGAGTAACCCCAGAAAAGTGAAGCCTCAGCTTGAGCTATAGGGAGACGACAGGAAGAAGAAGGCAGCATCTTTGTACCCCCTCCCCAGTGTAAAAATAGACTTGAACTCTGGACTTCAATCCCCACAAGCCCTTACTCCACTTCCCTAAAATGCTTTGTAATCTCATGGAATTCTGAGGTGGGCCGAGATCGAGAAGGTATTTAACCTGATTGCAAAGGCTTTTGAGCTCTTTTTGGACTTCCGTTTTGGGGCATACATGGCTCTTTCCATAATGTAGGTGAGGTCTTGTCTAGGCCTCTCTGGCCTAGGCACGTTTTCCTTATCCTGTATTTTCTTTTAATCCTTAATCTTCAATAAACCTCTAAAAATATAATATTCCTTGCAGAGAGAAACTAATTTATACCTGCCTCAGTCTCCCCTAAATTTTAATCTTTATACCAGGCAGGACTTACCTCCTGCCTCAGCACTCAGGCTGCCTCCTTCTGGATTAATATTTCTCAATATATAATTAAATATTGTTTTTGTGATTAATCACTATGTTTAAATTATGTTTGATTTGTAGCAATGAGAATACATAATGCATATCAGGTATTTATATTCCAAATAATAACTTTAGCAAAATTACAGTTTTGAAATAGCCACCAAAATGCTTTTTTGGTTTGGGGTCACCACAACATGAAGAACTGTATTTCGGGGTCACGGCATTAGAAAGGTTGAGAACCACTGCTCTATGCAGATGATTCCTTAGCTCTCTCCTGAGCAACAGTCCTGCATCACCAAATGTCTTTTGGCCATCTCAAATGGCATGTCCCGTAGGCATCATAGAATCAATATGTCCAGCACAGAACTCATATTCCCTTCTTTGCAACTTTTTTTAAAGACTATTGGGTGTGCTTGTAATTTTTATTCTACCCTTGAGACCTCATTCTCTACACATGCTCAATCTGTTGTGAAATTTTGTCATTTCTACCTTCAAGTTATTTCCTGTTTATGTCCCATTATCTTCCTCCACACAGCCACCATTTGAATTCAGGCCTTTATCACCTCTCGTGTCTCTTATTATAATAATTTTATAACTAGCCCCTCTACTGCAAGGCTCTCTCCAATCCAATCCATTTTTCATTTAGCTGCTAAAGTGACTTTTTAAAAGCTTTGTTCCAATTGTGCCAACCCCCTCCCCCCCTCATAACTCCAGTGGATCCCCATTATTTCTTTGATGACCTAAGTTTGGCAGAGATCTTCATAGCAAAATGAACTAAGCAGAGCCAAAAAACAACATTCCCAGTGACATGTTGTCATTGTTGTTCAGTCACCTCTGACTCTTTGTGAGCCATTTGGGTGTTTTTTTGGCGGAGATATTGGAGTGGTTTGCTATTTTCTTCTTCAGCTCATTTTGCAGATGAGAAAACTAAGGCAAAAAAAGATTAAGGGTCACACAGCTAATGTTAGAGGGCAGATTTGAACTCAGGAAGAGGAGTCTTCCTGGCTCCAGGCCCAGAACTCTGTTCATAGCAATTACAAAAATGTAAATAGAAAGAACAACAAACTACAAGATGAATGAAAATGAATGTTGCAAAATTATAGACAAGCACAGTCTAGCAGAAGATGTATTAAGACTATGCCTTCCCCTAACTCCTTTGCAGAAAAAGGCTCATGGATATAGAGCATTGCATATAGTCAGATTTTTAAAAAATTATTGATTAGTTTTGCTGATTTTTCTTTTCTTCCTCTTTTTCTTAAAAAAAAAAAAGAGATAGATGTCTGGTTTGGAGAGAAAGAGGAATATAAAGGGGGAAATTTAGGTAATGTAAAAAATAAAAGATATCAAAATCTAGTTGAAAAAATTAACTCTTTATGAGCTGGAACCTTTCTACCTTTCCAGTCTTGTGACACTTTACTCTCCAAAGACTCCAGGATCCCACCATCCTGGCACTTCAGCTCTATCTGTTTCTTGGTGAGCCTTGGTAAGGGTAAGCTCCTGACAGATCCCTTTCCTACAGCTTCCTTTGAGTCTCCTAGGCACCCTTCAACTCCCTTTCAGTAGTGGACTGCTCCCAGTTCCTCCAGTTGATGGTGCCTTCCATATACTATGTATATATCTACATCCATACCTATAAACTTAGATTTCTTCTAAAGGGGGAAACCATCATGAAAATAACTAAGTACTTTTTATAGCTGTATGTACAGCTGTTTTTATCCATATTTCTATTTATTGAGCCATGTAGACCTACTTGTGGATATAGATAGAACTCGATATTTATATTAATCTAGTTAATTTCATATATTTTCCTCCCTTTCGAGTATAAGCCCCTTGAAAATAGGAAGTATTATTTGTGTTTGTAGGGTCAGACCTAGAAAAGAACCTGACACATAGTAGGTGCTGAATGAATGTCTGTTAAACAAACGAATGAAAGGATCCAGGCAGAGCTTTCCATTTCATATAACCCACACTAATCTGAGGCCATCCACATTTGCAAGAACCAAGAAGCTATCAAGTGGTGATGTCCTTTTGGTCCAAAACAAACGAATAAATAAATCGATGAGTAGAAATATTATTAATACATAACCTAGGATATCTTAAAAAGAAGCTGTTTGTTCCCTACTTCCCACGGCTCTATTCTGGGAAGTGTGAGAGATTTGGTTTCAAGTTCCTGGAGGGTTTGTCGATATTTCTTGGCTTCAGTAGACTAGCTGGAGGCCTTCCAGAGGCCCCACTTTCAGCTCGTTCCCTCCCGAGCTGGGGGCCCCAGGAGATCTCTCTCTTTACCCGTACCTGGCCGCGCCCCGGCAAGCTGGGCAAGGCTGCACCTCCCCTCTTGTCACGCCAAGGGGTGGGCGGGAGGGCAGAGCAAGTGACTCCCTAGGCTGGCTTTTCTCCTCCCCTTTTTCTTTATTCTTCTCTCCCGTCTTCTGTGAGGGCGGCAGGGGCCGCTGTCTGGAGGTAGGCTGGGCAACTCTCTTGAATCCAGCTGCGTGCGCTTGGGCTGCGCTTCCTCCAGCTCTGCCTCTGTTCCCAGAACTCGCGCCCTGCCCCAGCGTCTTCCCAGCTGCGCCCTGCTCCGCTCCCCCTCGCGCCAGCAGCCTAGCCGGTGAGTGCTGGGGTGGGAAACCAATTTTCTCTGAGAGCAGAATCTCCGAGGGTTGGGACCTGGGAGAGGGAGTCGGGAGAGGTCATTTACAAGAGTAGTCCAGAGGAACCCAGAAACTCTGAGAATCCAGGTGCCCCGAGACTGCGAAGCCTGAGTTTCTAGGTAAATAGGAATGAGGCCCCTTACCGAGATGAGAGCGACCTTTTAAATACTGCTTTGAGCCGAGAGAAAGAAAGAAGAGGAGCCAGGTGGCGCCAAGGAGAGAGTGCCCGGCCTGGAGTCACGGAATACTCCCGATTTCAAATTCGGACTGACATTTAACTAGCTGGGTGACTCTGAGATAGTCACTTAACCTTGGTGGCCTCAGTTTCCTCTTTTGTAAAACGAGAAGGAAATGGCAAACCACTCCGGTATCTTTGCCTAGAAAACCCTAAGTGGGATCATGAAGAGTCGGACCCGTTGAAAAACGACTAAACGACAAAACATCACCTTTCCTATATTTTGCGGGCAAGTGGGTGGTACAGTGGATAGAGTGCCAGGCCTGGAGTCGGGAGGATCTGGGTTGTCCCAAAGGATCAATGGCCAGTTTGATATCATAACCTTTCTTGGATGGAGGGAAACCTGGTAGGAAGTTGTCCTGGTTTCGGGCTGGCAGGTTTCGCCCTCTATGGAGTGCATCCGCATTGGGTCTGCACCAGGCTTCCAACCGCGTGGGTCCCGGGGAGGGCAAAGGCGCTCAGTGAAGCTTGCCCTTGAAATAAGGTCAGCGTGGCTTGACCGTGCAAATGACTGGCGCGCTCTTGCCCTGTAGAAAGTTTGAGCCCTCTGGATTGTCCGAATTCCCTAGCTTCCTTCGCTTTCCTGGCCCTTTTGTGCTCTGGCTGCTTCGGAATCCACTTTGGGCGTTGCACTTGGCTCCCAGTACTGTTTCTTTGGCTCCTCCAACTGCATCCTGTACTGCTGGCAGGAGAATGGTGACGAGGGGTTTGTATTTGTCAAACTGGTCATGCCAGAGATGGGGAAAGGTTTGTTACTTTTGTCCTCTTCCAAGTTCTGGGATGAGGAGAAGTCATCCAAGTTTTATTTTGTTAACTCTTTAGTGTCTGTTCTACGCGGAACATTGTCTTAGGTACCATAGAAGAATGCAACATATAGGAAAATACAGCCAGTCTTTAGGAAGCTAACAATCTAACTGCATAAACTAAGTGTGGGAAACAACTGAAGATCGTTTCCCCAAAGAAGTATTCCTCTGCAATGAACCCTTCTCTCTGCCCTAAACTTGTTGGTGTCTCTCCTATCTTCCATGTATTTTCCTTTGACCTTTCTTAGGCACCATCCTGTTACTCTACCCCCTGAAATTATTAGAGAGGAAGCACTTTGCAATTTCTTAAAGGGATATGTGTATATAAATACATATATGTGTAAATATGTATGTGTATATAGGATATCTGTGTATATACATATATTTACATATATAAAATTTATCACAAACTTTAGTTTTCTTAACAGGTTCTTTCTTCATCCCCTTGAAATCTGGCTTCCTGTTGCAATCCTACCGAATTATTCTCTCCAATATCATCATCCACCTTGCTTGTTGCCCAGTCAGGGGATCTTTTTCTTAGTGGCCTTTCTTGACTTTCCTTCTGTTTTAAAAACTATTAACTCTCCTTTCCTTCTCTTCCTTTCTTTCTCTTTTTGTGGTTTCTCAAAATCACTAAATTCTTTGGATTTTCCTAATCTGTCTCAATTCCTGGCTTTATTTTTTTCCCGATTCCCTAAATTCATATAATCCAAAATTCAGGCATCTGCTATAGGAAGTTCTCTTTGTATGTTCTTTTCCTGTAGTGGTCTCATCCAAGCTCATGATTTCATCTATCTCTTCTTGAGGATCCTCATATTTACCTTTGTTGTCTAGATTTCCCTCATCAGTTATACCATAGTATCTCCAGTTGCCTTCTGGAAATTTCCATTTGGATTATTTCGGTTTCATTTCAAACTCAACCTGTAAGAAATGAAATAACACTGATCTTTCCTCCCTATGTCTGTAAGCGGTACTCCTTGCCAACATTTGAAAGCTTGGAGCGGACTTTGACTCTCTCTTCGTCTGCTCTCCGATGCCTCATATCCAACTGATCTCAGTTCTGTTGATTCCATTGTGATGTCTCTTGCATCTACTCCTCCCTTTTCTGCTACTCCTACCCATTCTGTTACTACTCTTATCACCTTGCACCTAAGCTATTTCAATAGTCTCCTAACTGGTCTCCCAACCTGTAGTCTCCCATTCCATCTAATCTAATCACCACTGTCAGGCTATTCTCAAAACAGCTCTATACATGAAACTCTCCTGCGTATGAGTCTACTGTCTCTGCATTCTATAGAATAAAGTCCAAACTCCATAGCTTTATGTTCAAGGCACATCAAAATATGGCCTATCCTACCTCATCTGCCATTTCACACCCATTTCTACCCTCCACTCCAGGCAAACTTGTTTATGATAGTCTCAATTGTTGACACCAATTACTCCTTTCTTTTAGATACTCTTCTTCCTTTACTTTCCTAACACTGCTCTCTCCTGTATTTTTTTTTTCACGTGTCTGCTAGCTTCATCTTTGGATGTTTATTCTTCCCACCAATTAACCATGGATGTCCTTCAAAAATTCTACTTTTGTTCCTTTTTTCTTTCCTTTAGTAATTGCATCCATTCTCATTCAATTAGCCAAACACTTATCATTATTTAAAAACAAAACAAAACACCTTATCTTCTGTTTTAGAATTAATACTAAATATCAATTCCACTGCAGTAAGGTGGTAAGGGCTAGCAGTTAGGGTTAAGTGACTTGCCCAGAGTCACTCAATCAGGAAGTGTCTGAGGCCAAGTTTGAACCCAGTACCTCTCATTTGCAGGTCTGGCTCTCAATTTACTGAGCCACCTACCCCCACCCCACCAAAAACTTACTAAATATCTACTGTATTCTAGGCATTTTACTAGGTACTGGGGACAAAAAGCTAAACAGTCCCTTCCTTCAAGGAACTTACATTCTACTTGAGGGATATGTTTACACAAGTAAATAAAGAAGTTGTATAATAATGCAAATAATTCCAAGTATAATAATAATAATATATTATACTTGTTATATATTATATTATATTATATTATATTATATTATATTATATTATATTATATTATATTATATTATATTATATTATATTATATTATATTATATTATATTATATTATATTATATTATATTATATTATATTATACAATAAGTGAAGGAAGTGTTAATAATTGGGATTATCAGGAGAAGTCTGCTATAAGAGAGGGTATTTGAGCAGTGCTTTGTAGAAAGGCAAAAGTGAAGTGGTACTGTATCCCAAAGACAGAGTACAGAGACTGGAGATGACTCTCAAGCCAGTTTGACCAGAAAATAGAAAGCACAAAGAGGATTCTTTCCATTGTTATCTTTATGTAGATGACTCCCCAATCTGTACAGTGGTTACTGGTCTCTCGCTTAGTTTCATTCCTGAATCTCCAGCTATATGGTAGACATCTCCATCTGGAGAACTTTCTACTACCTCAAAATGAACATATCTGAAATATTCTTTTCAAAGTCTTCCCCTTCTCCCAACTTCCCTATTTCTAGAGCTGGCAATGCCCAGTATCCTCCCAGATCGCAAATTCTAGAATCATCCTTGACTCTTCCTTTTTCATTTGCTTCCAAATCCAGTTATGTTGGTTCTAAATCTTGCATAGGTCCCCTACTTTTCAATTATGCTGTCAGCAACCCCAATTCAGGGCCAACATTTCCTTGCCTGGATTATTGTGATAGCATCTTCACTGGTCTCCCTGCTAGTATCTTCCAGTGTGACAATCACAGCTTTCAAAATAATCAGAAAGTATAGGTCTAACCATGTTATTTCCTTGATAAAGTGTCTACAAGACAAAATACAAACACCTAAGTCGGGCAATTAAGACAATCCAAACTCCACCTGTCATCTACCTTTCCCTCTTTACCTTACTCTCCTTCGTTCTGTTTTAACAAAAATTCAATTGCTGGATGTTTCATAAAATGACTTTGAATAATCTTCTGTGCTCCAAAGGTCTAGAATTCTGACTCCAAGCCCCTTGTCTTCTGCAAACACACCTTTATTCACTAAATACCTCTCCTGAGATCTCCTCAGAGATTTAGAGTAGCACCCAACTGCCCTATTTTCTTTTTTGGCAATTCTCAGATACTGTTTAGTGTTATATTCTGCCTTCTCTCAGCAATACTCTGCCACATATAAGCAAGGAATTTGGGGGTATCTTTATGTTTCACCTCTGTAAAATGAATGTGTTGGGTCAGATTGCTAGATTCATAATTGTCAGGGCCAGAAAGGACATTAAAAATCATTGAGTCCGATCTATATCATTTTACAGCGGAGAAAACCAAGGCTCAGACTTGTCTGATGTTCCTTCAGGTAAGTAAAAGAACTTGTTTATAGATGATGAAAGGCAAATTAATGGTCTCCTGGAAATGTATTAATGGGAGAAGGGAAGTCATTTGCAGTTGAGAATGGAGCTTCCTGAAAGGTATGGTTTTTAATCCAGGTTTTTAAGAATATGAAGTGCATATATTTGGGCTTGAAGTAAGGATTTAGGGTAAAAGAAAGCATTGGGGAGTCAGAAGAAATGGCCTAGTAGGGAGAGGTAGAATGAGAAAGTCATGGCTTGCTTATTGATCCAGCTGAAAGTGGATCATTTAAAGAGAATAATGAATAGGCAGACTCAATGGATAGAGAGACAGGTCTGGAGACAAGAGGTTCTGGGTTCAAATCTGGCTCCAGACACTTCCTGGACAAGTCACTTAACCCCAGTTGCCTAGCCCTTACTCTTCTTCCTCCTTTGAATTGATACCTAGTATTAATTCTGAGACAGAAGGTACAGGTTTAAAAAAAAAAGAAGGGGAATTTGGAAAGGTGGGATCTTAGTTGGGACTTAAAGGAAACTGTGAGGCAGAGATAGGAAGAAAGAACATCTCGTGTTGGGGGAACTATTTAGTCCTCCGCTGCTCACGCCTTCCCCGCTAAAGTTGCTTTGTTTACAGCACTGCCTTTTCATATTGGGCATTTTTACTAACCATGAAGTGGGGAAAAGACATTTGCATGAGAAACACAGCTAAGAGCTACTTAAGGAGAATACTGTCACACAGATACAAATGCCTGAGGAGAGCATATTTCAATGGTGTGGATACTTTCCAAAGGTTGCATTGCATTGTTTTCCATCAGCTTATTAACATATGATCGTTTTCAGGGTTTTAAAGGGTTAACAGGAAACCATAGATAATAGAACCTTTTGGGGACTACTCCCTAATAATTATTTGTCATATACCTGATAGACATGTGGGCTTGGAGTTTTTCAGCCTCAGTTAAAGATTGATTACTACTTATGAATGGGTTCGGATTTACAGCATTAGCAGCCAGATGAATTGAAACCAAAAGAGAAGATGTGGCAATCACATGAGGAGTTGTCAAAGGAGACAAGATGAGGGAGTACTCTCCAGATGAGCACAGCAGAATAATGGGAAAAGAGTGGTTTCTTCAGCCTGAGATTGATAACATCTGATTGGGGCTAGTCAAGTCAGTTAGTCAGTCATCAAGCATTTAATAAACATCACACTGGACAGAGGGCTGGCTGGGACTTTAAAGAAAGGGGTGGGGAAGCCAACCCAAATCCCCAAAACAAGCCAAAAAACCCAAGTCCCTTTCTCTCAAGGGACTCACAGTTTAATGTAAGCAGGATAAATTGGAGATGATCTCAGAAAGCACTAATATTAAAGGTGATGGGGAGTGGCTCTATAGTTACTATTGGGAGATCAATGGAGTAGAGAGAATTCTGTAGCTGGGAGGAGCTGTATTCTACAGAGAACTGGCTGGGTTTTCCTCTGTTGCTTTTAAGTACAGCTTGAGAGAGGGAAATTCCTTAGAGCTCTGAGATCAGATAGAGCTTCCTAGTTTGATGGCTGAAAGCCTAGGGGACTCCTTGTCCCTGAAAGGTAGTTAGATGGTGCAGTGGGTAGATTTGGACTAGGGGGTCAGGAAGATTTGAGTTCTAATCCTGCATAAGACACATACTAGCAGTGTGACTCTGGGCAATTCACTTAACCTCTCAGCCCCACTTTCCTCATCTTTAAAATGAAGATAATATTAACATCCTATTTCACAGAGTTATTGTGAAAAGTAAATGAACTAGGTAGCACAGTGGATAAAATGCCGGTCCTGAAGTCAGGAAGATTGGTCTTCCCGAGTTCAAATCTGGCCTCAAGGGTCATAGAGAATCAGACACAACTGAAAGAACTGGACAATGACAACATATTAAAATGCTTTGCAAATCTTAAACCACACTAGCTATTATTATTATTATTATTATTATTATTATAGTGCTTCGTATTGCCTCAGTAACTTGAAAATAACAAAGAAACATGGCTCAGCAGAAGAGTGAAGAGGTTCAGAAAAGACATTTTCCTAGTTAGCAGGTGATGTGTAGTACAGACTTCTTTAAGAAGGTCGAAGACGTGAAATTTTGTAGTTCAGTCCTGAGTTGTTCCAGACACATGGATTTCCTGACACACTTGCTTTAGTGCTCGATCACTGTATGTGTGGGCTCACTCTTGCCCCGTGGACACTGTGTGCATTGCTGAAAGAGTATGTCGCAGGTTTATGGGACTGCTGTATTTGGATTATTCTTGCCTGTGCATTCTTTTAAGTACTATTTTTTTTGCTTTTGTCTTTTCATTTACTAAATGTTTCATGTATAAGAGTCAATGGCGCCATCATGACAGATTTTCATAGTTTGGAAATACTTTGGGGCTTAAGATCTAACTATAGCCTTGCGTATATATATATATATATACGCAAGGCTATAGTTAGATATAATATATATCTAGATATATATATATTCCAATATATATCATAGATATAATATATATCTATGCATATATATAATATATGCATATATATACTGCAGTGCGATTGATATATACATATATATAAATATATACATATATATTTCTCTCAACAGTATGATTAACTCTAGAACCTTGAGAGTGAGCAGTAGCTATGTGTCTGTCCCTCTCAGATATTACTCAAAGCTTCTGGAGTGGGTGCAGGTGTGTGTGTGTGTGTGTGTGTGTGTGTGTGTGTGTGTGTGTATGTGTGTGTGTGTGTGTGTGAGAGAGAGAGAGAGAGACAGAGACAGAGAGGAAAGGAGATAGAGAATTGGAAAGAGAAGAGAGAGAAAACTGGAAAGAAACAAGAGAAGAAGGGGAAAGGGGAGGTAAAGACAGAGTCAGAGATAAAGGAGAGAGACAGAGAGAGTGGGGTAGGGAGACAGAGAGAAAGAGGAGCAAAGAGAGTCAATGCCACACTTGGATCTACTTTGAATGTATCTTGTATATTCTTATTTATGTGAAATACATTTAGTCACCGTTATGGGAATATTAGCACCCTGAAAACAAGATTATTTTTACTTTTTTCTTTGTGTACCTAACACTCAGCATAATGCTTGCCTGTTAGTAAATCCTTAAATAGTTGGATGTTGATCAATGGACAGTTTCAATCCATAGGGTCAAGGAGAGAAAGGCATTGTCATGATGTCATGAACTTGGAAGATCAGGATGCTCATACTGATAGTGACAGGGAAATTCAGAGGCAGAAAATCTCGTATCTTTGCACATGTATGTATTTTGTATATGTACTGGCTTTTATAACTATGTTCTAGTCTAATGCTTATCGAGAAGCTGGCTAGATACTGTGAACTGTTCAAAATAATCCCTGCGGGCCACAGGTTGATTCAGAAAATCACATAATGGCAATATCTATATTTTTAATTGTATTTTTATTTAGTTAGTTAGATAATTCCTAGTAATCTAGTGTGACGGTATTATCTTACACTTGACACCTCTGTTCTAGAACACAAGTTGAAGTCTTGGTTCTAGTTGTGATGAGCTAGGTGATGCTGAGCAATTCACTTAATCTTTCTGACCCTCAGTTTCTTCATCTGTAACAATAAGGATGCTAATACTTGTACCACCTACGTCATAGGGAAGGAGGAAAATGTGGGGAATAGATTTGAAACTTGTCCCTGATGCCTAGAATATTTGTCCTTATTTCCACCTCCCTGACTTCCTTCAAGTCCCAGGTAAAATCCTGCCTTCCACCAGAAGCCTTTTCTGATTCCTCTTACTTTTAGCACCTTCTTTCTGTTGATTATCTCCAATTTGTCCTGTTTTTGGCTTGGATGAACCTACTGGTTTTCATGTTGTCTCCCCCCATAAGCTGAGGGACTGAGATCCTTGTGAGTAGAGACTGTGTGTATTTTGTGTTTATGTTTATTCATCTATTCATTTATTTATTTATTTTCCTTTCTTTGTATCCCCAGCACTTAACACAGTTCCTGACACATAGCTGGGCTGGGATAGAAGGGAAAAATTTCATTAATCACCACTATGTGCCAGCCACCATGCGAAACACTAGGCAAATGCTCTCTGATTTGATGGTAGGCACTTAACAAATGTTTATTGATGAAACTAATAGTCTAAATGGACCTGGATTCCAGTCAGGTCCAAGAAGAGCTGAGTTCAAATCCTAACTTAGATACTTCCTAGCTGTCTAACTCAGGGCAAATAACTTAACTGTTACTTGCTTTTATTTTCTCATTTGTAAAATGGAGATAATAATAGCACCTATCACTAAGAGTGGTGAGAGGAGAAAATAGGATATTTTAAAAGTGCTTTGCAAACATTAAAGTGCTATGTAAAGGCTAGCTATTATTATTATTACTACCTGTGATAATAGCTACTATCTCAAAGTGCTATAGAAACCTGAGCTATTATTATTAGCTGGTGACACAGGTGTTTCATATCTTGAAGTATTAGAAAATATTTAAATGACCTTTTATTGGTGATACTAACCATTTTGTGTATTACAACAGAGAAATCAGTGTAGACATGCTTTTTCTGTAAAGGCTCTATAGAAATGGGACCTAAGATGCATTTTTTAGCTGTTGCTTGAAGGATGGCAGGATCGGGAGAATAGAATTATGTAATAGTTCATTTTTAAATTAAAGTTTTACTTATTTTTGACAGAAATCAATTCCCCCTTTTTTTTCTCACCCACAACCCTGCCTTATTGAAAAAAAAAAAACAAATTTCTTGTAACAAATATGCATAGTCCAACAAAATAGCCAAGTAAAATAAAATTGTCTCATTCTGCACTCTGATTTCATCAGCTCTCTACGAGCTTCTATAATAACAAATAAATGTAATAAGTAAAACTAAAAACAGTTCAGCTAAGTGCTTGATTTAATGTCATGTAAAATGTATCTATTACCCTCCCTGAACTGGCCCTTCTTCTATTCTCAAGTGTTAGTATTAGAATTTTCTCCAAATTTCTTTCTTCCTTCATACATCACTCCTTGTGGCTGCACCCATATCAGAGTAGGAATGGGTAGATAGTATGGACAGAATAAATCTTTTCATGACTGCAGTAAAATTGGGGGGAAATACAGGATTTTAGTAGCACATGAAAAATACCAAGATGTGGGCAGAAATCTGTGATATTTAGTAGAAAGGCCTTGAGATGTCAGGCTGTTTCTTATTTATCTTTGTGTCCATCATAGTACCTGGCAGACTACATTGCAGAAAGGGTACTTTATAAATATCAGATGAAACACCTTGTTTTAACCCTTAAGTAAAGCTCAGTAGGAGTTAAGCTAATGTAACTTAAAGAGTTGTTGCCTAAAGACTGGGGTGTTTCTGATTATTTATTTATATTGGTTGTATAGAAATCATTAGAAAGAAATATATCCAATATCCATTGTCACATAACCAGGAAATCTTAGAATTTGAACACAGGTTGTTTTGACTCTTGAACCCAGAACTTTCTTCTTCGCCAAATTGCTTGTCATAAAGACAAAGATCCTGAAATGATAATATACCTTGATTTAATAATTTAACTTGATTTAATAATTTAGGATGAATTATGGGCACTTGGGGATTGGAACTAGTGATCTATGCCTCCATTCTCAAACTGCTCATCTCTCTCCTCAGAAGGATCAGTAGGGACAAGACTAGTTATGGCTGTTTGATACCTAATTCTGGTCTCTAGGGATATAAGGAAACTAAGCCTGCTTTAGCAAAAAGTTTGTCTAGGGGGGGACATTTATCAGATGTTTACCTCTCTTCTCCCTTTCCTGTACCAAGACCAGAGGATGGAGGCAGTGCAGCAGAAAGAGTGCTAGAATGGAACCAGAGAGCAATTCTTGAATTGATTTGAATTAAAAGGAAACTAAGGCTGCTTTAGCAAAAAGTTTGTCTAGGGGGCCATTTATCAGATATTTACTTCTCTTTCCCCTTTTCTGTACCAAGATCAGAGGATGGAGTGCTAGAATGGAACCAGAGAGCAATTTTTGAATTGATTTGAATTCAAATATTCTACTTAGACTCTCCTTTGTGATCTTGGGCAAATAGTAAAATCTCTGAGCCTCAATTACTTCATCTGTAAAATAAGGGGATTGGATCAAGGTTTCTTTTAGCTATAAGTTTATGATCTATATGTTGTTTTCTGACATGTCTGATATCATAATCACTCTTTATAACCCCATGAATCCCACCTCTTCCACTCCCATCTCCTTATCTGGTATCCTCAAAGACATCCCTCTACTTCCTATATTCTTTCTTCTTTTGGAAATAGAAGTTTTGGAAAGAAAGAAAGAAAGAAAGAAAGAAAGAAAGAAAGAAAGAAAGAAAGAAAGAAAGAAAGAAAGAAAGAAAGAAAGAAAGAAAGAAAGAAAGAAAGAAAGAAAGAAAGAAAGAAAGAAAGAAAGAAAGAAAGAAAGAAAGAAAGAAAGAAAGAAAGAAAGAAAGAAAGAAAGAAAGAAAGAAAGAAAGAAAGAAATCCTTGTGAATTAATCCTCTTCATTGATAATGGTAGTATTGCAAAATATATTTCATTGCATTCAGAGAAATGGTCATTAAATGAGCATCTAGAAGTGTTAATTATTCAATTTTATTGTTAATTCATTTAACAATGTTAATTATTTTTTAATCATGATAATTCATTAACAATGTTCATTCACATAAAAATCATCTTAGAAGCTCATATCTTTAAGATGGAAAAAAGAAAGCCCATACATCAAGAATATGTTTTCTTCCTGTTCTTTAGGATATAAAGTTTGTTTAAAAATAAGTTTATAGGACTAGTGACTTTAATGCTAAACTACATACTATATTATGCATGAAGAAGAGTATGGACATTAGTGTATAAGTGGCAGCTATTTATCTTGGCATACTTGATCTGAAAATATTTGCTCTCCCAAAGCCAGAGTCTCCAGGCTAAGAATTTACAATAAATCCATATTTACATGCACATCATGCCTAGTTCTTACTAGGTTTAATTGTGAGTGTCTGATCTTGCAAACTTTCTCTGAAATAAACCCTAAGTTCTTTTTGTCTCTGGCTTATTCCATTTCTCTCTCCATCCTGTGTGTGTGTGTGTGTATACATGTATTTATGTAGTGGCTCCATGATTTCATCTGTGTAGGATATTCCCAATTCCCTTCACTGATACATATCTATAACTCTAACTTAGAGCCTCAGAGAATTGCTTTAGGAGCACTGGGAGGTTAAAATGACTTGCCAGGGTCACATGACTAGTATTGTCAAAGGCATTTTTATTAGGGCTAAAATGTAATGGCTCCAAGTCCACATTGTTTCTCTTGTTTATAATTCACGAATACATGTAAAAATATGAAATGTTTATTATATACATTATATACATATAACATATTTATATTTATACAATACATACATATATATTCTTTTAATTCAGAGGAAGATGCTTTAAGGTCCTTTGAGGGCAGCCTTATTCATTCCTTACATTGCCTTACATGCTGGAAAGGCTCAATAAATAAGTGAACAGATGACAGTAAGCAGTCTGAGTTATGGAATCATTTGTAGTACAGATAAAAATGTGTCAAGGACTGGCTTTAGTATTAAGCTCTATAGGAAAGATCTCGTGAGGTTTTTCTTTATGCATCTGCTGTTCCTCACATTAATTTAGTAATCTTTCTTTAAGAAAAAAAGATTTTCTTCTAAAACCTCTATTCCTTGTTTCTACACATATACACACACTTGCGCATTCATACACATGCTCACGTACACACTCACAATACCCACATACCCACATTCATACACAGATACACACTCGAGAGCATAAGCGTGCATACACACATATACATGCATGAAGGGTTCTTTCTGGATTTGTAACATGAATCTTAGATTTAAAGAAAAATCTGAATAGATCTGGATTCTCCTACAAATTCTGCAACCTTTAGTCACATAGTAAAAGTCCCTTCATTTCTTTTTGCCTTAATTTTCTGGATTGTAAAATGAAGCCCTTGGACCAGATATTCTCAAAGGCCCCTCTAGCATAAATAGTCTCTTTCATGATTTTAGAACATCACTTGTTTTCACAGGTTGGGGCAGGACAGCCGAGCACAGTAAATACTCTTGAGGGCATTTCCTTTTGCCCTTACTCAGTTCTTCCATTAGGGTACACTCCTTGAGAAAAGTAGGGTGCTCATTCTCTTCTCTAAGGCAGACAACATCTAGAGTTGCTCATTACAGGTTGGTGAGGTCTTTTCTTTTTAAAAATATTTTGCTCTGACCTTCCATGGCCTGCCAATGAAGTCTGTAGTACTAAGCCCTTCTCTGAGACCAGAGACACTGAGGACCCAAAGGGGAAATTCCATAAGAAAGGAAACCCTAGTAATAATCACTACATTTCATTCATTTGCAAATTGAAGTGGCTTCTAGACATAGATACCTTCTTGCAATTTCTTATCATTTTTCTCTAAAAACAGTCGTTACTTGTATCATTTAAGCAGCTAATTATTTGCATCTACCTATATTATTGGCCAATCAACCGTATTTTTATTTTTCCCCATTAGTTCATGTAAGTTTTCTTGGCTGCTTACCCAACTTCACATTTTAGGCATTTGTTTAATGCCCATTGCTTTATTTTAAAAATTATTTTATAATATTACCTTCATTTCCAAATCTATCCCATTCCACTGACTTACACAGAGAGCCATCCCTCGTAACAAAGAATAAAAAAGAGAGGGATAGAGAAATATTTCTGCAAAACTCACCAGCATATCAACTGAGTCTGATGGTATATGTAGTGGCCATACCCATGGACCTTCTACCTCAACAAAGAGGGAGGGAGGTACATTTTCTCCTCTTGATCATTATAATTACATAACATTCAGTTTTGTTTTTGCCATTGTCACGGTGTCTATTCAGGGTTCTGCTTATTTTACTTTATAGAAATCTAGATGGCATATCTCTAGAGTTAAAATCTGAGTTCAAATTTAACTTCAGACACTAGCTATGTGACCTGGACAAGTCCCTGTAACCTCAGTTTCCTCATCTGTAAAGTGGGCATGATAACAACACCTACTTCCCAGGATTGTTGTGAGGACCAAAGGAGAGAAAGTAATGGTGAAGTGCTTAGCAGCACAGTGCCTGGCACAAAACAAGTACTATGTGAGTGCTGGCTATTGTCTTTCCAGTAGATCTCTGTATTCTTCATATTTCATAGAATTTTGGAGCAGTAACATTTTGTTACATTTGAGCATCACTGTTTAGACATTTCCTAATTGGTGGACATCTATTTTGTTTCCAGTTGTTTGTTACTACTGAAAGTGTTGCTGTAAATATTTTGGTATATAGAAGGTCTTTTGACCTTATATTTCTAGCCATGGGACTCTTTGGTCAAAGGCCACGGATGTTTTGCTCACTTTCTTAGCAAAATTCCAATTTGCTTTCTAGAATGGTTAGACCAGTTCATACTTTGCCTGCAATGTATTTGGGTGCCCTTTTCCCCACAACCCCTACCACCTCGACTATTCCCATCTTTTGCCATTTTTGCCAACTTGCTGGGTGAAGGCAAATCCTGAGTTTTATGAATAGCATTTCTCTTATTATTAGGAATTTGGAACATTTTTTCCGATGGCTGTCAATATTTTACAATGTTTCCTTGGAGAACCCTTGTTCATATTTTTTACCCTTTATTGAGAAATGTGATGATTACTTAAAAAAATATATCCTAACAAATACTTTGAAAAGTTCTTGGGGATGACTGATTTCTTCTGAATTTGTTCCTTTTAAGATCTAGTTTAGGATTAGCATATATTCTAAAACACCGTTAACAGAAATAACTGACTTTTTAATAGCTTTCTCATTTCAAATAATTTAATTTCAATTAAATTTTAAGCCAATTTGCATTATATGATCTTATTTCAAACTTATCATTAATTCTATAAGCTTTTTACGTGCTATTATCTCCTTTTTTTCATAGAGATTAAGTCATTTGTCCAAGGCCACACAACTGTTTTATGTTGGAGGTGGGAATCCCTGATTCCACGTCCCTTACTCTACCACTTACTACCAAACATTTATAACCTCTAAAGAACTGAATCAAAAACTATGATTTATTTGAAATTTTGGTCTCTCTTTTTAAAGATCTGTTTTAGTTTAAACGGGACTGGTTCTTGGTTTTTGAAGATTATACTTTGAAAGGCTTTTGAAGATTACTTGAAATAAGACTCCCCCTGTGATGCCAGGCTGCTGATTCTCTTGTTTAGCTCTTCTGCTTGGTCATTCATACATTCAACCATTGTGTGAATGAGATGATTTTAAGGAATTTTTCTTTTTCTTCTGACTCCAATACTGATACACTTTTAAGAAAACAACTTAGAGCAGGAATATATTGGTATATGAACTGATGCAAAGTGAACAGAGCAGAACCAGGAGAAAAAATACATACAGTAATAGAAGTATTATGTGATGATCAGTTGTAAAGGATTAAATCATTAATTGCAAATCAAGTCTCCAAGATAACCAAGATAAGGGATTCATGCTGAAAATGCTCTCCAGAGCCAAAGAAGAACTGTTGGAGATTGTGAGTGTATATCAAAGCATGTGTTATTCCACTTTATTACCTTTAAGATTTTTTTTTCATTGAATGTGTTTTATTATTTAAAAAAACAACAATATAGGTTCTGGGACATAAAGTGGATTTATAAATAGTAATTGTTTTTTTTTTTAATTTTATTTGGTCATTTCCATACATTATTCACTGGAAACAAAGATCATTTTCTTTTCTTCCCCTACCCCCCTCCCACCACCTTTCCCTCTCCCATAGCTGACGCACGATTCCACTGGTTATCACATGTGTTCTTGACTCGAACCCATTTCCCTGTTGTTGGTATTTGCATTAGAGTGTTCATTTAGAGTCTCTCCTCAGTCGTATCCCCTTCTCCCCTGTAGTCAAGCAGTTGCTTTTCCTCGGTGTTTTTACTCCCACAGTTTATCCTCTGCTTGTGGATAGTATTTTTTAGATCCCTGCAGATTGTTCAGGGACATTGCATTGACACTAATGGAGAAGTCCATCACTAAGATTTTTATTATAGGTGTTATATGTGTCTTCTGTCATGATATGAGCAATATAGAAATATGTATTACATGAAAGTACTGGTATAATTTATATCACACTATTTACCACCTTGGAGAGAGATGGCAAGGGAAGGAGAAAATCTGAATCCTAAAATGCCTGAAAACAATTGTAAAAAATTGTTTCTACATGTAACTGAAAAATAAATTTTAATAAGCTTTTGGAAAATATTTGCACAGTCCTTTAAAAATGGCATACATTGGGTCAAAATGTCAGTTTTCTTTATTTTTAAATTATGTTTTTGTTTAGTATTTTGGTGACTTTTAGATTTAATAATGTACCACGATACAGGTCTCTTTAGGGAGTTTAGAGCAAGTTCCTATCTGATTTTAATGAGTAACATATGAATTGAAGCCAAAAATGCGTATTATGGCATTAGCTAAAGCCTTTAAACTGGAAAAATTCCTCAAGACTTGAACCAATGTGAGCGAAGCAGGCAAGTGGAATCTTTCATAGCATTCCTAATTCTAGACAGAAACAACAATTAGGTGGCCTTCACTGAAGGCATAATAAGCTCTGTTTTGTAGATTAACATGAATGAGCTACAAGAACAGATCAAGGTTATACAGTGGGAAGAAAAAAAGTGAAAGAAGTACAAACAGCCACTAGTTCCTAAAGTTCTTTAATTTGCTTCTGAGTCACTAATATGACCCAGGGTGTTTCTATTCGTAAAGACAGATAGAATCGTAGAGTATTAGGAGCTGGAAAAAGCCTGAAAGATCACCTAGTTACCCATGCTCCTTTATTAGATGAGGAAATCAAGCTTCTGAGAGAAGTGACTTCCCCAAGATTCACATAAGTCAAAGAACATGGAAATAGGAGTCAGGGATCTTGTATCACAGTTCATTGCGGTTTCCGTGACATGTTTAGTTTATTCTCACATTCAATCTTAGTTTCTCTTTTTCTTCTTCCATCTTTCATTTATTCTTTCTCACTTGCCACATAGAAAGTAAAATCTTGTTCATAGATTGGATTAAGCTTTAATATGTATTGTCTAAAGGTTAATCAACAAGCATTTATTAAACATTAAGTGCCAGGCACTGTGCTGAACAGGAGGAAGTTGGATGGAAGCACAGGATAGATGAGCTAGTTTGGCTGAAGCATCAGGGTTTCCTTGAGGGAGAGACAGGAAGCAACAGGTACTAGGGAAAGTCGTGCCATGATCACCGCCATCCCCTCAGACTTTGATGGAAATAACTCAAGAGCCTTGGAAATAAGTGTCCACCAAACCACCAGACTAGCTTCTCCCCCAGCCATCATGGGAGGTGGGGGGGGGGAACATCAAGGTGGAAAGGAGGCCCACTTTCCTCACCACTCCTAGGAACAAATGCTGCTCATCTGCCATTGTCTGGAAGATAAGTGCTGAAATCCTGGAATGAACACTCTTCTTGCCTCCTATCTAGCCCTCAGCCATCCTCTGGGGGTGGGGGTGGGGGTGCAATTCCTGTAGAGAAGGAGCTAACTATCTCCACCATCTGCCACTCACAGGATGGGCAAAACAGCCTAGGTACGTTAGAGTCCCTTGTTGAAGCATCAAGACACCCTTACCATTTTTTTAAAATCTTTTTTTGGACATTTTTATTTAATTAATTTAAAATATTTTCCCATGGTTGCAAGATTCACGTTTTCCCCCTGCCCTCTCTCAATCCCCCTCCCAGTTCCTCTGGGTTTTACATCAAGACCCATTTCCATACCATTGATGTTTGCATTCCGGTGATCATTTAGAGTCTACATCCCCAATCATATCCCCATCGACCCTTGTGATCAACCCTTGTGATCGAGCAGTTGTTTTTCTTTGGTGTTTCTGCTCCCACGGTTCTTCCTCTGAATGTAGATAGCATTCTTTCTCATGAGTCCCTCTGAATGAGACACCCTTACCTCTAAGGAGATAGGAGGCAGCATATGTCAGACAAGTCCAACCATCACCACCACCACTTTGATCATTATCCCACTTTAGACTCCGAAGGAGACAACCCAGAAGCCAGGACTTTGGGAATAGTGGTGCTTCCAGCCCAATGGCACCAGCCATCATTATGGAAAGCAAGCCCTGTGGAGATGCTGCCTGGAAACGACTCCTACAGGTCTCATACTGAAGACCTAGAAAAGAAAGCTCATTACTAAAGTAATCATTGGCATTATAAAATGATTATCAGAAAGTGATATGACTTTATCAGTGGAAATAACATTAAATAAGAGGGATTACCATCTGCTTTGCCACAGTACCCTAAGGACTACTGGACCTTCCCATCT